>NW_024544789.1:1280000-1581738 GCF_018167655.1 Microtus oregoni
AGTGGAGTAATGGTAAGGAAAATCAAGCAACCTTAAATATCTCGGCTGTATAGGAGCATATTCTATTGCAGAAGACCTTCCTATGAAGATCATGGAATCAAATACGGGACATTGAACTAATACTTGGACTTTGATATGAATTTCTTTAACAATTTTCTCTGCAGTGCAAGTTATTAAACTAAAGCTACTCTATTTTCCAAATGTGTTCCAACGAAAATCCTTCATAACTTCTAGCATGGTATCTTAATAAAGAATAAAGTTCTTCTCTTTAAAAAATCTGCTCTAAGTAGATTTTTCCCCTCTTTTTAATTAAGGATCTCAGCAGTGGTATTCTGAAATATTCTCTTGAATTTGTGCATTTAAATTTTATTGCAGTGATATAGATGAATGCCACTGTTGGTACCCTTAAATTTTATTTCTGCTCACCAAGGTTAATCATGATTGTCTATATCTTTTTTATAGTAATCACTTTTGAATTGTGTTCAGATGCAGTTTCAGGTGTAATCATCAGAGCTGGTTAGTCAGGCATTCCAGATAGTGGTTCTTTTCAGAACCTTTTTTAAAGGGTTGGTTAACTACCTCAGTAGCAGAGGATTGAACTATACCCTGTCTGTACTGTACATAGAAAAATCTTTGTAGATAAAAGCAAGGCTTGTTAAATATGATATGAGGGTAAGATTTTAATAAACCAAATGTAACATTCTTAGTTGCCTTTAGTTTCAGAGGCTTGTAAGACTTCCTCATGACCATCATAACAGGCCTTGCTTTTGTCGTATTTTGTGGCTGAAAAAGCAGCCTTGCTTCTTCAGATATGTAGTTATTTGGATGTATAATAGTTTAGCAAGATGTTACTTTTGTAAGACATCAGATGTTCAAAAAAGTGCATCCGAACTTGTACTAAATACTGCAGTGTCCCTTTATAAAAAGTCAGACGAAAACTGACAGTTGTACAGCAAAGCCTGACATTTGGATATTTTGAAGTTTTTTCATAAATCATAGAAATTAGTATATGGCTGTAGTTTAGCTTTTTAGGTAAAAGGTATGTTTCATTAGTGCATTTGTTACTGCTGATCACTATAAAAATGTGAATCAGCTTTCCATTTCTTATGCAGGTCATGATAACTTGTAGAGTAGAGTACAATCATTTGTGCTATGTTTTTAATTTTCTAAAGCACCTTGATGACAGTGAGTGTTCAGTGGTGAAGCATCCTCTATTGAATCACCCTCAAAAGTTTTTTGCCAAGTCCTAAGTTGATAGCTTAAAGTCGAAAGTAAAATTATAGTTTAAGTAGGACTTGGTGTAAAGAAATACCTTCCCCTTCCCCAAAGGGATACTGCAGTTATATCACATAACCAATAGGCACCACGATGAAGATCAGAGCTTATACCTAATTAAGGTTTTATACACACCAGTTTCCCAGTAAATGCAAATTTAACAAGAAAATTAGATATGTCATATGTTCAAAATGCTCATGGCAAACAATCATTTTGCATTCCTGCAAATAAAATTGTTTTATACTGTAAGCTGGAGGCGAGTGTAACTTATTTTTGTAATAAAGTTTTTATTTTTTTTATGTGTCATTAATATAAATGTGTGTTAGTATAGAAAATCTTCTGGTTTAAAAACTTAGAATTGCACACATTTCAGTATGTTCATTTGTACTTAACATAATTTTAGAATAGTGGTTGCCAATAGCCTGTATGTTTCCCATTAATTGGTTTTATTTTTCTTTCTTTTTTTGTTACCTT
This sequence comes from Microtus oregoni, assembly GCF_018167655.1. NCBI lineage: Eukaryota > Metazoa > Chordata > Mammalia > Rodentia > Cricetidae > Microtus > Microtus oregoni. The sequence continues at coordinate 1,281,750 of NW_024544789.1, forward strand.
AATAAACCATTTTAGTATGTTGTATGTCAGTTACTGGGATAGCTGGGGCATAGAGTGTAATTTAAAATTTGTCAATAAGTATTCATTGGAATATATGTAAATGTGCCTTGCCGGTTGTTGAAACTTACCTACAAAATGAGTATGGGGTGACAAAAATTTGTTCCTGGTGCTTAATGAAACTTTCTTCCACTGATTTTATATATTACCCTGTGCTTTTTAAAAGTACATCTCTCAAATCATATTGTAAGTTTGAGGGCTACACAAAACATGTACATTTCATACATAGTAAGTATACAAGGTTATGGAAAGTGGGTCAATTAAATGTAGCCTTCAGCAAAATCAAATCTCAGTGTAATCCTTGGTGCTGGCAATTCCCACGTCCAAGGAGTAAAATGATCCCATTTAAGAGGTCATTGCCATTCCTATTGGCACTTAACTGTCATACCATTTTTAACGGACACTGTCAAGGTCTTTTAGTTAATTCGTGAATTTATTTGTTGGGAAGCTAGAACAGGTTTGTTTGACTTAACTGCGTTGTCAAAGTTGAAAGATGAACACCTTTGTGAGTTCACAAATGTGTTCTTTAAGAAAACATTGAAGTGTGGAGCTCTGTGGGTTTCTAAGACTTGGCTTTTTTAGTTTGGGGACATGGGAGGGAAAACTGATTAAAAAGAAATTGTGAAGAATTGATGGTTATACTTAAGGGTAATGTAAACATTGGTGATAAAATATAGACTCAAGTGAAAATACTTGACAGTGTTCATTTTAATGACTTTGAATTTAAGCCATTATAATTACTTTTAAAATTAAATATCATTTGCACTGTTCTGATAATGGGTGCAGTTTTTGAGCAATATAATCAGAGCTAAATATGCATGTAGTGATTAGTGATGTGAACAATTAAGTTCTGAGAAGAAATACTAACCGTGGTATTTTCAAACTTAAATTTCTGTAGTAAAATCAGTAACAAACTCTTAAAAGAAACAAGAAAAACAGGCAATGCATATAAACATAATTTTGAATGTTGTGTGGCCTATAAAGCAATAATGCAATTTCTATGGAATGTCATGGGATATGAGAAATGGAAATGCGAAAATAACTAATCCTTTAGTAAAAATGTCAACATGTTAAAAGGGGGAATGTTAACTAATGTAGGTTATTGCATTTGTGATTTGTTTCTGGGTTCTTGGCTTTGACAGCTTCAAAGAATGGACAGATGACAATTTAAATTTTGTATATATTGTCAAGGAAAGGGTCTTTAATAGTCAAGTCCCTTCCTTGAGATAAAAAATATTATCCTTAATAATTTTGATTGTTGAAAAGTTACCTAACCAAAACAGACGCAAGATTTTGTTTCTGCAGACTACTTGGCAATCAAAAGTGTTCATAAATTTAGTTTATCAGTTGTTAGGAAGTTACTTTGTGAGAAAGTTGTGTTAATTATAATCTTCCCAAGCATGCTTTTTTTGTGCAAGATATTTAGCCATTACAATTGAATCACATGTTAAAAACTGAGAATTGAATTGCATAAAAGGAATCATGTTCACTATGGCACATAACAGCATCATGAGAAACTTTTACTGATTATTGCAGAACTTTTCCTATTGGATGCAAATCTGATTAGACAAAAGTATAAGCATTTTTCATAATAGATTAGGAATGTTATAAATGGATTGATGGGGTGATATGGGCTATATGCTTGTATATAAGATATTTGAAAAGATGTATTTAGTATTAGGATGAACATCAAACCACATGGGAAAATTAGCTTTTAGTACAGCTTTTTTGGAATTACTTGGTCAGAAACAGCAAATACATATTTGATGTAGTTACTGTTTGATGGGAGAAATTAATATATAGAAGGGCTTCATGCATTAAAAAAGGTAGTCAATCCTAGAGTAAATGGTTACTCAGGTTCCTAACACTCCAATAATACCATCCAAGACTGTTTTCTCCCCAGTTATACATAGCAAGAACAGGAATTCAGCAGTGGGTATAAAGTTCACAAATAAACAACTTAAACTTTGACAATACATGCAACAGACTTCTTGGGATGATTTTTATGGTGTAGTATTTACTTAGTAATCTTACCACTCTATAGGGCATGCCACTAAAGATGCTAATTATGAACCAAGGCTCACACAGGCATTTTTTAAAAACTGAGCCATGTATTGATGGACTTTTGGAGTCTGTCACTTTTTAAAAGTTCTTAAAACATAGACCATATTAGCACCACAGTCTGCCTTCAATAATATACCTAAAATGTTTTTTCAGGACCAGAAGCATTCAGTTGGACAACAATTTTTGCAAATGCAAATCAGTATTACTCTGGGTCAAAGGTTAAGTTTTTAATATTAACAGTAGTCTGGTAAACATTTAGAAGTCTGACATTGAGAAACAAAAGCTTGTACCTGAGTATTTTAATTAAAAATTAGATTTTAGCTTATTTAAATTCTTTTACATTTATTTATCCATAGAATTTATATTTATTTCATTCCTTTCGTCTCACAGAAAGCTGTCTGCAGGCTTTTTGATTTGGATTAGATTTGTGAAGTACTGTCTTTCGCCAAAAACCTCAAATTACTTGTTTTTTTTTTCCCAACGTAGTGGGTTTGTGCTTGTTTGGAGATCAGTTCAAAAACTATCTGTACTATCTGTACTGCCTCTGATGTTAAGATTTTATGTATAGCATAAGGAAGCTAGCTCTGACTATATTTTCCTAAGAATAAAGACCTATTTTTGTAGCATGTCTTAGGATCTCCAGGAGTCCAAGAATTATTGTGGGTGTCCTCTACTTCATCATTTTTCACTCAACACCTTTTTAATAGACACTTGGAATCTTTAGTGCTCTGTCGCGTTTTGATCATGATACATTCAAAATAACTAGGAAATGGTAAAAACAAATTCCCCACATATCTCTAATTGCAAGTTACATGACTGGGAGATGTATAGAATAAATGTTTTTGCGCTGGTCTTCATTTAATTTTAAGTTATGGAACTATATGGTCACATATATGCCAATAGATTTATGAACTCCATAATTTGTTTTGGGAACATGCTTCACCATGTAGTGTTCTTCTATTCTCCAGTTTTATTTCTGGCAAATAAAATTTCTTTGAAGATTGGAAAATGAGATTGAAGTACCAAATAATTCAGGAGAGGGGATGAAGAAAATGATCTCTTGATAAAATTTGCATTTAGATTACTACAGATGAGTTTATGTGAATGAACTCTGCTCCATTGCATATAAAGTCAGTGACCACGTACAGGACTTGTAAGTATATTCTGGCTCCTGGTTCCAGGCTAGAGTTGGAGGTGGGGCTAGGAAGGAGATGGGGTGGTGTGAAATACTTTAGGGACCCTCGCTACTTGATTGAAGTAGTTTCTGTTGTATCTGCTCAAGTTGATATTTATTAGTGAGTATCATTTCAAGACTTAGGAGTAGGGAAGGCCCGGTAAATCACTTTGGAAGCCATTTAAAGATTAGTGTCTTCAAATGCAAGAAACATTCTGAAATGTATTTCTCACACAATAAATTTGGTTGTGATAAAAATAGGGTCACTATAGAAGTTGCTTTTTACAAGCTTAAATGATGTAGTTTGTGTTACAATTTAATCCCAATTTCTGATTAGAGAATTACAAAGGTCATAGTAATTTCATGTCTTCTCATTCCTTAAACTATTCCGAAAGGATGGTTATGATGAAATTTCAACTTGGAGAGAAGTTATGTCAATTTTAGCCTTTCTGGGGAAAGGGGTCAAAATGATTGCATAGACGAGCTATTTCTGTAGATTACTGGGTAAAATAAAAATAAGACTTGATAATAGTAATGCAAGATTTATGGAAAAGTTCCGGATTCTGCATGACACCCCACTGAAGTCCTGACATTCCTCTTGTGTCGGGGATCATTTAATGGTGCTAACTTTAAAATGAGATGAAATTTGAGTAGTCATGGCATTTATGAAAGACAGGTACTATACTATTTGAAGGGCAATTCCTCAAACCTGGATGCATATACATCATTAATTAAAACCGAAAGAGAACATCAGTATTGATACCTGTTATAGAAGAGCCAGCTGTACCTGATAGTGCATTTTATAATCACAGGAGATTGAGGGAGAAGCCTGAAGAGGTAGGAATTTCATTTGTAATTGCTCAACTTATTTAATATGCCATGACGAATTAGAAAAGTATATGAATTACTTGTTCTCATTTAGTTTGAATGTCGCTTGGGACAGACACAAGAGAACAAAAATAAGCAATACAGTAAAGTTCATGTTTATATCTGCACATTAAACTTTTTAACTTCTGTTCTACATTTAACATGCATGTAGTATATTAACGTTTTGGGGAAAAGAATTCACTTTGCTCTTTTCATCTTGAAAGTATAAAGAAAGTTTTTGGGAATGTTTCAGAATTAAGGATAAATTCAATTCCTTTAGACTTTTACATTTCACGTTACTTTAAAAAAATTATACAAACTCTAGGGGACCTTGGGTTTGTGAAAATCCATTTAGCATTTAGGAGCCTTAAGTAAAGGGGGCAGAAGATACTATAATTCAGTTTGTATGGCATACTCCTTTTTTTGATCAGTTTGCTTGAGTTACCTAGTTATGATCATGTTTATTTTTTATCTTTTAGAATGGGAGCTCCTTGAGGGCAGGGCATGTGAGTAATAGTGTTATGCAGGCAGCTCAAAAACAATCTTGAGCACTTTTCAGTTCGTAGATGCTCAGGTAATTGGCTGTATTGTTTAATTTATTTAGAATCTTTATATGCTAACTGCTGCCATTCTAGTAAATTAAGGTTGTGAAGTTCCATGATTAAATTTTTAATACGTTTTTAAAAAAAATTAAAAATAGTATTGCCATTTTCCAGGGTCATAGGCAGTAATGATTTAAATGCTTTATGTGTTTTATAAGTTTTCAAATACTTGTGTGAAAGTCACCATTTACATTTTCGTAATTTGAAATTGTAAGGCGAAAGAATGCTTTTAAGTCTTCATTAGCAGTGATCCTCCCCAAATTCAGCCTATCAATTTTCCTTTGATAATGTTCAATTTAAGTGTATGGTGGGTGCTAAGGAAAATCCTTTGTTTGTTTATAAATAGTGGTACTTAAAGATTGAATTGAAAGCTTTTAGTTAGGATATGTATAGAGTCCTTTACATAGCAGTTTGAATGAGAGGGTAATTAAAGTTTTGAAATCACTGATTTTTAACAGTATCTATAGTACTAGACTTTTAAATATGACTTGGTAATAAATTCTACATGAAAAGTCTTTTAATCTACCAATTGGCAGTTAGATCAGGAAATAAAAGTTTTTAGTTTTGAGTCAAGATGGTATTCATGTTTATTTTATTTTGTACTTGACAGTTTAACGTTTTGGTACTGAAGATGTCATTCAGGACCTTACATATATGAAGCCTGCACTAGTATATACACCAATGCTGATAATAACGTAAATCTTTTTTTTGGAAAGCTCTGAAATAGCACAGGCTATGAAATACAGAAGTCTTCCATGTATTCCAGCACACTCCCATCTCTTGCAGTTCTAGTAGTAACATTTAACCTCTTTGTTTTTGTCTTTAGGACAAGGTTTCTCTGTAGCTCTGGTTTCCCTAGAACTGACTGGCCTTAAAATCAGATCCACCTGCTTCTGTCTTCTACGTGTTGGGATCAGAGGTGTGCATCACCGTACCTGTTTTTTTTTTAACTTCTAATGTGTCTAAGCAGTGTTTCCTTTTTTCAAGAATTTGACTTGTGTTATCTAAACCTTTTATTGTTAGAACAAACATGAGTCTAGCTTAAAAGCACTTACCTGTATTATCAGTGCTCAGGCTGAGACAGGATTGAATTAACACCACCCTGGATGATACATTTAGACGCAACAAACAAATGTAAAACAGTATAGAATACTTTGACTTCATCTCCTAATTATTGTTAATTTTTCTGTTGGTTGTTGACACTGATATTTTTACCTTGTAGACTGAAGATAGCTAAAACAGTATAGTACATAATGTACATTTCTGCTATGCCAAAATGGGCCCTTTGGAGTGCAAAACTCAAAAGACAAAATCAATTCCCTTAATATGCATTATCATTTGTTTAGGTAGATGCCATAACTAACCAACTATGACTTAAGTTTTTTACCCCAATTACCTTTGTTAAGATAATTTTACTACCTTTTCACTTCTTAATTGCTTAATGCTTTGTGAGGTTTTTTACTGTTCTGTTGAGTTCTATAGCTTGTGCTTGAGTTCCATTTGAATTTGTTTTCAGGTAGGTATTTTGTGAAAAGTTTTATGATTTATAAACACTCATAGTACTCTTGCTCTTGTTTGATACGTGGAGATAATTCTTTTCTTCAGAACTTCTTAGTTACTTAGTTTAATTTTTTTTTTTTTTTATGTTTTTCAAGACAGGGTTTCTCTGTAGCTTTGGTGCCTGTCCCGGAACTAGCTCTTGTAGACCAGGGTGGCCTCGAACTCACAGAGATCCGCCTGCCTCTGCTGGGATTAAAGGCGTGCACCACCACCGCCCGGCTAGTTTTAATTCTTTTTTTTTTTTTTTTTTTTTTGGTTTTTCGAGACAGGGTTTCTCTGTGGTTTTGGAGCCTGTCCTGGAACCCTTTAACTAGCTCTTGTAGACCAGGCTGGTCTCGAACTCACAGAGATCCGCCTGCCTCTGCCTCCCGAGTGCTGGGATTAAAGGCGTGCGCCACCACCGCCCGGCCTAGTTTTAATTTTTTGTAAGCAGTTTTGCTCAGACTCTCCAACCTCCTTCAGGATTCATGTATAGGTCATAAGTCCTCTCCTACCCTCTTTTTGAAACAGTCTTGACTCCTTCTGTTGACTTATTTTGCTTTCAACATCAAATGTTGAGTGTGGTACTGAGAGTTTTCATATACATACCCTACCCACACACCCACATCCACCCACTCTGTTTTTGTTTGAGATATGCTGCTGGTCAAGAACTCAGGATCTCTCTGCCTCTCCCCTTCCTGATTGCTGGGTTTAAAGGTGAGTGCCACCATGCCTGGCCTGTACCTTTGTTTTTATTTCTATTTTTTTTTGTAGAGTCAAGTTTATTAAAATATCATGATTCAGCGTATAAACATGAACACTAAGACACAGGTGCTCTGAAAGTAAGATAATGTAGACTGCAGATGAGATTTTAAAGGGAACCAATTGTAATTTTCTGGTTCTTTTAATTGAACTTAGTCTTAACGGACTTAGATTTGTGTTTTAACCTTCCCTATCACACAGTAACATTTTGTATTTAATTAAATAACTTGTCCTTTTCTTTTTTTTATATATATATTTTTTTTATTTTGTTTTTTGAGACAGGGTTTCTCTGGTTTTGGAGCCTGTCTTGGATCTAGCTTTTGTAGATCAGGCTGGTCTCGAACTCACAAAGATTCGCCTGCCTCTGCCTCCCAAGTACTGGGATTAAAGACGTGCGCCACCACCGCCCGGCTATAACTTGTCCTTTTCTGTGCAAGTTTTGACGTTAAATTTGTTTTTAATCGCATTGTCCAGATTAGCCTTTTACTTTAAATTATAAGAGGGGCCTCATTGTTTAAATCAGACCATAGTAACAGTTCACAAGTTCTGATTTACCACTGATGAAGACTTAAGATCTGCGGTGGTTCCCTTCTCTTGAACTTTTTTTACAGATACGTAATTAACATAGCACACTGAGCTGTGGACTTCTGGACTGAAGCATTGATTTTTTTTTTTTTTTTTTTTGATTTTCGAGACAGGGTTTCTCAGTAGCTTTTTTGGTTCCTGTCCTGGAACTAGCTCTTCTAGACTAGGCTGGCCTCGAACTCACAGAGATCCGCTTGCCTCGGCCTCCCGAGTGCTGGGATTAAAGGCGTGCGTCACCACCGCCCGGTTTGATTAATCTTAAATGGGGAGATTTTTTTTTTAAATTTATTTATTGAAGATTTCTGTCTCCTCCCCGCCACCGCTTTCCATTTCCCTGCCCTGTCAAGTCCCCCTCATCAGCCCGAAGAGCAATCAGGGTTCCCTGACCTGTGGGAAGTCCAAGGACCACCCACCTCCATCCAGGTCTAGTAAGGTGAGCATCCAAACTGCCTAGGCTCCCACAAAGCCAGTACGTGCAGTAGGATCAAAAACCCATTGCCATTGTTCTTGAGTTTTTAGTAGTCCTCATTGTCTACTGTGTTCAGCGAGTCCGGTTTTATCCCATGCTTTTTCAGACCCAGGCCAACTGACCTTGGTGAGTTCCCGATAGAACATCCAAATGGGGAGAGTTTTGACTTGATAATATCCATCCAGTAAGGTGAAAAAGCCCGCATGTGCTTGCTCTTCCTTCCTTCCTTCCTTCCTTCCTTCCTTCCTTCCTTCCTTCCTTCCTTCCCCCTCTTTTTGGTCTTTTGAGACTGGATTTTTCTATATCTTTGGAACTTTACTGTAGCTTGTTCTGATACCAGTCTGGTATCAAACTCACAGAGATCCACCTATCTCTGCCTCCCGAGCGCTGGGATTAACGGCGTGCACCACCACCGCCTGACCTACATGTTTATTTTATTCTTTTCTTTTGTTTGATGTTTCTTCATTTGTATTTATGAAAGACATATTGATAACATCTGTTATCTATCCACTGACATAGCCAACTTCAAGTCCTTTGAGAGAAAAAATGACTATTTTATTTTCCAATTAGGAGCAGAGAAAGTAAGAATAACACATAAGGAGTCATGAATACTTTTGCAGTATTCACTTTGAGATAGGACATTAATAGACCTTGAAAGTGGTTTTACATCTGTCACACCAATTTTGTCTCTTGTCACTTTTGCAAACCAAGAGGTCTTGCCCATTGGTTCGCTTGGGAAATGCGCTTGTATATATATAGCCCAGTAAGTACAGAGTTTGTGGGAGCTTCAGTTCATCAGCTTTTGCAGAAAGAAATACTTAACTTTGTTTTCTGACAAGCTTACTTTTGATGTTGAATATTAAAGTAGAAATGACTAGTAAGTACATTATGGGGAACATGACTAGATTTATTAAGATAATGGCACCTTACTAGCAATTTATAGTTATGATTTAAAGTACTAGGGAGAGTTGCATGATGACAAATGTAGAGGCTGTTGGATTAGGTGATCAGCCTAATTTGCTGAGCAAGTTTCAGGACAGCAATTACCATACAGAGAATCTGTCTTGAAACCAAAAATAAAGTACTCGGGAGAAACCTTGATGCACTCCTATAATCCTAATACCTGGGAGGTAGAGGTTAACCTGGGCTGCATTGAAAAGAATATATAGTTAAAACCAGCACCTAGAATGTTTAATTATATCCTAAAGAACATTTTGCTGCACAAATTGACACTTCACTAGGCAAAGCAGATCATTTTGAAGTGTCTAGATTTAAGATCAAAGGTTCAGGACTACATTTTATTAGCACAGGGTTTTCGAAAGTTTAGGAACCACTGAGAGTTGTTTCTTTACATTTTGTAGCTTTCATATTTTAGGTAATGAGGCTTCAGTTATTTACTACTGCAGGTAGCTTTTTGATTTGATATTTTGGGATTTGATGAGTGCTGTTTGTCTCCTGTGGAATGTATTTGCTATTACTGCTCTTAAGTGATTAAAAGAGTCTAATCTCTTAAACTTCTTTTAATGAACATTTTTAGGTTATTCTTGGAGCTTCCAGATCATTAAATTAGGTAGGCTTAAATTAGTTAGCGTTATGATATTAAATACTGATTTTTCTTTTTCTGAATTAAGATCTTTACTAAAAATCTGTTTAGTTCTTAATGCTAATTACTCATACTTCCACATAATTCACTTAGTTCAGTCTGTATGTGTACATGTATCAGAAAACTTATGAGGAAACTCAAACTTGGTAGACCTAGGTGTTTGAGTTAAAATTGTTGGATACCTGACACTTAACCTTATATTCATAAGAATTCACATTCTGGTGTCTGATTTGTCACACATTCTGACAAAGTATAGGTTGTTAAAGCAAAAATACTGCAGGCTGCTTCTAAATAGAGTTTCAATGAGTTAAGTAATCCTAACAACTTTAGTAAAAACAGTAAAACCTTGTAGTCATTGAGATAGTTAAAAACATCAATGTATAGTTAAGTTATATACTTAATCCCTGAGTTCGAGTTTTCATGCCTGCTGAAGATAATGTTCTATGAAATCAGTAGTGCAGCGTTCCATATTTTATGACATGTACCTTGCATTTTCATCAAAATTTGCCTGCCTAATCTTCCTTTGTGCTTTTTTTTTTAAGTCTATTCATTCTGTAGTAATTTACCAGCATGAACATTTCCGGTACATTATTTTGCTGTTTATTAGTTGCTCTTTGGCGAAAGAGTTTTTCAGTAAGGAAGCTAATGCTGAGTTTTTTTTTTTTAAAGAAAATTAGAAGCCACAGCATTAACATAACTCCTAAATTTCTTAACTTGCTATGTTAATATTAGAGTGGAGTCGACTTGTCATGTAAATGCCAACTAAATTTTTTTTGTTCAAATTGTGTATTTTAATTTCTTTTTTATTTCAAGAATCTTAAGATTGTAGACAAGATTCAGGAAATACTAAGGCTGAACCTTAATTCATTTTCTTTTTGTCTTTGAGGCAGAGTCTCACTATATAGCCCTGCTTGTTCTGAATCACTCTGTTTAGACCAGGCTTTGCTGGAAATCACAAGAGATTAACCTTCCTTTGTTTTGTGAGTGCTGGGATTAAATATGTATCCTAGCACACCTGGCCCAACATCCTTTATTGGTAATTTGGATGTTCCTTAACAAATACAATTTAAACAAAACTTCCAAATTAACATGTCCTGGTTCCCCCTAAAGTATCAGTAACTGTGAATCCTCACACAGAATAAATGTCTATTGAAACCTCTCATACTTGATAATTTTAGTTGTAACTTTTTACTGGGTTTTCTAGTATTAGAACGAAGTACATTCAAGTATTTTTTTTCCCTCATTGTTTTTATGAGTTTTTAACAGATACAAACACGTAACAGATACATCCTAATACAAAACTGGCTATTTGCAAAGGACTTTTTAAACCTATGTAGTGTTTCCTTGTTCTGTCAGTTTTGAGAAATCCCTGCCCCCCCCCCCAGCACTTCATTGTTCTCCACTCTCCTCATAGCTGTCTTTATCTTTTCCCGATTTTAGTTCCCTAATCATGTCTGTAATACAGCTTCACATCATATTTTTTAATTTCGAGGCTTGTTTGATTTCTGCATATGTGAATCTGCTAGTAGTTGTTTTCTACATATTAGAATTCTTTTTTATATTATCATACCCTGTCATGATATTCTTAGTGACAAATCTGTTAACTGGATTCCTAAAGAAGAAAGTATAAAGGAAATATCTAGTTTCAGACAATAACACTTTATAATGTAAAATGCAGACCACTTAATGGTAACTGCATGTTTTGTAAGTTGACTGCAGCTTTCTAGTACTTTTACCAGTGTATCAACTTCCTTGTCTGCTTTTGGTTAATATTTGAATTAAAATTACATTTAGCCGGGCGATGGTGGCGCACGCCTTTAATCCCAGCACTCGTGAGGCAGAGGCAGGCGGATCTCTGTGAGTTCGAGACCAGCCTGGTCTACAGAGCTAGTTCCAGAACAGGCTCCAAAGCCACAGAGAAACCCTGTCTCGAAAAACCAAAAAAAAAAAAAATTACATTTATAGTTTTTTCTACATATATGTTTTCCTAGCGTGTGCCATCCTCTATCTGTGGAGGTAAGAAGAGGTGACATGCCTTTTGCTCTCGAACTGGAGTTACAGATGGTTTTTAGTTTCCATCTCTGTGCTGGGAATCTAAGCCTTGTTCTCTGGAAGAGCAGCCAGTGCTCTTAACTGCTGCTGAGCCATCTCCAGCCATTTACACTGTTTTTCATGTCTCAAGAGTTGTGCCACACTTTAAACTTCCTTCTTCAGACAAAATTTGCAGACAGATCAAAACTATCAACATAAGTCTGAGAATCTGACATTGCTTTCTTGGGCAATTAAATGGGTTTTTCATGTGTGCTGTATATACTGTCTTAACTATTTTTGAACGAAAAAATACTTTGTAAACCTCAAGGTGTCTGAGAGGAAACCCACAGGTTTTTTTGTTTTGTTTTTGTTTTTAAGATGGCTTTGGAGTCTGTTCTGGAACTCACACTTTAGACCAGAGTGGCCTTGAACTCACAGAGATATACTTGACTCTGTTCTGCTGAGTTCTGGGATTAAAGGCATGTGTCACTACCGCCCGCCAGGAAAGTCATAGTTTTAAAAACGTGGCAGCATTTTACTTAAGTCTTCAGAACCACTTAAATTTTTCTGATATCTGTTAAAATCACTTTCTAATTCATGTATTAATTACATTACTACTTTTTTATGATTTCTTTACATAGGGGAAGTAAAACAAAAACAAAACAGGAACCCGACAACTGGAATTTGTCTAAGACCATGCATGTAATTTTAAATGTTTACGTAGGTTGTGTTTCCAACATCTTGAGGACTTAGTATTTGAAAAGGTCTGTTGTAGAGCATTGTCGTACATGTCTCAGGTACTGAATCCCCACAGAACCGCTCCCTCACTGACTGCTACCATTAATGATTCTGTAGGTCTTGTTAAGGAAGCCTAGGTATTTAGCCTCCAGAAATAACTAAAAGTTGATCATATATATATATATATATATAATGCACAACTGCAAATAAAAGTACATGAACTGTTTTTCAAGCATCTGGAAATCAGTTGCAGTCCTTATTGTCTTTTGAGTATAGGGCATGAGACTGATTCGCTAATATTTGTATTTTCACAGTCTTTATGTTCATTTTAAAGAAGCCCACATCTAAATGGTAACTGTTTTACATTTTCCAGTAGATATTTTAATGAGTTTTTTTTAATCCAAAGTAAAAATTTATTAGATTATTTAGTTAAAGCCTTTATCTGTAGACCTACAATTCAAACACTAATTTTAGAAGAATCTACTATCTTTTTGTTTTTGTGTGTTAAGGACTTGACTCCCAGTCTAGTCTGGAGCTCATGTAACCAGGATGTTTCTCAAACTCATGGCAAGGCTTTTTCTCCTTCCAAGTTTGGGGATTACTGGTGTGAACTGCTACACTTGGTGTGTTGTACACTGAAAGCCTAATTGCGTGATGCTCTGTCAGTGCCACGTCAAAGTGCTTTGCCACCTGCGCTGCCCCCTCCCCCACTCCCCGGTAGGTTTTCCCCTTTGTCCTAGCTGGTGTAATAAAGCGCCATTAGACCACAATGTCCTCAAATTTGTGGCAGTCCTTTGCCACCTTAGTACTGGGATTACAGACTATTATTGCACTTTGGCTCAAAGTGCTTTAAGTTGCATGGAATACTGAGATGGTATGAAATGTAAAAATTTCTAAATGTTTTTGTGTTAAATATTTAAACTACAAAGATAGCTTAAGTAGATATGTAAGCATCTGAAATACAGTCAACATTTCTTTTTCATGGGAAGTAGCTATGTTAAGAAATGAATAATACACATTGTTAATCTTGTCACAAGCTTGTGATAATAGATTATAAGTGCCTTTTCAAACGTAGTCTTTTTTTAATAGGTGAGTTGATATATTTTCCATTGCCAGGCAGTTACATTTTCTGAAGTTGTGAATCACACCCAATTCTGTAACAGATTTTTAGAGGCTAGCCTGCTTGTATATCATAAGTTAGAAATAAATCGACAAATGTGACATATTTAAGCTCTCTGGTGCTAACACTAGATGGCATAGACTTTGGTGGTGCAGCTTATTTTACCCAGGGAGTATCTATACTTGAGCCACTGATTCTATAGGGTTGTAGTTCTTTGTTTTCTTCCTGATGGAGATTTACTTCAAGTTCACAAAAATGTTAAGTAGGAAAGTAACAATTTTGGTGTTGGTGGGATTTGAAATGGACTTTTACTTTGTAGCTGGCTATCCTGGAACTCTTGCTCTGTAGATCAGGGTGTCCTCAAATTCAGGTCCAGCTACCTGCCTATTCCTCCTAAGTGCATGCATCACCACCACCTGGTTGAACTTTTAAACATCTTAGAACTCTAACAATTACTGCACTTCTCATGAGCATATTAATTGACACTTTAGTTTTTTTAGGACTTGAAGTAAAGTAAATCATCACCTTTATATAAATTTTTTGTATTCAGAACTTGATATATAGTGGTAATTGGCTGGGAGAAAGACGATAAGAATAAAGTTGTAAAAAATCAATAAAAATACTTTAATGATTTGAGACTGAGGAGGGAGGGAGCTGAAAGGAGAGACTTCTAGGGATATCTTCCTCACGTGTCCAATGTGCACGTGGTGGGACAAACTTTTTAAAGTGTTTTTCATTTAGCATCAGAATTAAGTAAACATGAGCTAGGCATTGTGGTTTTTTTGCCTGTAATCCCAGTCATAGAGGGCTGAGGCAGGAAGATTGCTGGGTGTTAAAGGGTGGGTGCTGTCTTTAAGAAAGTATATGTAATGTAAATTGGGACTTAATACTACCTCAAATTCCTGTATACTTCAGGATATACTGGGAGAGAGAGTAATCAGGCTTCAATTAAGTGGAAACATTAGGTATTTTATTTAGCTTTGCCTAGTGCTTCATTACCTCTGAAATTTAACTGAAAATAAAAACTGCTGTTTGTGCAAGTATCTTCCCAGAGGCTTTCTTAGATCTTGACCCATTAAAAATTGCCCCCATTACTTGTTCTTAAGGGAAACAGCAACAAACTATTAAAGCCTTTAAATCTTCCCTGTATTATTTATACATTACATCTTTGTGTGACTTGTCTCCCTCACTAGATTGTAAGCCTTTGGAGGTCAGAAACTCAACTAAACTCATTGTATCTTCCACCACATCTAGCACAGTGCCTTACACTTAACTTGCTATTCAATAAATATTCATTAAAATAATGGACATACTATTGGAAGTTTGATGTCTATGGGCCTTTAGATGGATAATTATACTTTCTAAGCACACCTCTAGCACACATAGTTGCATCATTTATCAAAAATATGTACATTCGCTGAGTGTCGTGCCTCATGCATGTAATCCTAGCACTTGAGGCTGAGGCAGGGTGATTGACCAGCAGGGGCTACGGCTACAATGTGAGACCATGTTTCAAAAATCTTAATATTGTAGTGGGCTTTCACAGCTTATTGTAATAGTCCAGGCTGTTATACTATGATTCAGGCTGCAGTTTTGAGTTTTCTAACAATAAAAAGACATTGTTGGGACTAGCGTTATGGGTCTTTGGTTAAGAGCACTGGCTACTCTTCAGAGGTCCTGAGTTTAATTGCCAGCAACCACATGGTAGCTCACAACCATCTGTAGTGAGTTATGGTGCCTTCTTCTGGCTTGCAGGAATTCATGCAGACAGAACTCTATACATAATCTTAAAAAAAAAAACCTGTGCCTTAAAACAGTTTTTCTTTTTGTATTTTACACTTAGAGTACACATTTCATGTGTTGTCATGTATGTGGTCAGATACCACCAAAATAGACTGCTTAGAATTGGGGAGGGGGTAAATAAGCCTTTTTTAGAGATTTCATGTTTTCATCTAGACCAGTGGTATAAATTTTCATGTTCTGAAGTCCAAAACAAACTTACTGTATTAATGTGCAAGCGTATTTAATAAGCACTCTTCACCCAATTTAATCTTTACACATTAAATCCATTATAGAGAGATGAGATGCAGGTGCTGAAGTACAACAATTAAGTAACTTATGCAAGACATTTCTGTAGCTGCACTAGGGAGCTTAACATTTAATAGAGGATTGCAATGATTCCATGGACATGAGTGTAAGGTGAATAGTAGACTGAAGATTGAAGACTTTTAATAAAGGTTAATTTTCTTAGGTGTGTACTTGAAAGAATCTTTTCAGGCAAAAGTATTTAGCTCAGTTATGCACTGATTACCATGTTTGAGACAAAGTTTTTATGGAAAGTTTTCATTCTTCTATTTTAAAGTCAATATAGAAAATTGCCTAGTTCATTCTAATTGCTCCTGCAGAGTAATTTGAAAAACAAATGTTGGGAAGGAATTTGAACAGAACTGAAAATATTTTGTTTAAAGTATATGCTGGCTCATGGTAAAATAAATTCCAGAATAAGCTTCGGAAGCAAACATTTTAAAACACACTACATCTTGCCAGATAAGTTATTAACCAGTTCGAGTTAGATTCACATTAATCACTTTTGAGCTGTTTCTGTTTTGGTATTATCCCTAGTGTGGTTCTAGAAAAACGGATTAATTTGCAGTGTTGAATATTAAACCCTCTACATATTTAACAAGCCCTTGTCTTTTGGTTTGAGACTAGGCTGGCCTCAGATAAGTGATATTCTTGCCTTAAGTACTAAAATTGCAGTGATCTACCACCATGCCTTCCTAAGGAGTTACAGTGTAAAGTTACAAACGTGAAGTTAAATATTACTTCGAGACAAGTTTTAAGCTTTACATAAGTTTCTAATAATTTAAAAAATAATGGTAACAGTGAGGCCTCTTTTCCACTGGAAATGTTAACAAGTATTTCCGGCCCAAAAATTGTATCTGTTAATTTGGAATGTCCGGAAGACATTAGGAATACGTGTAAATTTAAAGACAAGGGTATCAATGAAATTTTAATGATTAGCAGTATTGGGAAGAAAGGATGGCACATTCTGAAAAGGAAAGTCACTAAGGATGACCCACCCTTTCAGAATATTTAGAAAATACTGATGAAGCTGCACACACTCTTTAAAAGCACATAAGGAGTTTGTTTCCTTGCCTTGAATGATTAACATTCTAGGGAAGAGAAGTGACAGTTTGCATGATGGCACGTGCCAGCAGTGTTAGACTAGCATAAAATCTTGGTTTCATCAGAATGTTCCCAAGCAGCATCTTTGTCCCAGCAATGTGACTACACCGTAGTTGAAGCTAGAATACCTACGCTATGAGAATAATGTGTATAAGTTAAATTTAAGTGTTTCTCACGCTGCTTGAAATTTGGCTACAACAAAATACGAACATTAAAACTTAGAATGATAGTCTAAAAGGAAATATCTAGTTTGTCAACCTGCTTTCTCATACGGGGGTTTGTGTCTAAGCCCGCCAGGCGAGGTTACTCGGGCTCCACTTTGTTAGTGACATGGCTAAGAGATTGGTTTTCTGGAGTGGGTGACAGCCAGGTGGGATGTTTCTCCACTTGGTAATCCTCAACTTGATTCCCCCCTATAAAAAGCCAACTCGATGGCGTCCACTCCTTTTTCTTAGGTGGGGCTACGAGAATCTGAAAGGGTGGGGCGGCAGGGTACGATACACGGACTACACTTCCCAGAGCGTTTCGGAGCCGCACTTGGGTATGGTTCATAGGTAACTTTCCTCTACTCTTCCGTAATCCTGCCAGTCTCGACGTTCTATGTTTCCCTGAACTTCCGGATAAGGCCAGTGGGTGACCAGGCCACAATGTCTCGGTTCGAGCATTTCCCGGGTTCTCCCGCAGGGTGGCGGCGGTGGACCAACTGCGGTCTTGCCTTGGGGGTGGGGGTGGAGGCTGCGCATGCGCGGCGAGGGCCTCGGGGGCGGGGCCTGTTGCGGCTGCGGCTGCGGCTTGCTGCTGAGCTGGGTGGTGGGAGGCTATGTGGATCCGCCGCCGGGCGGTGGGGGTATCCTCCGCCTCGGCCTCTGAGGGCAGCACGTCCTCCGCTGCAGGGACCGAGATGGGGTCTTGGATGCGGATGATCGGAGGGAGGCTGAAGCAGCGGCTGCGGCTGGACGTGGGTCGCGAAATCTGCCGCCAGTACCCGCTGTTCTGCTTCCTGCTGCTCTGCCTCAGCGTCGCCTCGCTGCTCCTCAACAGGTACCTGCCTTCGGCCCCGCGGAGGCCGCTGGGGAGCCCGCGGTCTGTGCTGGCAGCGAGCGAGAGCAAACTCCTCACAGTCGCCTCGGGAGGGACGACCGAGGTCGCGGCCGGATATACGGGCGGGGGACGGGCACGGACCGGCTGCCCGTGGGCCGGGCATCCTCCGAGGTTACGTAGCTCTGAACCTTTATTTTCTTACCATTTCTCAAAATTTGGGCCTTTGTCGTCTATTTTTCCACAACCGAAATATGTATATCCACCTCAGTTCGAGACGGTAAAGGCGATTCAGTCACTGGAGGGAGGACGGTTTAAGGTCCTGTCGCAGTCTCAGGCGGAACCCTTCTCTCTCACACAGTCGGGGGCACACACCTTGGTAGCCACAGTAGTTTCTCGCAGTTTCGTCTGCGACGATTGTTTGACCCGAAATCAAAAAGCAGAACAGTACCCCATCATATTTCTACAAAATTCCTGTTTCTCTATTTTTTTAAGAGTTGAAATATTCTGTAAAACTAAAATGATTAAATTGAAATTTTGATGTCAGAAGGTCCCGCCCCTGAATCTTGTAGATTTCCTTAGTTTTGCCGTTTCCAAAAGTAGTATCGGTGCAGTGGATGGTCGAAAAGACGTGTACTAAAAGCATCATGTTGTTTCCTTTGAGACTTTTTATTTCGAAGTAGTTCATCTGTAAGCATAACAATTGAAAACATACACAAGAGATTTAACTTAGTATTTTCACTAAGGCTAACCATTTCCCGAAACTGTGTTAATAGTTTTTTTTTTAAGTAAATAGATTTAACTAGTTAATACTATCTTAAAAAAATGCCTGGGTTGTGATGCTGAGGTATTTGTTGGACTGTGGAAGAAGTGGGATCCTTTAACAGTAAATATTGTTAATTACTACCACTCTGTCCTCTGAAAGGAGTTCCAAACTAACAGGTTCAGTTGAACAAAATGCAAACTACATGATTTAAGTTTTGTCCTCAACTTTATTCAACAGGAATTGAGTTAAGTGTAATTCTTCTTTAAGGTAGAACAGGTAGTACAGCCATGAATTGAAAGCATATTGAACTAACATTCTGAGGTCATCAACTTAGGAAGTTATAGCAGCTAATGCTATATGTTGCTCAGTCATAAGATGTCTTCTGATTTTTGACATGGGATCTGTACCATGAATTTGTTTTATGCAAAGAAGGGAGAAAATACACATATTTTTTTTTAAATCTCTGAGTGGTCGTGTTTATGAGTGAAATTGTTTTTGCATACTCTTTTCCCCTTGGTTGTTGTTGAATCAGCTAAAGTGACTTTAAATATCATAGTGCTGTCTTTGTATTTTATTATTTTATGTGAATGGGTGTTTTGCCTGCAAAATATGTCTGCACTATGTTCATGCGGTGCTAATGGAGGCCAGAACAGGGAGGGGCCTGGATCCCCTGGAGCTGGAGTTAGAGAATGTGGGTATAGGAATAGACCCTTCATCCTTTGCAAGAGCAGCCTGTGTACTTAATCGTTGAGTTCTCTCTCCAGCCCCCTCAAACACATGGTTAGAGAGCCTCTTTCAGGAAGAGTGCTAGGGAGGGCACAGAATAGAGTGGATAATCTGCTGCTTTATGAAATTGCTAGATTTTCTTTTCTTTTTTATAAATTTATTTAAAATATTTATTATGTATACAATATTCTGTCTGCGTGTATGCCTGCAGGTCAGAAGAGGGCACCAGAACTCATTACAGATGGTTGTGAGCCACCATGTGGTTGCTGGGAATTGAATGAGTCTTCTCTGGAAAAGCAGCCAGTGCTCTTATCCACTGAGCCATCTCTCTAGTCCTTGTGTAATTTTCTTTAAGATGTGTACTACTGAGTGTGTGTGTGTCTCTGTGTGTATGTATGTATGAGAGACAGAAAGAGAGAGATACACAGAAACAGAAATAAACACATGCTGTGTATGCTTACATTGTACATGGAATGAATGTCCTATGAGAAAACCTGGTTCCTCTGCCAATGGGAACTAATAGGTTCATATATTTATTTTGGTTTTTCAAGACAGGGTTTCTCTGTGTTAATAAGCCTGCCTGTCTTGGAACACACTCTGTAGACCAGGGTGGCTTCAAGCTCACAGAAATCTGATGACCTCTGCCCCCTGAGTGCTAAGATTAAAGGCGTGCACCACTATTGCCTGGCTTTACTTCTAGCTTTTTGAGACTTCTCTACACTGGTTTCCATACTGGCTGCACCAGTTTGTAATCCCAACAGTGGATGAAGGTTTCCTCTTACCCCACAACTCTTCCAGCATTTGTTGTCAGTCGTTAGTTCTTGGCCATTCTGACTGGGGTAAGATGAAATCTCAAAGTGGTTTTGATTTACATTTTCCTTGTTGCTAAGAATGATGAACATGCTTTTAAAAGATATTTCTTAACAATTTTCATTTATTCTTTTGAGAATTCTCTGTTCAGGTCCCAGGTCCATTTTTAGATGGTTTGTTTTTGTTTTGTGAGTTCTTTATATATTTTGGATATCAATCCCCACTTAGATTTATAGCCAGCAAAGATTCTCTCCTATTCTGGAGGCTTTTTCTTCACCCAGTTGATTGTGTTTTTAGCTGCGTAGAAGCATTTTAGTTTTTAAGTTCTAATTTAAGTGAAGTTGGTCTTCACTTCTTGGGCGAATGGAGACTTATTCAGAAAGTTCTTTTCTGTACCTACGCCATGTATACTCCTGCTTCTGTTTTCTGACCTATACCATGTAGACTCCTGCTTCTGTTTCTTCTAGCACTTTCAGGTTTCAAATTTAAGTCTTTTAACCATGTAAATTAGTTTTTGTGGAAGGTGATAGATACAGCTCTAATTTTATTCTTCTGCAACTGGACATCCAGTGTTCCCAGCAGCATTTGTTGAAAATGCCTTCTTTTCTCCAGTTTATTTTTGGTATCTTTGTCAAATATGAAATGGCTAAAGTTCCTTGTACTCAGGTTTGGGTCTTTGATTTATTCTCTATCTGCATGCTTGTCTTTGTACCACTTCATATTATTTTTATTATTAGACTCTGTAGTACATCTCACGATCTGGTACTGTAATCCCTCCCATATTCTTCTTTTTGCTCAGGATAGTTTTGGTTTTCCAGGGTCTTTTGCAGTTTTGTAAGAATTTTGGAATTTTTTTTTTCTACTTCTGTGAAGAATGACATAGGGATTTTGACTGAACTTGCATTTGATCTGTAAATAAGTTTTGGTAGAACGGCCATTTTCACAGTATTAGTTTTATCAATTTATGACGTGGGATGTCTTTCCATTTTCTAATGTCTTTCTAATGTCCTGTAGTCTTTTTTTTTCTGTCTTTACATGGTTTGGGTATTAGTGGCTTTGTAGAAGGAGTTTGGGAGTGCTCCTTCTGTTTCTGTTTTTGAATAATTTTTTTTTTTTTTTTTTTTTTTTGGTTTTTCGAGACAGGGTTTCTCTGTGGCTTTGGAGCCTGTCCTGGCACTAGCTCTTGTAGACCAGGCTGGTCTCGAACTCACAGAGATCCGCCTGCCTCTGCCTCCCGAGTGCTGGGATTAAAGGCGTGCGCCACCACCGCCCTGCTGTTTTTGAATAATTTAAGAAGGATTGCTTATAGACATTAGAAAGTCTGCTAGAATTCTGCTGTGGATCTGTCTGGTCCTGAACTTTTTTTTTTTTTTTCTGGAAGACTTTTTCTACTATTTTAATTGCCTCATTTGTTATGGGTCCTTTTAGGTTTGTTGACTTCTTGGTTTAATTTTGGTGATTTGGCCGAATTTAGAAATCCATCAATTTCTTTTAGATTTTCCAGCGTAGCAGAATACATATTTTGAAAATATTCCCTTATAACATTCTGAATTTCTTTGGTGTCTGTTTCTGTGTTTTACTGTTTTATTTCTGAGCATGTGTCCTCTCATTTTTTCTTTTGGTCAATTTGTTAACCTTGTTTATTTTCTTAAAGAATCAGCTCTTAGATTCATTGACTATATTGTTTTCTTTGCTTCTATTTCATTGATTTCCGCTCTGTTTTGGAGTACTGTTGTCTGTCCTTCTACTGTATGAGATGTTTATTATTGAAGCTAAAATGTATTTCTTGTAGACAATAGATAGATGTTGTTTCTTGATCCATTCAATCCGCCAGTGTCTTTTTACTGGGAAGCCATTGATATTTGAAGTTATTATGGAAAAGTACCTGCTGCTTGTGCTCATCTGTTAGTTTGGTGGTGTTGTTTGTGTCCTTAGTGATACAAAATGATACAGAGTATTTTAATACTTATGCCTTTGTGTTTTGTATTTTACAGTCTCTTCTGCTATGCTCATTCCTCTCTTTAGCTCACAATATTTTGTTGTCAAGCCCATAATGGTGACCAGACAAGGTCAGGAGACTGGATTATGACCAGGGCTAGATTTGGCAGGTTGGGGATGCATGGATTAGCAGAGCCAGCAGATCCACAGGTGTAGACCCCAGAGAAAGTTCGGGAGATCTGACTGGATGGAGAGGTTGGATGAGGTGCGGTAAGAACCAGGCTAGATCTTGGGGAAAGATGTGAAAGAACTGTTTGGGGGAAGAGGGTGGATGAGGCTCAGAAAGGACCTGTGAGTAGTGGCAGGTAACTTTAAACCCTAGAGGGAACACTGGCTTTGCTCTTAGATGGCTCTGCTATTAAATAGCACTTGCTGCTCTGTTGTGAGGACCAGAGTTTGGATACCAGCACCAAAAATTGGATGGCTCACAATCTCCTGGAATTCTAGTTTCAAGAACTCTGCCATCTTTTTCTGGCCTCTATGGGCACTTGTACTTACATGTGTGCATATCCTAATTCGCATCGTCATGCACATACATGCACATACTTAAATCTTTAAAAAGTTTCTGATTTAAAAAATGCAGTAGCTCAGTGATTGAGTGCTTATGTATACATGGGGATCATCAGTTCAGACCCTAACTATCCTATCTCTTCTAACAAGCCAGGCTTAGTCCCATGCCAGTAACCCCAGCACTGAGGTAAACAGACACAAGGATGTCTAGGGCTTGCTGCCTGCTAACCTGGCCAAAAAGAACCAACAAACAAAAACTCCCAAATGGAGAACTTCAGGTTCATGAGGGGTCCCTGTCTCAAAGTAATAAGGTAGGATGTAATAAAGGAGGACACTTGACACCTTGCCCTGGCATCCTTGTACGTGTCTAAGTGTGTGTGTGCACTACACTCACATGCATACGTCCACAAATAAACATTCCAGCCTAGGAACTACATTAAAAACAAGGCCACCGTGACTGTTTTGATGGGTCTCGTCCCTGCCCCCAGAGACACTGGCATCGTCTCTGCTCCTGTGCCAAAGAAGCTACTGATAATGGCCGGTATTGATGACTGCTACACATCAGCCAGGGACTGCACTGCCAGCCTGGGTAACTTTGCCCAGGCTACCTTTGATGCCATCTCTAAGACCTACAGCTACCCGACCCCTGACCCCTGGGATTCCTGACCCCTGGAAAGAGACTGTGTTCACCAAGTCACCCTATCAGGAATTCACTAAGCATCTTGTAAAAACTCACACCAGAGTCTCTGTTCAGATGACCCAGGCTCCAGCTGTGGCCACCCTGAAAGGGTTCTTATTACAAGAAAAATAAAGTGAATTGCGTCTGAAAAAGAAAAACTGATTTTCCAAACCGGTGGTGGCGTGTGCCTAGTCCCAGCACTTGGGAGGCAGAGGCAGGTGGATCTCTGAGTTTGAGGCCAGCCTGGGCTACATACAGAGTGAGTTCCAGGACAGCCAAGGCTACACAGAAGAACCCTGTCTCAAAAACAACAGCAACAATGAACACCCCTTCAAAAAAAAAAAAAAAACAGTAAAACTGATTTTGATTTTCTAGTAATTGTCAATAAACTCCTTTAGAGGTTGATTTTTTTTTATTATTTTTTCTACAAATCAGTTATATTTTGTTAAATTTGCTGTTTTGTTTTTTCTACTCTATTTTATTTTTATTTATGTGCATTGGAGTTTTGCCTGCATGAGGGTGTTGGGTACCTTGGAATTGGGGTTACAGATAATTGTGATCTGCCATCTGGCTGCTAGGAATTGAACCTGGGTTTTCTTGAAGAACAGCCAGTGCTCTTAACTGCTGAGCCATCTCTCCAGCCCTCAAAAGCACTCTAAAAAAATACTTTTTTCTTAGATTATGTACCAAATTACACTTGATGACTTGAACAGACATGAGACTATTAATGGTGTTTATTTCATTCATTTATTGATTTATTGTGTACACAAACACATACACACACCACATCACACATGTGGAGGATAGCTTTTGGGGGACAGTTCTCTCCTTCACTGTGTCGGTTCCAGGGATCTAACTCAAGTCGTCAGCCTTGGCATTGGACTCCTTTTACCACTGGGCAAGCACATTTCTAGCAATAGGCACCCAGTGCATGTTTCTCAGGTGTAGAATTCAGAGCATAGCAATCAGGTGGTTTCACTGGCTGGGTGGCCTGACCTTTTGACTTACTTGATCACTGTCTATAAATAAGATATTAGCATTTCCCTGTTTCTCCCCTTCTTAGCTGCTGCACCACTACCTTCTAAGCTTTAGGTCTCACGGTTTCTTTTGCAAGTAGAAAGATAATTGGGAAGAATCTGGGATGCACATGAAGCCCACCAGGATGTTTCCCTTCTCTCATGGGCCCAGCCCTGCTGTGCTGTCTGCCTTGCAGAGAAGTAGTTGCCACATATCCTTTATCTACTTGGTGGTGAGAAGGCAAGTCTGGTACTGCAGAGGTTTCTTACTCCCTTGAGCGACATGCCATCCATTTGCTTGTCGAGGGCATTCTACAAGTCAGCTGTACTCGTTTATATAAGACTGGCTCCTGGCTTATAGATGTGTTTTAAATTCTGCTGTCAATCTAGGTGACCTCAGTGCTTGAGGGAGCAACTATCTGATAATTTGGTCTATAGCAAGGTGACTCTTCAGCCTCCCATTTGTGTGACCAGACAGTGGACCTTGCTGTCACTAGAAAGTACTCCGAAGACTCAAATATCTTGTGATGGTAGCGCTCAGGAGACTGAGGCTGGAGGACCTCAGGTTCAAGGCCAGCCTAGGCTCTGAGTTCTTTAGCGAGACTTTTTTCTTTTTCTTTTTTCTTTTGGTTTTTCAAGTCAGAGTTTCTTTGTGTAACCCTGACTGTCCTGGAACTTGTTCTGTAGACCAGACTGACCTCAAACTCAGAGATTTGCCGATTTCTGCCTCCCAAATTCTGGGATTAAAGGTGTGTACCACCACTCCTGGACTAAGTAAGACCCTGTTTTTAAATAAATAAGTGAAATGAAAAACTGTGCTGTTGTCTAGTGTGCATTTCTCATTCAATCAGTCCTGATGTCCTTACTTTTCTACTTTCCTCCTATCCACCGCCCTCTTCTGTTGTCATGTACAGTTTAAAGTTTAGAGTCTTGCTAACGTAGATCTCATAGCCTGCTACTTCAGCTATCCAACTTTAGCATCTTTCCTTCTACCCAGCTGACACAGTCCAAATCTTGAGTCAGTAAGGCTGTGCTGGTTTCCTGACTGCTGTAATAAAATAGATCTGAAGCAAACTCAGGTGAGGAAAGGGCTTATTTCAGCTTACAGGCCACAGTCCAGCACTGAGGGATGTCAGGAGAGGAACTCAAGCATGACCTTGAAGCAGAACCCCTGAAGGAGCACAGCTTGTTGTCTTATGCTTAGCTAGTTCTCTATTTTTAATTAAAAATTAAGAAATAGTGTGTGTATGCCTGTGTGAGTTTATGTATATCACATGCATCACAGCCTAGGAGGCCAGAAGAGGGTGTTGGATTCCCTGGAGCTGATGTTTTAGACAGTTTAGAGCCCGGTAGTGAGCCGCTGGGAATGGAACTCAGGTCTCTACAAAGATGGTATGCGCTTAACTCCTGAGACCACTCTCCAGCCTCCTCTGTATTTTCTAAAGTCTCCCTTTTCTTCCTGGGTTATGTCATTTATTCCTGTGACTTCATGAGCTTTTTTTTTCTAATTTCTAATCCATCTTCAACTAATGTTCTCTGTAAAGAATTACCATATATTGCAGTTTGTGGTCCATTTTTCTGTGGCACATGTTAGGTGAGACTCCTGAGACTTGGCCAGTCTAAAGACTGATTTATTTCTTGACGGCTTTTCTTTTTGCTCATACCTAACCAGCTACTTCAGTCTTTTTTATTTTTTCTTCTGTTTGTTAAAAGAACTCAGCTCCTTTTCTCTGTTTTCTGGTGAGGGTCCTTAGCCCCTCGCCTATATTATTGCAACAGCCTTCCATCAGCCAGTGTGTTCCTACAGTGCCAAGCTCTGTACTGCAGCCAGAGTGGATTCAGTGTAATGCTGTCACTTTCTATCCTTAGAACTTTCATAAGATTTTTATGTTATTTCCTTAACATTTCTTGGGACTTGCTTGTACACTCTTTTAATATTTTCTTTTCTCTTGTATGTGTTTTCAGTTCTTCATCATTTTGTATCTTATTTATTAATTGTATGTATGTGTATGTGTAAGATATGTAGGTGTGTGTGGAAACTCAGCACTTGTGTGAAATTGTTTCTCTCTTTTCAGCTTTGTGTGGTTTCTGAGGATCAGATTAGGTCATCATGCTTACATCGTCACGAGTCAAGCACCTTTGCCTACTGAGCAATCTGCCATCCCACCTAGATAACAGCTAACAGAAACTCAGTTTATACTAGGTTTGGCTGCGAGAATACTGAATAAAGAGCACTGTTAACTGGGCCTCAGAGAAACACGGAATAGTATTGAGAGTACCAGCACCTTCTTGTGTGAGGCGTGGTGGGGCATACCTTTAATTTAAGCACTTGGGAGGTGAGCCCCTGGATCTCTGAGAGTTTGAGGCTAGTTTGGTCTAGACAGTAATTTCTAGGTCAAGTCAGAGCTACAGAGTGAGACCCTAGATGCAAGCTAAACCAAATAATAACACATCTCTTTGTCTACTCTCCTGTGTTCTCCCTGTATTGTGACTTCATTCTCTTCTCACTGCCATTTTTTTTGTTTTGAAGATATATAGCTGTCAAGTTGAGCTTTGCTTGGGAGGGGATAAGACTGATTGCACCATAGTTTCTAGTTCACATGGTTCTATCTCTTTTATATTTCTTTGCAAAAGTGTGTAATAGTAATTTGAATTTAGTATATGGAATATCTTCTCTGTGTGTAATGGCTAAGCTTCTAAATGTGGATTGATTTTCAATTTTTCACTCACTATCATAAAATATTTCCAAAACTTCCATAAATGTAAAGATTTTGGCCAAAATCACTTTGAGATGTTTTCATCTTGGTTGATAATATCTCTGTCACCATTTGAGCCCAGACTGGCTAAGGATGACTTCCACCTCCCAAATGCTGGGATCAGAGGCATGTCTGGTTTATGAGCTATTAGAGAGCAAACATAGGGTTTTCTGATGCCAGGCAAGCACTCAACCAGCTGACCTACATCCTCAGGCCTGTGTATCTAGCGTCTTCAACAATAGTAGTGTCCAAATTTCTTTTTTATTTTTTTTATTTTTCCATTCAATTATTTACATCTCCTTCCCTCCTCCCCATCCTCTCCCACTCCCCCACACCTCCTCCTTCCTCTCCTACCCTGCTTGAGAGAGGGCAGGAAACCCTGTCCTGTGGGAAGTCCAAGGCCCTCCCCACTACACCCAGGCCCAAGGAGCCGTGCATCCGTATAGACTAGGGTCCCAAAAAGCCAGAACATGCCGTAAAAACAAGTCCCATTGCCTCCATCAATGGCTTCTCAGCCCCCATTGTCAGCTACAATCAGAGTCCGGTTCTATTACATGCTCATTCAGACCTGATCCATCTGGATTTGGTGAACTCCCATCAGAACAGGCACACTGCCTCAGTTGGACCAACCCCTCACAGTCCTGACTTCTCTGCTCGTCTTCTCCCTCCTTCTGCCTTTCACTGAACCCTGGGAGCTCAGTCTATCCCTCTGATGAGGGTCTCCGTCTCCATCCATTGCTGGATGAAGACTCTATGGTGACATTCGAGATAATCATCAGCATGATAGTGGGGCAAGGACCGCTCAGGTACCTTCTCGGCTGTCCAAGGACCCAGCGGGGAACATCCCCGTGGGCAGTTGTCCAAATTTTCAACAAGGACCGATTTCATTTGTAATTGCATTTTCTTTGATCTGAATTTGACTTCTAGTGTTATTTATTGTGGCCCATTTCCTTGTTTCACTTTCATGCTTGTGAGTCCATTTCCTTTTGAAAATGGATATTTTTATAAAACGTCACACAAAGTTATTATTGGGAATAAAGAGGTAACAGAGCTCCATGTTTTGCTGTTGTATGTGAATGGTCAGTTACTAACAAAAGTGATGTGATTGGTCACCTATACATCTGTCATTTAAGTTACAGTTTTTAGACTGAAGAGTTAACAGCAGAGCTTATGTTTTATGCAGTTATTTACAATTAATAAACACAGTGGCCATTGATGTTTGAACTGTGTGAAGGGGTTGGTATCTGCAAGATCATGCTGAGCATGCCTGTTTTGAGACATCTCAATTATAACCTGGCATATTATATGGCATAATTCCTAGTCTGGCTTCTTGCTTTTTCAGATTCATCTTAGGACCATTTTTTAAAAAATATTTTAGGCTTATTCATTTTACTTTGCATATATGAGTATTTGGCCTGCATGTCTGGTACCTTTGGAGGACAGAAGAGGGCATCAGATTCCCTGGAACTGGAGTTACAAATGGTTGTAAGCCACTGTGTGGGTGCTGGGAATCAAACCTGGTTCCTCTGATGAAAAAGCAACAAGTGTCCTAAACCTCTACTTTGTGGAAACTGTGCAGACCATAGCCATGCAGTGCTCTCAAGTTTGAATTCCCCTATCTTCCCCAGTCTTTTTTTCCCCTACCTTTTTTTGTTGGTTTTCCCCTACATTAAATTTTTCGGCAGCTATTGAGTTCTGTTTTATAATACCAAACATGTGGGCTGGAGAGATGGCTCAGTGGTTAGGAGAACTGATTGTTCTTCCAAAGGATCTGGGTCCACATGGAGCTCACAACTGTCTGTAACTCCAAGATCTGACACTCTCACACAGACATACATGCGGGCAAAAGAGCAATCACATAAAACAAAATAAATAAATTAAAAAGAAAAAGTCTGTGTGTGCTACCCCTGCCCAAAATACAAAACGTGTTCACATTTTATTATGTTCATTTATTCAACTTTCACTGCCAGACAGATATCTGTGTTACTAGAGACCACAATAGTGATGTTCTTTGGTATATACCCAGAGCCTAACACTGTCTAACACAAAGTAGGCACTTGGAAAAATTAATTTTAATGATTATCATAATTTTGGTGGAATGTGATAATAGGTATTTTGGAAAAATGAATTTCAGACTACTTAAACATAACAGCATAGAAATGAAACTATGAAATGTTGAACTTAATTTTCTCCTATACTTAGATAAAATTATATATTTGGTAATATACATTGCATTATTTAGTTATATCTAACAAATATTATTAAAAGTTAATTGGAAAACTTAAAATTGATTTTCATTAATAAATATATGGTAGGTCAATAAAGGAATACCTTTTAATGCTATATATTTCTTTAGTTCTGATCATTTCCATTTGTTTCTAAGGTATCTTCATGTCTTAATGATCTT
This sequence comes from Microtus oregoni, assembly GCF_018167655.1. NCBI lineage: Eukaryota > Metazoa > Chordata > Mammalia > Rodentia > Cricetidae > Microtus > Microtus oregoni. Next base: position 1,311,256 of record NW_024544789.1, read on the forward strand.
CTGGTCATTTGTTGCTGGAGTTGTGACATTCTACTGTTCATTAGGACCCGACTCTCTGTTACCAAATATATTCTTCACAATAAAATACAAACCTAAGGTAAATTGTGTTTTTTAAGTTTTTAAGTTAAATTCTTTTTATTCGTGTGTGTATGTGGTATGTTTGTGTGAGCATCCACCATAAGTGTGTAGTACCCGGGAGGCCAGAAGTGAATGTTAGCTTCCCTGGAGCTGGAGTCAGCAGTTGTGAGCTATCCAGTGCGGGTGCTGATAACTGAATTCAGGTCCTCACGAAGTGCAGCAGGCACACTGAGCCCTTTCTCTGGCCCCGTGGTCTTTAATTTTAAAAGTCAGCTTATGTGACTCTATGCTAAAGAGTCTTTTTACTAAAAGTATTTTAAAGCAATGACTTTTAAAATATACCTATTATTTTATAACAATGAATACATGGAGTCTATAGAAAAAGTTTAAAATGAGCATTGTGTGTGTGTATGTATAAATGTTTAGATACTTATTTTAAGTTGACTATTTTTTTTGGTGCTGACGATTGAACCCAGGCTCATGCATGTAATTCCCCACTGAGCTGCATCTTCAGTCCTAGCTTATTTGTTTATTTATTTGTTTATTTTGGTTTTCTGAGACAGGGTTTCTCTGTGTAGCTTTGGAACTTAATCCTGGAACTAGCTCTGTAGACCAGATTGGCCTCGAAATCACAGAGATCCTCCTGCCTCTGCTGCCCGAGTGCTGGGATTAAAGGCGTGCGTCACTGCCCAGCCAGTCCTAGTTTTAAGGTTTACAGTTCTAATAGCAACTGTGAAAGGAAAATACAGCTTTCTCAGAAAGTTGCAGTTCACAGTGCCAGCTTGTCCCCTGGGTACATGTTAACCACAAGGACAGTTAGCTTAGGACAGAGGTTTTCTAACCTGTTTGTAAACGAGATCCTCCTTGGGCATCATCAACAATCTGATTTTGCTTAAAAAGTTCTAGGCTACTGTTCTGTAAATAGTATTATTAAAAACTTTTTAGGTAATTCTGAAGCACGGACATTTAAGGAATTCTGGGATAAATAATAATCCAGCCCTGTTAATTTTCATTCTGTGTATATGTGTGTGTTTGTGTATGCGCGTGTGAGTTCACAGGTTGAGGATTGGACTCAGAGCCTTGTGCCTAAGCAAAATGTTAAACATTGAACTAAAGCCAACACTCCAACCCTGTAAATCTCTTAAATGCATATATGCACAAGAGAAAACAAAAAATAGTGAATTTCCTTAGCCAAAATAGTTTGAAGTTCAATCGTGACAGTAGTATATTGACTCTGTACTCTGTAAGGCAAAATTCCGACTTTTAAGATTCTGTCCACAAGTCAGGATCAAGTGAGATATCTTTTTTTCTCCTCAGATGAAGAAAAAGCATGGGGCCTTGTACTTCATATTCAAGTGCTGTCCTTCAGAGCTGTGCTCCAAGCCCCTTGTGGGCTGTCTTTGGATCAGATTCTTTAATCATAGATTCAATTGTTTAAATTGATACAGTTCCTCATTTTAGGTTTTTCTATGTAGAGAAAGCACAGAAGTCTGGGCTATATTTGGTCATGGCCCTCGGGATTTATCACGTCTTCCCCCTCATTGAAGCTAAGCTTGGGGAGAAATGGAGAATTTTTTTCCCTAATATTTTTTTCAGTAGAAGACACAGTCAAAGGTGGATTGATTGATTATTTAGTCTTTAGAGAGTTGAAATTATAGACATGTACTGCCATACCTGCTAGGAGAACCTTTGTTTACGGTTCCCACTCTTATCTTCTGGTGATAGGCATTGAACCTGTGCCATTCTTTGTGCTAGAGAATTCTCTACTACTGAACCACTGAGTTACACCCCAGGCCTGGCTTATTGTAAAGTAGTTCAGAAGGTATTTTGTGTCCACTGGCAGTTAATTTAGCAGGTACTTTACAAACAAGAGTTCTAGTTTGGAAGCACCAAACAGAAAGTTCTCCGAGTGCTCTCCTGGAGGGTAACAAAGCTCTTGAAAGCCGGTTCTTCGTAGTAGAGACGTTATGGAAACGAAGGACTCACTCTGTTATCTTTCCTTTTTTAGCAGTTAGGACTTCAAGAGTTATTTCCCCAAGGGCACAGCTGTGCTGTTTGTGGTAAAGTGAAATGTAAGCGACACAGGTAAGTTAACCTCTTTTTAGAGTTGTGCTTGTGGGGCGGTGTGCAGCCATGCTGTCTGTCTGGAGGTCGGAGGACAACTTGTGGAGCTGGTTCTCTCATTCCACCTTTATCTGGGTTCTGGGAATCAAACTCAAGTAATTGAGCTTCTAAGGCAAGTGTTTTTACCTCATGATGAGCCACCTTGCTGGCCCCCAAGTCAAATGTTATTTGTTGATCTTCTATTACATTTTACTACAAGTTATTTTATGACAAGTGACTTTGTTGTTTGATTGACTTTAGGCCTTCCTTGCTACTTGAAAACTACCAGCCCTGGCTAGACCTGAAAGTTTCTTCCAAAGTCGATGCATCTCTCTCAGAGGTAAGTAATTTAACTAATATTCCCAAATATGAGCATGTGTTATTTGAGGTTGGGACTGTGTTCTGAAAATTATAGACAGTTTTGTCCCTGTCATAACATCACAAAGTGTGCTTGTACAAGCCTCGGTGGTAACTTCAGTCATTGCATAGGGCTTCTGGATGCAGTTGAGGGTTGTACAAATTTGAGTTATTTGAAGCCACTCCTGGCCTAACATGGCATATTTATTGTTTTATAGAAAATTCTTTTTTTATTTTAATAATAGGAGTAAAGTCTAAAAAGTACAATACTGTTCTAATTTAATTTCCGTGACTGTGATAAAATATCATGACAGAAACAGCTTAGGGGAAGAAAGGTTTTATTTGGTCAGTGTCATGATCTTGTTCCTTGCTGTGAGAAAGTCAGGGCAGGATATAAACATGTGGATCCTTGCTTGCTTGCTTGCTTCTAGCAAGCTGTTTCCTCTGTGACATTCTTCAGGAAGCCCTGACTAGGGAATGGTGCTGTCTAAAGTGGCCTGGGTCTTCCTATATCAGTTAACCATTAGGACATTTACTACATATATACCAATAGGCCAAGCTGATCTAAATAATTCCTATTTGAGACTTTCCAGTGGTTGTGGGTTATGTGAAACGGACAGTTAAGACTAACTAGCACAGATATAAACATATACTTAAAGCATACTATGCCATAGATTAAAAAGTATGAATGACATTGTAAATTTGTCAACCAGTAATATTTATTATCAAGTGTTATATACTGTGCATAATTGTATGTGCCATAGATTGTTATAAATGGCAGCTCGTAGTTTTGTTTGTACCTGAATTGCTATGAACATACTATGGATATACTTATTGTACACTAGGCTCTTTGTTCCGAATATACATTTTTTTATATGTGTAAACTACACTAGCTTATCAAATGGGTACTATTGATATTTTCAAGGTCAATTAGAAGTTTAGAAATTAACATCTTTGGTTACTAATGCTAGGGAAGGGAAATAGTAAATCTTTTTTTCCTTCTTTTTAAAATTTATTTATTATGTATATAATGTTCTGTTTGTCTGTATGCCTGAATGACAGAAGAGGGCATCAGATCTCATTATAGATGGTTGTAAGCCACCATGTGGTTGGTAGGAATTGAACTAAGGACCTCTGGAAGAGTTCTCAATCTCTGAGCCGTCTCTTCAGTCTAATTATTTTTCCTTCCTTTGAGGCAGGCTTCTCTGTGAAGCCTTGGCTGTCCTGAAACACACTCTGTAGACCAGGCTAGCCTTGAATTCATAGAGACCTGCTTGCCTCTGCCTTCTGGGTATTGGAATTAAAGGTATAAGCTACCACCTCCTGGCTGGCAAATAACTTTTAAAAGATACATTGTGTCTTAGTCATGGTTACTATTGCTGTGATGAAACAATATGATCAAAAGCAAGTTGGGGAGAAAGGAGCTTATTTGGCTCATATTTCATATCACTGTTCATCATCAAAAGAAGTCAGGGCAGGAACCTGGAGGCAGGTGCTTGTGCTGAGGCCATGGAGTGGTGCTACTTCCTGACTTGCTCCCCATAGCTTGTTCAGCCTGCTTTCTTATAGCCCAGGCCCACCCACCCAGGGATGGCACTGACCATAGTGGGCTGGGCCCTCCCTGTCAATTACTAATTAAGAAAATGCTCTACAGGCTTGCCTGCAATCTGATCTTATGGAAGCATTTTCTCAGTTGAGAAATTGAGATGTGGGATTTTCTTCTGTATGCTGTGAATGTTTTATTACCTTTGGTTAATAAAGAAGCTGCTTTGGCCTATGGCAGGGCAGAATAGAGTTAGTTGGGAAAACTAAACTGAATGAAGGCAGAAAGAAGGTGGAGTCAGGGAGACACTATGTAGCTGCTGAAAGAGAAAGACACTGGAACCTTATCGGTAGGCCACATCGTGTTGGTGATATATAGATTAGTAGAAATGGGTTAATTTAAGATATAAGAGCTAACTAGAAAGATGCTTAGGCTGTTGGCTAAACAGTATTATAATTTAGTTTCTGTGTGATTATTCGAGTCTGGGCAGCCAGGAAATGAATGAACAGTCTTTATTTATACCTATCTCTCTCGTACTTTTCTTTCCTTCCTCCCTCCCACCTTCCCTTCCTCTTTCTTTCTTTTTTTTTTCGAGACACTTTTTTTTTTTTTCTCTGTGTAGCTCAGGATGCCCTGGAACTTACTATGTAGACCAGACTGGCCTCAAATTCACAGAGATCCACCTGCCTCTGCCTCCCAAATGCTGGGATTAAAGGCCCTCATAACTGTGTGAAGTTGATATAACATATTGTCATGAGGTTTTGTCAGCTGGGCAGTGGTGATGCACACCTTTACTTCTAGCACTTGGGAGACAGAGGTAGATGGGTACCTGAATTCAAGGCTAGCCTAGTATATAGAACTAGATCCAGGACAGCCAAGGCTATACAAAGAAATCCTGTCTTGAATTCTCCTCCTCAAAGATATTGTCAATATTTGGCATAATAAAATTGGTTGTTGCTAATATCTATCACTTAGTATAGTTTGTTTCCTTATAGTTAATTATTTTTCTTAAATTTTTTTTTACAGGTTCTTGAATTAGTGTTGGAAAACTTTGTTTATCCGTGGTACAGGTATGTGTTTTTCTTCCATAAGAGCTCCATCCTACCCTACCCCCGCCCTTAATATGGCCAATAGCATTAAAGTAAGCATATTAATGATGTTTTTTCAGTGTAAGCCAGGATTTTTCAGTACAATTAAGGCCAAATCTTTTTTGTGTAGAGCTACATTGTGCATTATTAGGTATTTAGCTATGTCCCTGACCTATTCTTGGCCTATTTTCCACTAACTGCTGGTAGTACTCTCTTTCTTTCAATCTGACTACCATAAAGATCCTCAGAAATGACCCAGCAATACCTGGAAGATTTAATTGGCTCCAATTAAGAATCATTGTTGAGCATAGTGAAGCAAGCCTTTAATCACAGCACTCGGGAAGCAGGAGAATTACAAGTTTGAGGCTACCTGCCCTACATAAGCAAATCCTCTCTGCAGCAAACAAGAACAAGATTTTCCTACACAGTTTTTACAGGGGCTGGGGAGATAACTTAGTTGGTAAAAACTGAAATTCTGATAATTTTTATCAAATTCTGACAACGAGACTCCTGATTTTTTTTTTTTTTTTTTTTTTTTTTTTTTTTTTTTTTTTTTTTTTTTTTTGTGACAGGGTTTCTCTATATAGCCCAGGCTGTCCTGGAACTCACTATGTAGACCAGATTGGCCTCGAACTCAGATATCTGCCTACCTCTGCTTTCTGAGTGCTAAGATTAAAGGCTTGCACCACCACCCCCAGCTAATTTTCCTGAAATTTTAATGTGCTTACAGGAAGTACAGCATATTTATTTTTTAATCAAAGACAAGAAAGACTGATCTGAGTAATGAACGCATCCTCAACTTGATGATGGAGCTGTTACATCTCTAAGCAGAATACTCCATATTTAAGACATAATCAAATGCAAAAAAAAGAAAAGAAAGTACAAAGCTGGTGAGGTCACTCAGTGGGTGAGCCCACATAGTGGGTGGAAGGAGAGAAGCAGTCCTGCCAGACTGTCCTCTGGCCTCTGCTATGTGTCCTCCGCACTGAAGTGTGGCAATACACGGACAAGTAGGAAACAATTGCACACATTTTCAGAAAAATAAAGCATATAAACTGTTGTATTAAATTAGTCTTAACACACTATGGACAAACTCAAATAGGATGTTTTTAATTAGAAATTACAAAACATAACTGAATCAATACAAAAGTGAGGTATATCATTAGACATTATACTGTCAGATTGAAATGTTCAAATGAAATAAACACAGTGCTTACATTTATCAATTGAAATAATTTGAATGTCTGACTCTAAATTAAAATCCCATTTTCTTTTTATAGAGCTAGAGTGTTTTCTTTGTCCTGCAAGAGACAACATTTATATACCCTGTATGCACTAAAAATAAAGTTTCTTTTGCGGGGGTGGGAGGGTGGACACATTGCTTTTCAGAGAATCTGTTGAAATGATCTTTCAATTTCTCTTTCTCTCTCTCTCTCTCTCTCTCTCTCTCTCTCTCTCTCTCTCTCTCTGTATTGCACCTAGGTATGCAGGCATGTGTGCACACATGTACATAGAGACCAGAGGTCAACCTTGGCCATTCCTCAGGCATCATCCACCCACGCTAAGTTGCCTGACAGCCAGGTTCTAGTGATCCTCTGGTCTGCCTGCTCAGTACTGGAGTTACAAGCAGGCATTCATGAACTACACCCAGGCTACGGATGTAGCTTAGTGGTACAGTTTTTGCCTAAAAGTGAATTTTCAGTTTATTTTTCTTTGAATACGCACTCCCTTTGAGAATTATACTACTTTATAAATATTTTAAACTCACTTAAATTTTTGTATCTTTTTTTTTTTTTTTTTTTGAGATAGGGTTTCTCTGTGGTTTTGGAGCCTGTCCTGGAACTAGCTCTTGTAGACCAGGCTGGTCTCGAACTCACAGAGATCCACCTGCCTCTGCCTCCCGAGTGCTGGGATTAAAGGCGTGCACCACCATCGCCTGAAATTTTTGTATCTTATTCTCCATCATTGATGGTTTTGTTTTCTTTGAAGCTTATTTGGTGATGCTTAGAAAATGGTTTTAGTTCTTTGAAAAAGGCTCTTGTATGTATATGCTACAAGAAGATAGTAGTAATTATGATTTGGAGCTAAAATCATGAGTAATTTGTTTCCTTTTTATCCATTTTCTCTGTTCTGCAACAAAATATAATGTTTGTAAGTGAAAAGAGAAAATAGCATGATTATTTTTAAAAAAAGGAAAGTTTTCTTGGTTTCAATAAAGTGAAGCTGTATTTCTCACAAATTGTGAATTTTTGCTTTCTCTTTAATTGAAGGGATGTGACAGATGATGAGTCCTTTGTTGATGAACTGAGAATCACCTTACGGTTTTTTGCATCTGTCTTAGTACGAAGAATTCACAAGGTATATTTGTTTATAATGAGAAATTTGGAACATTATTATTTTGGCAGTCTTATTTTTTCTCCTATAATATGTGTATTTATTCTTCATTTTTCATTTCTTAGATTAAAAGTTGATGAATCACTATTGGTCCCTTGATCAGTTTTGCTTCCTTTAATACTTGTTTTTTTTTTTGATTTGTGGAATTTAAAAATGAAAAGACAACTATAGAAAACAGTGTCATGTTTTACTTAAATGAATTTATGTAAATTGTGGTGATTATGATCTATCTTCTAAAGTACTTTTGGGTGATATTTTGTCTATTTAGGTTTTGCATATATGTGCATATGTAGTTTCCTGGCTATAAAGTAAAATAATTTGAATACTATAAAGTATTTCTCTACTACTTTGTCAACTTAATAGGACTAAACATATAAACAACATATACATTGTAAATATAGCATCAACAAAATAAAGTTTAACCATGTTAAATATTTCCATATCCACTTGATTCAATGAGTTCACAAAAAATATAAAATGGCTAGCAAACAATTGGAACTGTGTTGTTGAGCATCACATATAAGCTGCAGTGAGGTGTTTTTTACCTGTCAGACTACAAAGATGAAAAAAGATTAATACCCACTAATTCTGATTTGGGGGAAATAGGCAGAGCATAGGGAAAATTCAACTTAGTGTGCCTTCCAATTGACATGCCACCATGGATGGAGGACATTCACAAGGCCCCATCCGTAGAAAAAGAGGTATAACAGCATGATTAATATCTATTAACTTGGTTTTAATCATGAATATGTTCACCAAAATCTTCAGTCTGCTCATCTAGCCAGCAATCACCTTGCTCCCTGTCTTTATATCAGTGGACATATGATGTCAGTGGAATCATTTGATACATGGCTTTGGTGGCTGATTTCATTTTCCGGGCATAATGTTTTCTAGATTCATTTATATTGTCATATTGTAACCTATATCTGCAGTTAAGTTTTTGATGGCTGAATATAACATAATTTATTTATTATTTTCAGTTGATGGGTTATTTTCAACTTAAAATCATGAAAATTTATCTTAGTAGTTCTATTATCATTTGTCTTGAGTCTGTGTTTAAGAGTATAATTAATTACTTGGTGAGATAGTAGCTCTATGTTTCATATATTGGTCATCCAAAGTGGCTGCAGTATTTGCATTGCCCTGCCTGTGTGTGAACATGCTCCTTTCAGTTCCTTGTCAGAATTGGTTATCCTCACTCTCTTTTGTGATTTGTGCTTTCTTTTGAGGCAGGTTCTCCTTAGATATTCCAATTGGCCTTTGACTTGTAGGTTTTAGCCTCTCCCTGCTAGGATAACTGGCATGCCCATCACACCCTCTTTATCATTGTTTCTGCTTATCTGGCCGGGGTGGGTGAATGATGCTTTGTGACTGGTTTGTGTGTCCCTGGTGCCAAGGATGCTGCGTAGCCTTCCATTTGCTTATCTGCTGTTGCATCTCTTCTTTGAAGAAATGTCCACTCAAATCTTGTGCCTCCTAGTGTTTAAATGTTTACTTTAAATAGTTTAAAATATATGTATTTTGTGATACAAATGATGTTTTGGTACGTCAGTACAGTTTGGAATAAGTAAGACAAGCTAGTTAACATGTCCACAATCTCAGCACAATCTCAGATACAAAACTTTTTTTTCTTTTCTTTTTTTGTGGTGAGAGCAGTTTTGAAATGTATACTTTCCTATTAATTATACCGCATTTTACTCTTCAGCTTTGTTCTACTATTGTAAAGTGTTCTTGCCATTTCAACTTAGAATTATTTTTTAAGTTTTATTTTTGTTAATTTTTCTAGGTGGATATTCCATCTATTATAACCAAGAAACTTTTAAAAGCGGCAATGAAACATATAGAAGTGATTGTTAAAGCAAGACAGAAAGGTAATACAGTTCTATGGTAGTTTGAGTAATTTTGTTCATACGCTAGCTTTCACTTAAAAGTATCTGAGTACTGGGGCTGGAGAGATGGCTCAGAGCCTGGGAGCACTGGCTGATTTTTCAGAGGTCCTGAGTTCAATTCCCAGCAACCACATGGTTTTTACAGCCATCCATAATGAGATTTGGTGCCTTCTTCTGGTGTGCAGGCAGAACACTGTGTACTTAATAAATAAATAATAAATCTTAAAAAATAAATGTGAGTACTGACACCTTTTTAATGATTTTCATAGATACTTTAAGAATGGCATTAAAAAATTCAATACTTTAAGAATGGCATTAAACAATTCAGTTTTTCTTCAAATGATGGTCTGCTCTTATTGTTCTTGTCTCTTTCCTGGTTCTGTGATTTCAGACTCTTCTAGTTCATCCTACATATCACCACCGTGTATTATGTATCATGTGTGTTTCTCCATATTGCAGTTCTTCTGTTAATTCCCTGCTTCTCCTTTTAAAGCAACTCTGCTCTGGCACCAGTAGGCCTTTTGCTGATGTAATTTACACAAGCTTGTGATAAGTTAGTGTTTTCTGATTGAATGAAGGAAATCTTGGCATTTTCTTGCTCTAAAATCACTAGTACCAGTAGGCCTTTTGCTGATGTAATTTACACAAGCTTGTGTTAAGTTAATTTTTTCTGATTGAATGAGGGAAATCTTGGCTTTTTTTAAAAGTAATTTTATTTATTTATTTTTTTATTATGTATTCAATATTCTGTCTGTGTGTATGCCTGTAGGCCAGAAGAGGGCACCAAACCTCATTACAGATGGTTGTGAGCTACCATGTGGTTGCTGGGAATTGAACTCAGGACCTTTGGAAGAACAGTCAATGCTCTTAACCTCTGAGCCATCTCTCTAGCCCTTTTTAAAGTAATTTTTAAAAATTTTTATTGCTTTATAAATAATACCGTTAGAAATTTCCGCTTCCTCCCTTCCTCCCATTTCCTTCCTGCTCCCCCACTGACTCTCCCACTCCCCCTCCAGTCCTAAGAGAGGGCAGGGTACCCTGCCCTGTGGGAAGTCCAAGGCCCTCCCCCCTCCATTCAGGATCTTGGCATTTTCTTGCTCTAAATTCTAGCTAAAACTGTTTCCTTTGTCTGTTCTGTGCTTGTACTTGCTTCTGTGTGAGACTGATATTCTCTCTATTTGGTACTCTTCCTCAGTGCTTTCTGAAATGCATTGTGTAGAGCAGAATGCCGTTCTGCATAGGAGACTGTGTAGAAACAGATACTGTGGTCATATTTTTGGTATTGCTATTTGTATTTCCCTTCTAAAAATTCCCTGTAAGCAAAAGCACTGAGTAATCCTACAGTGCAGAAGCAGCTTTACGTGTGACCTCATTTGAATATGGAGTCATTGTTTTTCATCCCTCGTAATCTCAATTAATAGAACTAGTTCACATTTTGCAAAATTGTGTTGCAATTAGATTTGAGATTAAATTAAGTAAACCTATTAGTTTAGCATTTAGTCTTTTTTCATCAGGTAAGAAGTTTAGCCTTGGGAGCTGAGTGTGGTAGTGAACACTTTTAGTTCTAGCACCCAGAAAGTAGCGGCAGCAATAGTCTGTGTGAGTTTGAGGCTAGTCTGGTCTTCATTGGCAGCCAAGGCTACATGGTGGGATACTGTCTCAAAACAACAACAACAAAATTTAACTTTGGACTAGAGAAGTGGCTGAGTAATTAAGAGCACATGTCTTTTTTGTAGAGTTCTCAGTACCCATGTCAGGTGGCTTACCAACTGTAATCTAGTTCCAGGGACTCCAAGGTCCTCTTCTGGACTCTGCAGGCACCTACACTCATATGTACATAGTCACACACAAACACATATATATGCATATAATTAAAAAATAATAGCCAGGCATGGTAGCACATGTTTTTAATCCCAGCACTTGGGAGTCAGAGGCAGGTGAATCTCTGTGAGTTCATGGCCAACTTGGTCTACAAAGCCAGTTCCAGAACAGTCAGAACTCTTAACACAGAGAAACCCTGTCTCAAACGAAAACAAAAATAATATTTTAAAATTTTACTGGGAGAGATGGCTCAGTGGTTAAGAACATTGGCTGCTCTTCCAGAGAAATCAAGTTTGGTCCCAAGCACTCACATGGTGGCACTTGACCATCTGTAACTTCAGTCCCAGGGTACCCAGTGCCCTCTTCTGGCCTCTTTGGGCGCCAGGCACATAAGTAAAATAATTTTAACTTTAAAACCTTCTTAAAATGAGCAATTTGCATTTATATAAGCTACTAATTTATTTATTTATTTGGTTTATTTTGAGGCAAGGTTTCCTATAGCTCAGGCTGTAACCAAGGCTGTTGGCTTGTGATTCTCTTGCTTTACTTCCCATGCACTGTGGATACACCATGCCTGACTAAAAAAATACATCAAAACCTTTGTCTTGACACTGGCAAGAATATACAAGAGGCAGCATCTTTGTAGCAGATGTAAAGACCACTTTACTTATTGTCAGAGGAAAAGTAGGAAAAATACCAATAGGCTTGACTTTTCCATAGTGTCATGGAATTGAATCACACAGCTCTCTCGGGATGATTTCTTTATTAGCAATAGGTAGTTAAAGTTCCTTTGTTCTTTCAAAGGTGTGATAACTCTTTTTTTGTTGTTGTTATTCAATTACACCTTTTGTATCTTGTGATCTGGCTAACAATGCAAAACTTCCCGAAGAAGCCATTTTCTCCCATATTCTCAGTGACTGTCTCGGTGATATTGATATAAGAGCAACAAAGAATTTTGAATTTGATAATTTTTCTTGTCATAGAAAATGAATAAGATAGTTGATAATTAAATGCTCATGCATACTAGAACACATTGTTTATACTTTTCTCCCACTTAAGTCATTTGCTAGTATTAAATTCTTATTTGCTCAGGGAAATAGACTCAGAAAATGAACTTATTGCAAAGTACGTGTTTTAGTTAGTGCTCTGTTGCTGTGAAGAGACACCAGGATGCAATTCTTATAAAGGAAAGCATTTAATTGGGGCCGGCTTACAGTTCCATTGTTGTCAAGGCAAGAAGTGTGGTGGCAGAAAAGAGAAACACTGGGCCTGACTTTAGCTTCTGGAACGCCAAGGCCCACCCTTACTTCCTCCAACAAGGCCACACCTTCTCTAAACAAGGCCACAGGTCCTAACCCCTATCGAGTAGCCATTCCCTAATAACCAAGCATTCAAAACTATGAGCCTATTGGGGGCATTCTTGTTCCAAACACCACAGTAAGTAATTTCACAGCAAAGGAGAGATCTTCCCTTTATGTCCTATTTCTGAAAAAATTCCCCTTTCTTCCCAGAGAGCATGTGATAGGAGAGGAATGAGGTTAGATGTTCTGTATGGTAACTGAAATGAAGTAATTTAATATATCCTAACTCATTCAATAGTTTTTATTGTTATTTGCAGTAAAAAACTCGGAATATTTGCAACAAGCTGCATTAGAAGAATATGGTCCAGAGCTTCATGTGGCTTTAAGAAGTCGAAGAGATGAATTACAGTATTTAAGGAAACTTACTGAATTACTTTTTCCTTATATTTTGCCTCCTAAAGCAACAGATTGCAGGTATAAATGTACTAGAAAATACCATAGTAGTATTTGTATACGTATAGCAATGTATATAGTAAGTATATACATATAACATGTTATATGTATATTACTATGTTTTATTATAAGACTTATGATATGAATAGTTTTTCACTTGAGAATAATTTGTCAGATTTTAAAATGCCAATTTAGGTGCTGAGTATTTAAAGTATATTGTGTGGCCTTAGAATTTGTTATTAAAAACTGATTTTAGAAATCAAAGATAAGTATGAGTAAAATTAATTTTATTTGAAATCCTCTTTTATTTTCTTGGTGTTCCTTTTGAAAGATGTGCACACAGGCTAGAGAGATGGCTCAGCGGTTAAGAGCATTCCTGCTCTTTCCAAGGTCCTTGAGTTCAATTCCCAGCAACCACATGGTGGCTCACAACCATCTGTAATGAGGTCTGGTGCCCTCTTCTGGCCTGCAGGAATACACACAAACAGAATATTGTATATATAGTAAATAAATAAATTAAAAAAATAAATAAAAGATGTACACACTATGATTCTTACAGTCAGAAGCACTTTGAGCAGATTCTGCAGCTAAGTTTGGGTTTTAACTGTCCAACTGGAAAGAATAACTAGGTGCTCTCTCCTCCGTTCTCTCTTCTGGTAAAAGTATACTTATATTTTCCCATAAGTTACCTCATTTCCCTTACCCTAATTTTTTCTTTTTTTTTTTTTGAAACAGGGGTTCTCTGTATAGCCATGGCTGTCCTGGAACTCGTTCTGTATACCAGACTGGCCTTGAACTCACAGAGATCACCTGCCTTTTTCTCCCAAGTGCTTTCTGATAGTTCTTAGAGGGAAAAATTGTGACTTATTCTTTTGTTCCTTCCTTTCCTTTTATCTACTCTACCCCTTTTGTATCTCTTTCAATTTATTGATACAGAACCACACTATGTAGTGTTCCCTACCTGCTTTGCCTCCCAGTGTTAGGATTGTAGGTATGTGCCACCATGCGCAGCTCTGTGATATTCTTGAAAATAATTATTTATTAAATGATGTGTAGTTACACGTCGGTAGAATATTGTAATATTTTGACTAAGCTGTCTTTAGCTGAATGCGCCCTGTAATCTCAGCACTGTAGGTGCCTGAAGCAGAAGAGGAGTACAAACTTGAAAATCCATCCTGGACATCATGGAGCATCCAAGCTCCTCCATCTTAAAGAAATTTGTAGTCTAATTTGTATTACTAATTAAAATATTCTCAGTCCTAGGGAATGTACTATTGAACATACTGCTCATAAACAATTTTTTGGTGTGTTTGTTGGAGATTAAAACCAGAACCTTGTATATGTTAGTCAGTCTCAACTACATCTCTAGCCTGCAAATATGAATTTATAAATATGCTAAAGATTGTAGAAGGAACAGTGTTCTGATGTCTCCTTAGTCTTTCTTTCTTTTAGACATTAGTAACTTTTAGCAAGCTAAGAACATAAGCGCAAGTTTGTGATTCTGCACCGTAAGTGTTACCTGGCACTTGCTGAAAATGCAGAATCTGATGGATGACCTGTCCTTGTCCTACTGAATTTTAATCTGATGGTTTTGGTTGGTTGGATGGGTGGGTAGGGGAGGAACCTTAGGAATCCTGTAAGAGAAGCTCCCTTCCACTGAACTACATTCTCAGCCCCGTAATTTTATTTGAGACAGGGTTTTATGCTGTAGCCCTGTAACTAGCCTGGAAGTCACTATGTAGACCACGCTACTTTGAACTAAGAGATCTAATTGCCTCTGCCTCTCCAGTGCTGGGATGAAAGGCATGGCCCACCGTGTCCAGCCCCATAATTTCACTTTAATAGGATCTTTAGTTAGTTCAGAGGTGTTTGAAAGATGAGGAACTAATGATAATCACTAAATACAGAATTATTATTTTTATTTCCAGATCCCTGACATTACTTATAAGAGAGATTCTATCTGGTTCTGTGTTTCTTCCTTCTTTGGATTTCCTAGCCGATCCAGTAAGATGAAAAATTTTTATTTTAATTATAAAATATACTTGAGTTACTTTTTTAAAAACTATTTTATGTGTATAGTACAGTGTTATGAAACATGTGCTTATCTGAGCATCCATCATCATCACCTTCCAAAACTTTGGTCTTAATACCAAAACCCTATAAATTCAACACCCACAAACAACAATTCCTTATTTCTACTTGAGTCTTTGGTAATTACATACCATGTTTTAGAATTCCTTTCCTTTTCAGTTCTCAATAATAATCTATTAAATGTCTGTGTCACATTTTACTCATTTATTTATCCATTGATGAATGAATACTTTGACAATTCTGACTTTGGCTCAGTTGAATTTTTGAAGGAACAGGTTTAATTTAAATGGCGAAGAGAATTGCCCTTTGCTCATGCTTTGGGAGTTAAGAACCTCTGATTGTAGTTCTTTGGAGTCCCTCTACAATACATACGTGCAGAACTTTAGTCTGTCACTTGTGCTGGTTATTTTTGTAGTGAGCTTGATAATGTGAAAGTTTTGAGAATTCTTGGCAGAGCATGACAGTGGAATTATTTTGACTTGTGCTCATTGCTTTTCCTTAGGATACTGTCAATCATTTGCTTATCATCTTCATAGATGACAGTCCTGTGAGTATTGAAGTATTACAACACTTGTAAGTGCACTAAATTTTGACTGTGTGTACCAACTCGAGTATGAATTTTACTGAGCTGATAATTCTGTTTCTTCAAAGCCTGAAAAAGCAACTGAACCAGCTTCTGCTTTGGTTCCATTCTTGCAGAAATTTGCAGAACCTAGAAATAAAAAACCATCTGTGAGTATTTTCAGCACTAACGTTTTTAAGATAACAGTTTTAAAATACATTTGTGTATCTTTAACTTACTCTTCTTCTCATATTGTGACAAGGTGCTGAAGTTAGAATTGAAGCAAATTAGAGAACAACAAGATCTTTTATTTCGATTTATGAACTTTCTGAAACAGGAGGGAGCTGTACACGTCCTGCAGTTTTGTCTGACTGTTGGTGAGGCTTCATTTGCATCTCACTCGTATCTTTTTTATACTTGTTAATGCTTTGGTTATTTAGAGCAGATCTGATGTCCCCATGCAAAATTTTGTCTGCTAGATATTCTAAGAGTGACTGAGTTTCTCTCAGGTAGGGCATGATCTTATCTTTGGCTGCAGTCAAATCCTAGTAGCAGAAAAGAATTATTAAAATCTAACATTGCAATACTGTGTGAAATATCTCACCAACAGTCCAAACCAGTACCACTTTGTCTCCATTTTGTTCAGAATATCAAACTGTAATATCACAGGTCATTGGATTTGTGAGAAACTCTATGAGCTGTCATAGATGGATTTTTCTTGGGGCCGCCAACTCACAAAAAATGACACAGAGACTTATTAATTATGAAAGCTCAGCCTATAGTTGAGGCTTGTCCCATTACCTCTCATAATTTAAATTAGCCCATTTATATTAATCTACGTTTGCCTCATGGCTTTTTAACTTTTCTTTGAAGCATCTTTCTTTCTTTTCTGTTTCTTCTCCATGTCCTATGGCATCTCTCCTGCGCCTCAATTTATCTCCTTTTCTTCTCTCTCTGCCTGTAAGTCCCACCTAATCTCTTCCTGCCTGGCTATTGGTCATTCAGCTCTTTATTAAACCAATCAGAAGATGCCTTGGCAAAGACACATCTTCACAGTGTACCAAAAGATTATTCACCAACATTTTCCCCTTTTTGTTTAAATAAAAAGAAAGGTATTAATTCTAACACAATAAATTATATACAATAAAGAACAATTACCAGGTATTGTCTAAATAAAAAGGGAAGGGTTTAACTCTAACATAGTAAAACTAATTGCAATAGGAACAATTATCAGGTAACAATTATATTTACAATGTCCAGTCTATTTGCATTTGGCAAATTCAGAGAAAATACTCCATTATTTATTTTATCTTGGGGAGTCCAAAGTTTTGTACCTAATTCATTTTCTATCCTAACTTGTATTTCCAACCCAAAACTATCTTTTTAGACCTCAAAACATTTTTTTTTGGTACAGTTTAAGCTTTTATGCCTTTCTGTAGCACCATTAATAAAAACTCAGAGATAGATATTAGGGTTCAATCTGAAGGTCAGAAAAGCAAAACAGCCAGCCACTGGCTCTTAACTCTACCTCAGTCTGAAATGGCGATCCCGCCTCCAGAAATCCTCAGAATGAGACTGTGTGTGAGAGCTGTCTCTTCTTGTCTTGTAATTTTCTCTAGTGCTGGGATTAAAGGTGTGCACCACTCAGTTTCTGTGGCAAACTATTGTGGCTACTGGGTTTAGAGGTATGTGTCACCACTGCCTGGTTTGTAAGGCTGACCAGGGTGGCTGTTTTACTCTCTAATCTTCAGGCAAGCTTTATTTATTAAAATGCAAATGAAATATCATTACATCTCTCAACCTTATACACTTTACAATTTTTTGTGAGTTTCCTTCTTATAATTTGTTAATAAGGAAAACTGCAACTGTAACTGTCTAGTTTTCAATCTATCAGAGACCTGAGAAGGATTGAGTAAACAGGAAGTACAGAGCCAAACAACTTCCAAAACTATAGAAATGGCAGAAACAGCTGTCTGATTGTTATCTGTCTTATCCTAAATAGCTTTCAAGGACTAGAACTTTACATTACATTTTTAAATGAGCTGCATAGGTACAATAGCTTAAACATATATACTGTATACAAAAATAACCTTAAATTTGTATCAGTATATAAAAATCTATATCAATGTAAAATATTTGAGACTAGTAGTTGTAGTAATAAGGGCGGCGGGGCTGCGTCCCCAGCACCCCGGCTGCCTGGCTAGCTTATGCCCGAAATAACAACACACAAACTGTATTCATTTAATCACTGCTTGACCCATTTCTATCTAGCCTCTTCTAGGCTAATTCTCACATATTAATTTAGCCCATTTCTAATCATCTGTGTAGCGCCCCTAGGTGCGCTTACTGGAAAGATTCTAGCCTAAGTCCATCCTGGGTCGGAGCTTCATCGCGTGCATCTTCTCTGGAGCGGGGAGCATGGTGTCTCTCTGAGGCGTCTGCTCCCGAGAGGAGAGCTGTGGAATCTGAGCTCACTTCCTCTTCCTCCCAGCGTTCTGTTCTGTTTACTCCTCCCACCTATCTTCTAACCAATGAGGGCCAAGCAGTTTCTTTTTATTTAACCAATGACCTTCCTCCATCAAGTAGTTGTTCAAAAATAGACTCAACAATCCACCCTTTTATCCCATCATTCTATACTATATCCCCCTTTTTCCCTTCAGAAAAAGATCCATGGATCTAATCTTTGTTTAGCTTTCTCCCTGACCATGAGCAGTAACAATTTGTAACCAACCCCCCTACAAGATGACAAGCATCCATAACCCGTGGAACAACTAAAAACCTCCCATCCTACCTCTTGGGAATATGGGTGTTGTGTTCTCTAGATTGCTTCCTGTTGTCTGTGAACAACAGTATCCTTTAGGGAACCTGAGGAACTTGAGATAATGGTTAAGTCCTGGGAAAACTGGCCATTACATTTGTTGACCAGTCTCTGTGAATGGAAAAGTGCAAGGCTTATCTACAGTCCTGGCTGGAATAGTCTGTGAGGCTGAACCATCTCACTCAGCAGCCTTGAAGCTGTTCTGGATGTAGAATTTTGAGGAAACTGAAACAGAGGCATTCTGAGAGGTTGGATCACTGGGACCACCCATTTTCATTGGTTCCCTTCTTCCGAAAATACACAAACTTTCAAAGGTAACATACAAATCTACATTAACACAAGTATGGACTGTGTGTTGTACACAAGTCATCCAAAGATGATTTTTTGTTTTATGTTCCTCATGTCTAGCCGAAATCCTCAGGAGGTCTCCCCTGGTTGATCATGATTAACTTTGAAAGAATCCATAGCTTTTCATTTCCTGTGGAAACAAAAGTGCAACCTCTCCCCAAACGGAACACATTGTCTGACTTCCATTTTGAAGCCAAGATATCCCTAAAGTATCTAGGCTGGTTTAATTTAGCAGTTCTTTCCATGAGCCAGTGTCTCTCAGGAGCTGTTGTTCACTGTTCATTAGCATTCAAAAAATTCAAAGTAAATAAAGCCCCCTACACAATCCAGATGTCCTTTGTAGTTCTCATCTTTAAGTGGCTTTTTTAAAAAAAAATATATTACTTCACTTTCTCTTTAAATACTATTATTTTCAAACTTTTTTTCTATGACTGTCTATACCCATTTTCTTTCTTCACTAAGCATATTTTAAAACGTACTGTACCTTTTTAAAAATTTTCTGTGTCTGGATCTGGCTGCTAAGCACTTGCAGTGTTTTCTGACCATGTGAGACAAATCTTAAACTGCCATGTCAGACACTGCACAGCTCAATGTAGCGCCGGTGCTGGTGGATAGTGCTGGCAGCTGGCTCCAGTCTGTAGGCAGCAGCTGGTAGCCACACTGGTTCCGAGCACTAGCCTGCCTGAGAGCCTGCAGGAGTCAGAAGCTACATCTGGCTCCTGGTCCAGAATTTTTAAAAACCTTTTTTAGGCCCTATGTTTGGATATTTGAGCCCCCATGTTGGACACCATATGTAGATGGAGTTTTCTTTGGACCTCCAGCTTACAAATAACAATTTTGAAAGCTCAGCCTATAGCTTCGGCTTGTCTCATAGCTCTTATAATTTAGATTATTCCATTTATATTAATCTATGTTTTGCCTTGTTGCTTTTTATGTCTCTTCCATCTTGCACCTTCTGTTTCTTCTCTGTGTTTTGTGGTATCTTTCCCATGCCTTGATTTATAATCTCCTTTTCTTTTCTCTCTGCCTGGAAGCTCTGTCTAACCTCTTCCTGAATAGTAGCTATTGGCCCTTCAGCTCTTTATTAAACCAATGAGAAGGCACCTTGGCAAGGACACATCTTCACAGTGTACAAAAAGATTATTCCACAACAAGCTGTGTTTTCATTATTATGTAGTGAGTCACAGGATTTTAAAATAGTGAAAGACCTTTGGTATAAGAAACTAATCCAATCTGTTATTTACGGAAAAATTTACAAATATACTATTTTGTTATTGCAAATTTATATTGATATTAATACATTTATATATTTTCTATTAAGATAAAAATCTTGTTGACTTTGTCTTTCATCTGAGTTTTCTACTCTCAAGTATTTTTTAAAAGCTTAAAATAATCAATTCGATTGTATTTGTTGCTTTTAGTTAGAGTAAGAATATGAAGTTTTCATGATAGTGTTTATAGTAAAGTAATTTTTTCCCATAATCTTTCTTTGATTTGTTAGAGGAATTTAATGATAGAATTTTGCGACCAGAGTTATCAAATGATGAAATGCTGTCTCTACATGAGGAATTGCAGAAGATTTATAAAACATACTGCTTGGATGAAAGTATCGACAAAATCAGATTTGATCCCTTCATTGTAGAAGAGATTCAGAGAAGTAAGTCAAAGAAGACAAAGAGAATGGATATTCTACATCTTTCTAGTTTCCAAGTTTTCTTCATATGTTTTTTTTTCTATTTTAAAAAAGATTTAGACATAACTTATTTACGGGGAGGTTCTCTTATTATGTAGCCCTGGCTATCCTGGAATTCACTTTACAGACCAAGCTGGCCTCAAACTCAGTGATTTGTCTGCCTCTGCTTCTCTGGTGCTGGGATTAAAAGCCTGGGTCACCACACCTGGTACCTTATTACTTTCAAGTATGTGCACACGCACACCCACACATGAGCATAGGTGCCCTTGGAAGGCAGAGGTTTCAGTTCCCTCTTGCGCTAGAGTTACAGGTGTTTGTGAGCTGCCCAACAAGGTTCTGGGAACTGAACTACAGTCCTTTGCAAGAACAATATGCACTCTTGATTGCTTTCTGTATTCTTTACTTATTCTAACAGCTGTGGAAGCTACATGGGCAGCTAAGTTGCCATTTTCTTCAAATTCTTAGAGATCTTTTGTTAATTTTCTTAGTTTAAAGAATTTTTTTTTACATACTTATTTTACTAGCAAGATGAAAGATTTGAGGAAGAGGAGTGTTCACTATTTGCATAACTGAGGCAGGCATGGATGTGCATATCTGTAATCCTAGCACTTGGAGAAGGAGGCAGGAAGACCATAGTTTCAAGGACAGTCTGTACAAGTTCCAGTACAGTCTGGCTGCCAGTAAGATCCTGTAAAAAAAAAATCCATAAAACAAAAGACTCATGTAACTAATGTTTGTCAGAACTACAGGTAGGTTATTCTCAGTTCTCATTCTAGTAAGATTTCTTGTGGTGGTGTTTCTATAAAACATAATTTGTATGTTTGTTTCACATAATGAATTTTAAACGACTATGTTTTATTTCTGTTATTCAGATATAATTTGCACAATCGATTCTTTTTAAACAGTTGCTGAAGGTCCATACATAGATGTTGTGAAACTGCAAACCATGAGATGTCTTTTTGAAGCATATGAACATGTTCTTTCCCTCTTGGAGAATGTGTTTACCCCTATGTTCTGCCACAGTGATGAGGTAAGTTAGGCTTTCAACACAGGACTTTATATACTTCATAGTGGCTCTGATAGCTTTAGGTTAAGTGATTTAAGCAGCAAAATAAGTAAAAAAAAAAACCAAGATGAAGTAAGATAAAGTAGTATATTTCAATATCAAATACTGGTTTAGTTAATCCTAATTTGTATTTATTGTTTTGAAGTATTTCAGGCAACTTTTAAGAGGTGCAGAATCGCCAACACGTAATTCCAAATTCAACAGGTAGGCATATTTAACTGTGGTGTGTACTGGTTTTGACTTGCTGTCGCTGATCATTCTGTGATAGCATTATAGTCTTTATCAACTGTTTGTCTGAATGAAATCCACCTGCTAGAGATGTGTAAGTCCAAGGTTTCAGCTTCAGTGGTGGAAGTTTTCTTTGGCTTTTATGAGCACCCGTTATCTTTAGCACACCTCTTTCTAGTTTTAAAATATAAAAAAGAAAGTCAGGATGAAAGTACAGATACTAATACAGCCATTTAAAGTATGTTCTTCCAGCAGAGGCAGAAGGGCTGCCATGAGTTCTGTGAGACCCTGCCTTAACACACACACACACACACACACACGGACATTCGTACACATACACTATCTATCACTAATAAATCTATAGTCAGCCTTTTAGTGATAATACTATCTCAGCTCCCTGCTGGCACAGAGTAAGTATGTGCTTCTAAAGCTGGTTTTCTAGACAACAGACTATGGCCATGTCAGTGGTTTTCTTAACATGATAGCAATATTGGATTTAAGTTTAATTATTTCCAATAAACATTGTTAATTAATTTTTTAATACTAAAAAAGTAAAATATGTTTTTTATATTTATCTGAGTTTAATGTTGACTGTCACACTTGAGAGGACTCTGCTTCTCTGATAGTCCAGGATTCATTTATTTAAATAGAATCCGTGGAAGAGTTTGCTAACATTCTTTAGCTAAAAATTTAGAGTAGCCGTGATGCTTTGCTGTTAAGTGACTTAGAGAATATCAAATAGTCTCCTTTTTTTTTTTTGGTTTGTTTCTTGTAGTTTAAAAGTGAAATTTTAGTGCATATAGCTAATTCTGACCTACTTTATTGTATGTTCAAAGCATAACTCGTGAGGAATGTTTTGCTTACTTTATAACTTCAAGAATTCTTTAAAAAGTTGTGGATTTTTGTTTATTTGTTTGGGATCGAATCCAGGGCATCATACTAGATAACAATATTACTACTGAGATCCTTAGCCCCCATACATTTTGTTGTTTGTATGAGACAAGAACTCACTGTATAGTCTAGGTTAGCCTCAGACTTGAACAGTGCTAGGATTATAGGCATAGGCATGAGACACCATCCCTGGAAAAACATTCATTTTTACTTCAAACCAAAAATACGTGAAGAAGCACATATGAGTACATCTAATACGGACACAATTCTGTATTGGAAAACCTGAGCTGCTGTTTGTTAGCTTAGTCTTTACATATTTTCTGCTGTATCAAATGGACACCTAAGGAGAAGAAAATGCTGAATTAGTTGCTGACATACTGTTTTCAAGAACGCTAGTAATCTAGATTGCATATACCCAGCCATGTACTAGTCTTTCTTCCCTGTATGGTGTGATTTATAGGATTTCTTCCTCTTTCAAAGGTGAAGGCTATCCACTTGTATGACTTTTAAGCTTTTTAAATTTGATGTTATATTCTAAAGTGAAACCTATTTAATATCTGGGCTTTCTCTCTCTCCTCCTCATATAATCTCACATATCTGATATTGCAGAGGTAGCCTAAGTTTGGATGATTTCCGGTAAGTCTTGAGCATGTGATTTTTTTTTTCAGTATAAATTGTCTGTTTTAATCTAGAAAGTTCACCCCCAAGAAACCTAGGTGCAACTAAAAAGGAAAAATAAGAATCACTGTGCTGCCCCTGCTCTTATATAAATTATTTAGGATAAGTTTTTAAAGTGGATCTCTACTTTGATTCTAGAAATATTTTCAAAATAACATAATTTTGAAATAAAATATCCTAATACTATTAAGATAGTTTTATTATTTATTTACTAGTATTTTATCTTTCAAAGTTGTTGACTCCTTTTGTGGGTAAGGAGGGTTACTCATTCTACGGAACAATTTTTATAATTATTTGTGTTTAAAGAATTGTGGGTTTTATTTTTTATTTTCTGGCCCCAAGTAAATAATGACGTTTCTGTGAGTATAGGCATAGTCACAAATGAGATTTAAAAATATGTCATAGTTCAAAACCTGCTTTGTTTTTAATCTCTAAATCCTGGAGCAGCCTGTCTAGGCTCTAGAAATTTTGTAATTTTAATATTTTAATAAAACCTGGTATGTTTGAAATTTGATCAGTATTGTTTTATATCTCTAATTGTTGAATTATTTCAGTAGATACGTTTTGCCTATAGGAATAATAGCTTCCATTGAGCTAAGTAGTCTAAACAAGTGGTCAGATTTTACACTGGTCTCTGGTGGTAGTCCGCAAGTTTTAGGTTGGATAAAGTTAGAGTTTAGTTTACCGAGACCTAGAACATCTGGCCCCAGTAGATCATTTCCTGATGCTTTTAGACTTTCTCTCCTTTTTTCTTTCTAGCAATTTCTGCTTTTAGAAATTCACTTTTGAAAAAAATTGTAGAACTAGTATTTAATGTTTATGGCAGAGCGGGCTGCTTTCTTGGAGCTATGCCTGCTTTTATTCTTCCATCATTGCTAACCTTTCTCTCTGGCATCTTTCTTTTGTTTGTATTACTTTGAAGTTAACTACATTTGTTTTATACCTGATTCCTTTTGAAATAGGAGATTATAAAACTGAATTTACTTGAGCATTTGTCATAGAAGTGAATTATTTTTCATCAAGTTTTGTTTAAAAAAATATAATGGGAAGATCATAGTTTTATATTTTTATGTTGCATTCTTATTTTAGTGATTCAGTTCTTCTAAATCAGTGGTTCTCAACCTTCCTCGTGTTGTGATCCTTTAATACAGTTCTCATGTGGTGACCCCATCCATAAAAATATTTTGTTGCTACTTCATAACTGTAATTTTGATACTGCTATGAATCATAATGTAAACCTCTGATATGCAATCTCAAAGGGGTCACGACCCAGAGTTGAGAATCACTATTCTGAATGGATGTACAGTTTTTAAAAAATTGTTTGACAGATCCATACATGTGTATGTTGTGACAAAATTCTTGTGACAGTGAGAACTATATACCAGTAGGGGGCTGTCATTTTCTCAAAACTTTTAGTTCAGTTAATGTTTTGAAGTTAGCCTTAGCTACATTTCAAATGTTTGTTGGTAAATTTTGTCTCATTTATTCATACAAAGAGTTAATATGTTCTGACAATTTTGGTTCCTGGATGTTGAAACTTATTCTGAGTCTGAAAACTCCAAACATTCTTAATTTTCCTTTAATTTGCTATTTCAAAGCTAGTTTGCTTTTTTTTTTTTGCTATTGTGTATAGTACAGTAGATGCCAATAATTTACTATGTACCTGATACATTTTTGTTTAATATTTAGAAGCACACAAAAAAGAGGAGAATCATTTGGAATCAGCAGAATAGGTAGCAAAATTAAAGGAGTATTCAAGAGTACTACAATGGAGGGAGCTATGCTGCCCAATTATGGTCTGGCTGAAGGTGAAGATGACTTTGTAAGTGGAAATTCTTCAATTAAAAAAATTCAATTTGATATTTCTACAATTTTGTGTTTCAATATAGCATTAAGTGTGAGGTATGGTAACTTATTTTCCCTATTCTTTATTTTCTTCCTTTAGACTTTCTTTATATATTCATGTTTATTCTTTCATTAGTTTTGTAGTTTCATTGTACTTATCCCATTAAAATTCTTTTCTTAGACCGAGTTATTGATTATTAAAGAAAATAAGCCTAGGAATTTCCAGTAGTCAGTTTACGACCTTTGATATGTGCTTGTGTGTGTATGCTTGTATGTGTGCAGGTGCATGTATGTGTACACCAGAGGATGAAGTAAGGTGCTGTTCATTTGGCAAGGTGCACCTCTTTTATTTTTCTTTTCTGAGAGAGAGAGAGTGTGTGTATGTGTGGTGGTACATGTGAAATTGAGAGGACAACTTGGGAGGAGTCGGTTCTCTTTTTCCACAGTGTAGGGCTTGAGAATTGAGCTCAGGTCACCACGCTTAGCAGCAAGCCCCTTTTTTTACTAAGCCATTTCCTGGGCTTGCTTATTTATTTATTTATTTATTTATTTATTTGTTTATTTATTTATTTATTTATTTATTGAGATAGGGTCTCTCACTGGCTTGGAGTATTCCATTGAGTGTAGGGTTAAGCCCAGCCCATTGGGGGCGGGTTCGCCTCGGGCTAATGTTTACCTATAAATCTGCTGGGCATGTCCCCAGCCCTTCCCTTCTGCTTCCTGTTCTCCGTGGGAACCGTGGTACTGTAAGTCTATTTCCCCATTAAAGCTGTGTATATTTTTTTTAACAATCTGTCTGCATTTATTTACGCCGCTACAATTGAGATGCAAGGATCTGCCAATGTTTGCCTCCCTAGTGTGGGGACTATAAGCCTGCACTATTGTTTGTATACCACTGTTTTTTGTTTTTTTAAACAGGATTTATTACCTGGAAATAGTGGTATATACCTTTAATCCCAGTATTTGCAAGGCAGAGGCAGGCAGATTTCTGAGTTTGAGTCTATATAGTTAAGTCCCAGGACAGCCAGAGCTACATAGTGAGAGCCTGCTTCAAAGCAAAACCAAAAACAAACAAGTCAGGGTCTGTCTAAGTGTGGCCCTGGCTGGTGTGGTGCACTGTGTAAAGCCAGGCTGGTATTGCCTCATCTCCTGGGGTTAAGAGCATACGCCTCCACACCCAACTCACAGCTTTCACTCTGTCCTGGGGATTTAACTCAGGTCTTTTTTGTTGGCAAGACAGGCACTTTATGGAATGAGTCATCTTCCTAGCCCCTTATCATCTCTTCACTGGGCTTCCACTTTAGTCCCGATGTTACCTCTTTCCACCCATATGCTTCAGGAGTGTTTGCGTTGTTATCAGAAACCTTAATTTCCCATTGCTTAGACTGTGGCACTTATACATGTCAGCTCTCAGGCCTCATCCGAGACTTGTTTATGTGTATTTCGCTTGCCATGCTGTTGTACCTTTCTGGCCTTTGCACATGCAGTCCTGCATGATGGGCCTTTCGAAACTTCTGTACTTTATACAGAAAGCTTCACTTTACCTTTACAATTTGCCTGATGTGCATTAGCCTTTACCTGAGCTACCACCAGAAGTTAGCATTTTCTCACATTGTGACCTTACTTACTACTGTCACTGTTACTATTTTGAATATATTAATTAATACATGGCGATTTTACTTATTTATGATATAGGATATAATAAATAAATATGTAAATATAATCCATATATGCAATGAATAATGATCAGATCAAGGTAATTGATAGATCTCACTCCTGATAATTCCCATTTTTAATTTTGGAAGCGTTCACGGCGCTCTCCATTAGTTATGTTGAAGTCATTGTTAGTAAGCATAGTCATTGTATTGCTTCTGGAGCCAGGTGCTAAGGATGATGCCACTTAGAGTTTAGAAGACACTGAACAGGTCGAACTGCTGATCTTATCACAGGCCACATGCAATACTGTGCTAGTTAGGACCTTGAAAATTGTTTTTCTAGGAATTGCTAATCTCCCTGGCGTGTAATTTGAAAAGTTGAAATGATATTTGGCAGTGGTACCTACTTGCTATAATCTAATTTTATTGTGATTTGAAATCAGGACCATCATATCTGTTGTACCTGGGGTATAATTAGTAGAGTTAAACAGGCAATCTGCCTGAAGTACTTAAGAACGATGCTTGGAGTATAGTAAGCGCTTGCACACTGTATAGCACAGTATCAGGGCGTATAGCTCTGTGGCTACAAGAGACATTGTGGTAACTGGCTCAGGGATGAAAATCTGGCATATGGGATTATGACTGCCTGAGTCAGTAGAATCATGTGTTCAAGACTAGCCAGAGCTGAGTGAGACCTTGTCTCAATTCAAAACAATTGGAACTATCTGAAAATATGCTTCTTTCCAAGTTCAGAACTAATTTACAAATAAATTTCTGAAATCTAATATGCCCATTAATAAGTTGACAGTTAAGCACGTATAGGAAAGCTAAACATAGGAAACATTACTCTTTCTTAAGTAGAGAACCTCAGCTAGTCTTTTATCTCTGTCTTCCTTATTCCCCACACTCTTCTTAGAGGGAATCTTTTTGAAAATAAAACAAAATGGAAATTACTTAGTTTACTTTATTGACATTTTGCCTGGATATGGTGGTATCTACCAGTAATATCAGTATTTATGAAAGTGAAGCAGGAGAATGTTCAGTTCAAAGCCAACCTGGGCTGTGTAGCAAGCTACCTGTTTCAAAAAGCAAACAAATAAATAGGGTAAACATTAACATGACTAAGAGATGTGTAGGTGACCATAGACTCAGAAGGATTCAAAAGAACTATGCTTAGAGATGATCTTTTTAAAAGGAATTATTTTGTTTTTAGATATTAAATGAAATTATAGATGTTTATGACTTTAGAAACAAAGAGGTAAGAAATCTAAATATACCAGGTATGGTAGCACTTATCTTTAATCCCAGCACTTAGGAGACAGAGTCAGGTGCATCTATGTGAGTTCAAGGTCATTCTGGTCTACAAGCCAATTCCAGGACAGCAGGGTCTCTCCACAGAGAAAAGCCCAATCTCAAAACAAACAACAATCTAATTCTATAGAAGTAGATCCTTTTTAGATCTGCATTTGAATTGTGCATTCTTTTTGTTGCAGTGAATATATTTAGTTGAAGTAAATATTTTCATGAGAACGTTTTCAGGAATGGAGTTACTTATTCACAACT
This sequence comes from Microtus oregoni, assembly GCF_018167655.1. Taxonomy (NCBI): domain Eukaryota; kingdom Metazoa; phylum Chordata; class Mammalia; order Rodentia; family Cricetidae; genus Microtus; species Microtus oregoni. The sequence continues at coordinate 1,339,721 of NW_024544789.1, forward strand.
GTTTATGGTTCATTGTAGAAATATGTTGCCCAATTTCAGACAGATTATGCTGACATACATCAGGCATGTGTCACAGATCCATCTTCTCTGTGTCACCTACATCAGTGGCGTGATGCCTTTTATTTAATTTTATACTCTGAAATGGAAGATAGAGTATATTAATTTTTATTAAGCATCAAGGTTGAACTTTTTATATTTAATCTTTTATGTTTTCCATAATGTAAAATGTCTCTTCTCTATTTTCTCTTTTTTTTCTAAAATATTTATTTATTATGTATACAATATTCTGTCTGTGTGTGTAACTACAGGTCAGAAGAGGGCACCAGACCTCATTACAGATGGTTGTGAGCCACCATGTGGTTGCTGGGAATTGAACTCAGGACCTTTGGAAGAGCAGGCAATGCTCTTAACCTCTGAGCCATCTCTCCAGCCCTCTATTTTCTCTTATACTTTGATCTATATATGGTATCATGAAACATGGAGTTGATACTAGTCACTTGTTAAGTTTAACTTTTGCTGGGTGGTGGTGCATATCTTTGATCCCAGCACTTGGAAGGCAGATGCAGGTGGATCTCTGAGTTCGAGGCCAGCCTGGTCTTCAGAGTGAGTTCCAGAACAGCCAAGACTGTTAACATGGAGAAACCCTGTCTTCAAAAACAAAAACAAATAAAAAACTTAACTTTTTGTCTTGATTTTCTCAGAAAATTCTATATACCTAGTTTTCTAAGTTAAAAAAATGAATGTATTAGAAACATTAAGTTCACCGATCCCTTTTTCCAGATTGAAGAAGGTATTGTGGTAATGGAAGATGACTCTCCAGTAGAAGTTGTGAGCACACCTAACACGCCTCGAAACCTTGCTGCGTGGAAAATTAGTATTCCATATGTAGACTTTTTTGAGGATCCCTCCTCTGAAAGGAAGGAGAAAAAGGAGAGAATACCTGTGTTTTGTATCGATGTTGAAAGAAATGATAGACGAGCAGGTAAGATTTCTGAGTTCCTAAGATGCTCTGTATCTGTCTTTACTGAGTGTAAACTTGTTGCTGTTTGTAACTGTTGAATGAGATTCCAGGTAAGTGTCCAGAGCGCAAAGGGGGTGAAAGGGTAGTGTTTCCTAGGTTACGTGCCATCAGTTGGCTGATTTGTTCAGCCAACACTGAGTAGTTCTTGATTCAAGACTCAGAGCCCAAGGAAGCTTATGTAATATTCTTTTGCTGTTTTGTTTTTTAAGATTTATTTTTATCTTATGTGTGAGAGTTTGGCTGTATGTGTATGTATGTGCCTGGTTTCTGGAGGTCTAGAACTGGAACTACAGGTTGTGGTGATGAACCACCCTGTGAGTGCTGGGAACCAAACCTGGATCCTCTGAAAGAGTGGCCAATGCTCTTAGCCACCAAGCCATTTCTCTAATCCCTCTTTTTACTGGTTTTGTTGCTATCATCATTAGCCATCGTACTTAGCTAGCTATTATTAATGCACTTGCCACTGTATTAAGTATTATACCAACTTATTTACTATATTAATTTTTTTTTAAATATTTATTTATTATGTATACAATATTCTGTCTGTATGTCTGCAGGCCAGAAGAGTGCACCAGACCTCATTCCAGATGGTTGTGAGCCACCATGTGGTTGCTGGGATTGAACTCAGGACCTTTGGAAGAGCAGGCAATGCTCTTAACCACTGAGCCATCTCTCCAGCCCCCTACTATATTAATTTTATATGAGTGGGTGGCACACATATAGAGGTCTCTTTCTACCATGTGGCTCCTAGCTATCAAGCTCAGCTGTACTGAGCTATCTCTCCACCTTGTATTATACAAGTTTAAACAGCATTCCCTTTCCCCATTTTTTCTTTTCATGTTAAACATTTTTTAATAAAATTTTTCATGCAATATATTTTGATCATATTTTTCCCTTTCCCACATCTTTCCTCCCACCCTCCTCCTTCCCCCCTTTTTTTTGTTAATGGCAAAGTAGAATCGGATGAACTATGATCAAACACAACTTTACCCAATGTCTTCATGTTTTGCTGTCTTTTCTCCTTTGGCTGTCTCAGGTGTGGATTGTAATTGAGAACTGAACAGCACTGACAGCAGAATAATCATTCGCCACTCAGCTTTGTTGAGCAGGTGGGGCATTCAGTATAAAGGGAATACGGAGTCTTGCACATTTTGGGACTGACGAACAGGAACTTCAAGGAAAGCTCAGGAAGGGGGAACATCTGTGAGGTGAAAAGGGGGAGGAGAGACTAGTTAACTGAGGAGCAGTGAAGGCCAGTGATTGTCGTTTCTCTTACTGGATTTTCCAAAAATATTTTTAGAAACTAATTCTAGTTCAGGAACACAGAACATAAAATCAGATTATTCCGAGTAATAATTCTGGAACTCACTCTGTAGACCAGGCTGGCCTCGAACTCAGAGATACACCTGCCTCTGCCTCCTGAGTGCTAGGATTCAAGGTGTACACCACTACCACTTGGTGGTCAAATACTTTTGTTATTGACTTTTTGAACAAACATTAAAAATTTTTGTGCTCTATTTCTGAGAGTTTGACTTAATAATTAAAATTTAAAATACAAACATATTCTAAAAATAGCTATAGTCATCAGCATGACAGAGCCTTACCATCCACGCCCAGGAAGCGTGACCTCCAGAGGAGGAAAATGTGTGTCATTTTTATCACTTGCTACACTGATGTTTACTGCGCAGGAAAATACAATTCTCAGTTTTATGGGCTGATGAAATGACTCAACCTGATTTACTGCTCTGGGACCCACATGGTGGAAGAGAGAGCTGTGTTGTCCTCCGACTTTCACATATGTGCCATGGCATGGCGTACATGTGTGTGCAGACAAACATACATAAATAATTGTAAATTTTAAAAATAGTAATTGCATACTTTTAAAAGTTCCTACTAGCTTTGTGATTCTATTATCAAAAACCATCTGTTTGCTTGTAATGTCATAAAAATGAAATTTATCAATTCCTTCTAGATAATTTAGAATTAAAATATGAAATGAAATATGATAATGTGATAAATAAAATAAAAATTGTAATGTAATACTTCCATTTTAGTATTATTGTTTCACTTTTTGTAGTGGGTTATAAAATTGCTTATTTTTAACTTACAGTTGGGCATGAACCTGAACATTGGTCTGTCTATAGAAGATACCTTGAATTCTATGTACTTGAATCAAAATTAACAGAATTTCATGGTATGTTGTTTTCTTAATATAAAGCATAATAATTCGGTGATTGGCCTTCTTTTTTTTCTTTTCTTTATTTTTTTTTGTTTATTTTTTTAGCTGTTGAAAAAAATTTCCACCTCCTTCCCATTTCCCATTTCCCTCTCCCTCCTCCCACACATTGCCCCTGCCCCCACTCCCCTCTCCCCCTCCCCCCCTCCATGCCCCCTCCCTCTCGAGAATGAAGAGCAGTCCAGATTCCTTGCCCTGCGGGAAGTCCAAGGTCCTCCCACTTCTATCCAGGTCCAGGAGGGTGAGCATCCAAACAGGCTAGGCTCCCACAAAGCCAGTTCATGTATTAGGATCGGAACCTCGTGCCATTGTCCTTGGCTTCTCATCAGCCTTCATTGTCCGCCATGTTCAGAAAGTTCGGTTTTATCCCATGCTTATTCAGTCCCATTCCTGCTGGCCTTGGTGAGCTCCCAATAGATCAGTTCCACTGTCACAGTGGGTGGGTGCACCCCTCTTTCTCCTGACTTCCTTGTTCATGTTCTCCCTCCTTCTGCTCCTCATTTGGACCTTAAGAGCTCAGTCCAGTGCTCCAATTTGGGTCTCTATCTCTATCTCGATCCGTCACCAGATGAAGGTTCTAAGGTGATATGCAAGATATTCATCAGTATGGCTATAGGATAGGGTCATTTCAGGTTCCCTCTCCTCAGTTGCCCAAGGTACTAGCTGGGGACATCTCCCTGGACACCTGCGAGCCCCTCTAGAGTCAAGTCTCTTGCCAACCCTAAGATGGCTCCCTTAATTAGGATATATATTTCTCTGCTCCCGTGTCCACCCTTCCTTTATCCCAACCATCCCATTCCCCCAAGCTCCCCCAATCCTCCCCTTCTCACGTTTCTCACCCCAATTCCCCTTAGCCCCATGCCACCTCACCCCCACGTGCCCAGTTTTTGCCCGGCAATCTTGTCTACTTTCCATATCCAGGCGGACGACTATATGTTTTTCTTTGGGTTCACCTTCTTATTTAGCTTCTCTAGGATCACAAATTATATGCTCAATGTCCTTTATTTATGGCTAGAAACCAATTATGAGTGAGTACATCCCATGTTCATCTTTTTGGGTCTGGGATACCTCACTCAGGATGGTGATTTCTATTTCCATCCATTTGTATGCAAAATTCACGAAGTCATTGTTTTTTACCGCTGAGTAGTACTCTAATGTGTATATATTCCATACTTTCTTCATCCATTCTTCCATTGAAGGGCATCTAGGCTGTTTCCAGGTTCTGGCTATTACAAATAATGCTGCTATGAACATAGTTGAACAAATGCTTTTGTCATATGATAGGACATCTCTTGGGTATATTCCCAAGAGTAGTATTACTGGATCTTGGGGTAGGTTGATCCCGAATTTCCTGAGAAATCGCCACACTGATTTCCAAAGTGGTTGCACAAGTTTGCATTCCCACCAGCAATGGATGAGTGTGCCCCTTACTCCACAGCCTCTCCAGCAAAGGTTATCATTGGTGTTTTTGATTTTAGCCATTCTGACAGGTGTAAGATGGTATCTCAAAGTTGTTTTAATTTGCATTTCCCTGATCGCTATGGAGGTTAAGCATGACCTTAAGTGTCTTTTGGCCATTTGAATTTCTTCTGTTGAGAATTCTCATTCAGTGCCCCATTTTTAATTGGGTTAATGATTGGCCTTCTTGAAATGTCTTGTACCAGATTTTTTTTACTTTAATTAAGTGTACCAATTGATGTTGACAGCTGTATGTAGGTCTGTTGAAAAGATGAATGTTGGTTTTTTGCCTTTTTTATATCTATATTTTAAGTTTTTACAATGTATATTGACTTTTTTAAGTAATAAAAGTTTAAAGTAGCTGTTTGTACATAAAAAATTGCTATCCACCTCTCTGTGTGAAGATTGTTTAAAACATAGTCATATCACTACAAGACAGTATTGTGAATCTGAATTTTCATAGTAGTTTCAGATAGTGTTTAAAGTAGCCAAAACAGTAAGAACTTTATGCACCAATTTCAGGCACATTTCCCGATGCTCAGCTTCCATCCAAAAGGATCATTGGTCCCAAAAACTATGAGTTCTTAAAGTCAAAGAGAGAGGAGTTTCAGGAGTATCTGCAGGTACAGCTCCAGCTCGCATGCTCAAATTGAGACATCAGTAACTCCAGTTTGTTTCTCTTCTCTTTATGCTTTTTCCTGTTTTCCTCAATTATTTCTTCTCTTTTTAATTGCATATATTTATTGTACAAAGTAATGTTTTTATTATGCCATTACCATATGCGTGGATGATGTATTTTGATCATACTTCACTCATAATCCTTAATTCTCTTTTCCTCCTTCCCTGCCTCCTGCTGGTTGCTTTCTTCTTCCTACATAGCCCTCTTCCATTTTCATGTCTTTTTTAAAAATGTACAGTCTTTTTTTAAGATTTATTTATTTATTATGTGTACAATGTTCTGCCTTCATGTATGCCTGTATGCCAGAAGAGGGCACAGATCTCATTAAGGATGGTTGTTGGGAATTGAACTGAGGACCTCTGGAAGAGCAGCCAGTGCTCTTATGTGCTGAGCCATCTCTCCAGCTCCTTAATCTACAGTTTTATGAGGGAAAATGTATAGTGTTTATCTTTCTGAGACTTGCTTATTTGCTTGACATGATGAGTCCAGTTCCATTCATTTTCTGGTAAATTACATCACTTTGTTCTTTGTGACTGAATGAATCAACAGTGTGCATACATAATACATTTGCTTATCCATTTTCTGTTGTTGATGCATGCATAGTTTTGCTCTGATTTTGTAACTTGGCTGTTGTGAGTAGTACCATGGTAAACATGGATAAGCAAATGTCTCTTGTTCATGCATGCTTTGCTCTGTAATACCTGTCCACAGAATTAAAACATACTTTTTTCTTTTTTTTTTTTAAACTCACTTATTATGTATCAGTGTTCTGCCTACACACCAGAAGAGGGCACCATATCATTTTAGTGGTTGTGAGCCACTATGTAGTTGCTGGAAATTGAATTCAGGACCTCTGGAAGAGCAGCCAGTGCTCTTAACCTCTGAGCCATGTCTCTAGCCCAACATATATTTTTTCTATGTAGATTTTAAAATGAACTTTTGTCTGGTCATGGTGGCACACACCTTTAATGCTAGCTAGCACTTGGGAGGCAGAGGCAGTTGGATCTTGGTGAGTTTGAGGCTAGCCTGGTCTATATAGTGGGTTCCAGGACAGATAGAGCTACATAATGAGAACCTGTCTTGGGGAAAATATCATATGTATACTGTTTGTATTTTTTTTTGATACTGGGGATCAAACTCAAGGTTTTGCGTATGCCAACTAAGCATTCTAACACTGAGGTATATCCCTGATACTCAGTGGTTTTTTTTTTTCAAATTAACAACCAATAAAATATTAGCTATTTCTTGAGATGGTTTTAATTAGTTTTATGTTAATTAAAATCTTGACTTAGGAAAGAAAAGCTTTTGGTATAAAAATATTAAATGTATTCTAAGAATGTTGGACTGTGTTTGATTTTATGCTTAACTTTCTCAGCTTGGGAATTATCCTTTTCACTTTATTACTTAGTCCTTTTTATTATACAGTTTGTAGGTTTTTTTGTTTTTGTTTTTTTTTTTTTGGTTTTCTGGGACCAGCTCTTAGAATTGACTTCCCATTTTTCTCAGTATATGTACCTTGTATTACATAAACACTGCAATCGTTTACTATATATGCATATATATATATATATATACTACATGTGTGTATATTATTTCAGTGAATAGAATAGGAAATACATTTTGATGACTTAAAGTTTCTTGCTTTTTCTTTATTTACAATCGTTATAGATCAGTTTTGATTACCCTTCCATAGTTCTAATCTGTTTCCCTCCTTTGTTCTGTTCATTGAAGAAACTTCTGCAGCATCCGGAACTGAGTAACAGTCAACTTCTGGCTGACTTTCTCTCCCCAAATGGTGGGGAAACACAGTTTCTTGATAAGATACTTCCAGATGTAAATCTTGGTAAGTCATCTGGAAAAAACATATATAAGAACAATGTTTTCAGACTAGTTTGGAAAAATGGTTTTGATAGTATGGCACATGATGAATTCCAAAGGACTTCTTTTGAAGTTAGAGATACGTTTTCCTTGTTTTTTTTTATTGAGAAAAGGAAAAAAAAACAAGTTTCCGCCTCCTCCCAGCCTCCCATTTCCTTCCCTCTCCTCCCACCCTTCTCCCCCTCCTCCCACCCTTCTCCTCCTCCCCCTACTCCTCTCCCCCTCCCTCTCCAGTCCAAAGAGCAGTCAGGGTTCCCTGCCCTGTGGTAAATCCTAGGTCCTCCCCCCCTCCATCCATATCTAGGAAGGTGAACATCCAAACTGGCTAGGCTCCCACCCTGTATTTGTGTGTATATTTACATAAAGTCATGTAGCACAACAGTGCTTTATTTAATGAGAGATTGCTTGCATGACAGTGGTCCTTTAAATTATGTCTCATAGTGACTTATAGCTGTTGTAAGTTTATGTATGTGCACTCTTTGAAGTTTGTGCAACAAAATCACCAAGCAGATTTCTGAGGATGTATCCCCAAGAGCTTGAGTTAAAGGCAGCTGTGCACTGCTCAGCATGGACTGAGAACCAAACTCAGGTCCTTTGAAGAGCATCAAGTTCTCCTACAGCTAAACCATCTCTCCTGTCCTGTTGAAACATTGTTATAAATTTTTTTCTGGGCAAAGCATGAAGCTAATGGTAGACCATTTGCTTAACATGTGAAGACCTGAGGTTTGGTTCTGGCATCAAACACACAAAAGGCAGTGAGGAGGGAAGGAATAAATGAGTAAGTGAACAAACAAACGGACATTAGGTCATATAGACATCAAAATAGAGAATTAGTTGTCATCTCATTATTGTATACTAACATTTACCAGCAGTAAGCTTCTTAGATCTCTGCTACAAACTCACAACTTAGTTTCACAATAATAAATCCCAGTGTATCTGCAAATTAGTTTGGGGTATCACCTTTATTAGGAATTTCTGTTGAAGAATGAAATGATGAATTAATAAATACTCTCTACAGCTTTGACTTTTTATTTGATTATTTACTGTTTAAAACTACCTAGGGAAATATTCATGTAGACAATTAAACAGTTATGTTATACTTTCACAAAATTGATATTTTATTTTTAATTACAGGGAAAATTATAAAGTCTGTTCCTGGAAAACTAATGAAAGAGGTGAATTATTGATTTATGTATACTTATAAATGATGGTGATGTACTTAGTTACTGATGAATTGTATGGCTTCTGTGATATTAAAAGTGCTTATCTCCTCTGTCACTGCAGAAAGGTCAGCATTTGGAACCTTTCATCATGAGTTTCATTAATTCTTGTGAATCTCCAAAACCTAAACCGAGTAGACCAGAACTGACTATTCTCAGCCCCACTTCGGAAAACAACAAGAAGGTACTCACTACATATTGTTAAAGAGGCAGTAAGTGATGCGCAGTGCAGTGTAGGGGAGGGGTGTGCAGGAGGCTGCACGGGATGGCCACTATTCTGTCTGCAGCCTGAGCCTTTTCCCATTCCTTGTCTTCTTTCAGCACTGATGCAGTTCTCATTCTGTTTCCAGCATTGTCTAACTCTCTCTTGCTCGTCTACCTCCCTCCTTTCCACTATTTCTCTCTCTCTTTATTCATCCTGATCTGTCTCCAGCCATGCCTATTTAGTTTTTTGTCTTTCTGTTATTTAAACCCATTCAGACTTTTAAGAGTTGTGTTACTTTTATAATTAAAAAACAGTTCCTTTCCAAGTCTCCTATTGTTTTTTATAATGGCTCACTGTTTTCTACAGACAATTGAGACAAAACATTTGAGACCTGTCTTCTCCTGTGTTGAACATAGAAATTTCATTAAAGGCCATAGAGAAAAGCATGCTCAAGAGGAGAAATTAAAACATGAGTCTCAAATTTTTCCTCTCCTCAGTCATTATTGTAAGCTGTTCTCAGCCCTAGAGACAGACACAGACAGATAAAAGTGCACACCACCTGGCTGGTAATATCCACTCTCTCCTGGATTGAGAATTAATCTTCATGCTGAAACTAAAAAACAGCTTGAAGTTTTCGGAGGCTCTCCTTTAGGTGTCCTCCACTCTATGCTTATGCTCATACTCATGAGGGTGGAATATTAGCTCTCTGATGAGCAGAGTCACAGAACTTTGTCCATAGGGAAAGGAAAGGAATGAGGAAGTATAGTGGAGTGTGAATTTCATACATGGGGGTACATTTGCAAAATTAAGGCAGGTGTCAAACTGGAAATTTATTTTGCTGATGGCTTGTGAATGGGCTCATTCTTTAGGATAAGAAATTTGGGCATTATGTAACAATAGGGTCATCATGTGTTTATAGAAGAAAGTAAATTAACAAAAGAGCCTATAATATGTAGAACTATTTACTAAAAGTTTTTCATAAAAGGGAAACTTAGAAATGAACTTAGCATTACAGGCCTGATTAATTATCTTAAAGAATGTTATCAATAGATAAATTATATTAGTGCAAATACATAGAGCACTATATAAATACTTAATTCAGTGAAGGAAGTAGAAAAACATTTTTTGATCTTTTTGTTATTTTTTTCTTTTTTTAAACTAGAGACTAAAGTCACAGCATTTGCTTACTAGGAAAGCACTCTACCACTGAGCTAAGTACACACCTCCAAGAAGCTTTCTCTTGAACCTGAATGATTACAGACACTAGACAGGGCTGTAGTATTATGAGCGGCAGGGCTGCATCCCCAGCACCCCGGCAGCCTGGCTAGCTTATGCTCTGAAATAACAACACACAAACTGTATTCATTTAAACACTGCTTGGCCCTTTAGCTCTAGCCCTTACTGGCTAATTCTGATATCCCGATCAACCCATCTCTAATAATCTGTGAGCACCGGTCTTACCGGGAAGATTCTAGCCCACTTCCATCCTGGGTCGGAGCTTCATTGCCTGTGTCTGCCCAGGAGCCGGGAGCATGGCGTCTCTCTGAGGCGTCTGCTCCCGAGAGGAGAGCTGTGGAGTCTGAGCTCACTTCCTCTTCCTCCCAGCGTTCTGTTCTGTTTACTTCTCCCACCTATCTTCTAACCAATGAGGACCAAGCAGTTTCTTTTTATTTAACCAATGACCTTCCTCCATCACAGGGCTATACAGCAAGTATAGTAGTTAGGATTTTAGGCGGTTGGTTTTCTCCCTCTCTTGTTCAGACTTACTGTGTTTTCTAATGAAAAATTAAACTTAAAATGTAGGTAGGTGGTAGTAGGGAGAATCATCTTCAGATACAATTGAATCCTCTGTGGTAGCCATTGTTCTAGTTCCCTTATCTTTGTCGTCCGCCCACCCACCCCCCACTCTGGTAGGGTTCACTGTGTCATCTTGCTGGTCTCTAACACTCAGAGATCTGACTACTTCTCATTCCCAAGTACTCGCATTAAAGGTGTGTGTGCCACCAGGTCTGACTTTAGTTTATGTATGTCTTGTTTTGTTTCTATTAGGTGTTAAATTTCTACTCTGTTTTACACTGCCCTTTGTATGATCTCTGGTACACAGAATTCAATGTTATTTTAATTTGCTTACTAGGAAAGTGAATGAATGAAGCATAAATGAATAAAACAATGACTTTGTTAAAGTGAATTACCTAACATATATTAGATTGTTATTGATCAGAGAGTCATTGCTTGTCATAATTTTTGATTAGTAGGGCTGCTTTTTCTTTTTTGGGATAGGATCTAATGTAGTGCAGGCTGCCTGCCATGAAAGCACTGTATAGCCAGCAGGTGACCTTGAACGGCTCCTTCTGCGTTTACTGCTGAGTGCTGGGGTTCTAGGCATGTACCACAGTGTTGTGTGGTGCTGAGGACACATGCTTGTCAAGTACTTTTCCAACTAAGCCAGTCTCCAGAACAGTTTTTCCCTGTACTGATTAAGTTGTTTTGGGCTTGAATAATAGTGCACAAATGAATTTTGTATAAAGGTGTAATTTTTATATCTGCACATTAGTGAGTAATTTGTGATTTTTAAACCATACTAGTTTAAAATTAGCTATTGGTAATAATATTTACAGTGTTAACAAATTACTTTGTTTCTTTGGGTTTATGTAAACAAAGGAGAGCACCTTAGCTGGCTTAGGCAGGAGAACTGCCAAGAGTTGAGGTCAGCTGGGCAGTGGTGGCACACGCCTTTTATCCCAGCACTTGGGAGGCAGAGAAAGGTGGATCTCTGTGAGTTCGAGGCCAGCCTGGTATACAGAGTGAGTTCCGGGACAGCCAGGGATACACAAAGAAACCCTATATTGAGAAACAAAAAACCAAACAAACAAAAAATTTGAGATCAGACTGAGTTACATACTGGATTCCTGGCCAGTTAGGGTTAAGAATGGCAACCGCAAAGCCCTGAGAGCAGAAGGAAGGGGAGTTGAGTGCTGTGCTGCATTCCTGTAAAGCTTAGTGCTGGGAGGTCGTGGGTGGAGCCGGTCTGGGGATGCATAGCTTTGCCCTGTCTCTGCAGCTCTCTGAAAAATTAACAATAAAAATTAGGAAACAGCGATATTGCTTAGTGTAGAGCACTTGCCTTGCTTGCTTGAAGCTCTAGGTTTAGAACGTACAAGCTCTGCAAAGCAAATAACCAAAAATAAAAGGCGGGGACACAGACACAGAAAAGAAGTTCTTTTATGGATAGTGAATTAACTCGTATCAAAAGTGAATATATTCTTTATGTAATAGTTTTGGAGGAGTATATGTTTTTACTGTAGCTTTGGTCACAAATGTGAAACTTTGAAAACAGATTTTAAGGTTTTTTAATGCCATTTTTGCTGTGTATTCTTTTACTGTTAATATAGGTGCAATAAGCTATATGTCTCTTTATTGTTTCAATTTTTACTTTAGCTTTTCAATGATCTGTTTAAGAATAATGCGAACCGTGCTGAGAATACAGAGCGAAAGCAAAATCAGAATTACTTCATGGAGGTGATGACTGTGGACGGAGTCTATGATTACCTGATGTATGTAGGTAAGGTCTAAATGGTCTGTGTTATTCGCCATTAATCTGTCTCATGATGCAAAAACAGCCCTGCCTCAGCTTTGTGAAAGACACTTCTTTCACAGATTTACTACACTGGCCTTGAACATGTAGAAGTCATTAGTGATTGTAAATAAAACTGACCCTTGCTACTTTTATCATTTATCACCTTGAGCAACTACAGGTCTCAGCTGTTTCTCAATTGGTTTTCCTCAGGACGAGTAGTTTTTCAAATCCCAGATTGGCTTCATCATCTTTTAATGGGAACACGAATCCTCTTTAAAAACACACTGGAAATGTACACCGATTACTATCTTCAGTGCAAGCTGGAGCAGCTCTTTCAGGAGCACCGGCTGGTTTCTCTGATCACACTTCTCAGAGGTTTGTATCTATCAAGTCTTTGTTTTGTGTTTTGTGCTTGTGATTTTAGTTAGGTCTAAGAAAGTAAGGGTGGTTTTTGTTTTTTAAAAACTAGCATTTTTGCTATTAGAAAATACTTGTGTATGAACTGGAGAATAATTGTATAAATTTCTTGTACTCATTTTTAGATGCTATATTTTGTGAAAATACTGAGCCTCGCTCCCTCCAAGATAAGCAAAAAGGAGCAAAACAGACTTTTGAAGAGATGATGAATTACATTCCGGGTATGAATAACTCAATTTTATATAGATCAGTACCCTCTGAAGCTGGAGTGTAACTATTGAAACTAGTAGTTATTATGAGTTTTTACTTTAGAAATAATAGTAAGGACTCATATTAATTAACCCATTCACAAATGCAATTCATTCTTTTGTTTTTTGTTTTTTTAAAATATTTTTTTATTTAGTATACAGTATCCTTTCTGCCAGAAGAGGGCACTAGACCTCATTACAGATGGTTGTGAGCCACTATGTGGTTGCTGGGAATTGAACTCAGGACCTTTGGAAGAGCAGGCAATGCTCTTAACTGCTGAGCCATCTCACCAGCCCCCAATTCATTCTTTTGTTGATACCATTAACATTTTGTTTGTTTGAGACAGAGTCTCAAGTTGTAGCCCAGGCTGGCTTTGAACTTGCAATGGTTCTCTTGTTTCAGTCATTTGAGTGTTTGAATTTACATGCGTAGCCACCATATTTGGTTCATCCCTAACATTTATTACAAGGTTATTTTTGCTCACACAATAATCAGGGGTTTTTTGTTTGTTTGATTTTCTTTTTGTTTTTTTGAAACAGCAGCTATCTTTCTAGTTGACTTGGAACGTGCTATGTAGACCAGGTTGGCTTCAAATTTGCACTGATCCTCCTACCTTTGCTCCAAATGATGAGGCTACAGGTGCCCACCACATTTGGTTATAGACATTTTCTGTACATTTCTATACATGTGTACAAAAATTCACAAACATCATTGGAATTTAAATTCTTTTGCTTGGGAGCTGGCAAGATGGCTCAATAGTTAAGAGTATAGTTTAGTGTATAACTGATCAGTGGCAGTGCACGTCTTTAACCCCAGCATTGGGGGCAGAAGCAGGTGGATCTCTGAGTTTGAGGTCAGCTTGGTCCACTGAGTAGGTTCTGGGGCAGCCAGTGCTGTTACATAGAGAAACCCTGTCTTGATGTGTATGTGTGTTACATTCTGTCCTAGCGGAGAACATCACATTAAGTGGCTTGTTACTGCCTTTAACTCCAGCTCCAGAAACTAATGCCCTCTTCTGGCCTCTGTGGGCACTGCACTCATGCGCATATCTCCTCACAAACACAAACCCTATACATTATTAAAAATAAATATTTAAAAAATTGATATTGCTTTATCATAATGTTTAATAATATATTATTATATATTAATGTATATTATACACATATCCTTTTTTTAATCACTTAGTTGTAGTTGATTTATATGCTGCAGTATGTCCTGTGTATTGCAAACTTTCAAAAGGATTAATGACAACTGCATTCTTTTTACTTGATCATAAAACTTGTTTCTAGGAGCTTCTTGCAAACACTGGTTTGAGAAGTACTGGCTTACAGCTTTTATGGGGTGTCTGAGCAGAGAGGAGGCATTTCTTCTAAGAGGCAGTTAGTGATGAGTTGATATGAATTGTTTCACATGTGGCTTTCTTGTTTAGATCTGTTAGTCAAGTGTATTGGTGAAGAAACCAAGTATGAAAGCATCAGACTTCTGTTTGATGGCTTGCAGCAGCCAGTGCTCAACAAGCAGGTAAGTAGGCTAGCATTGGTGTGATTTGCTGAGCAACACAGTGTCTGGTTTATACAAAATCAAATCCATATAATCTAAAAATCCAGATAGGAAAATCTATATATACAGTTTTTGCTGGTTATCTTTTTTTTACAGCATGCAGTGTTAAAGTTAATATATCTTCCTAGTAGAAAATTTTGAACTTATAGAAGATTTATGACATGAGGTAAACATTTAAATTTTGGTAATTCAAGTCATAGAATAACCAGTTAACATTTTTATCTATATAATGTCTGTATATTTTGTTGAGATTTTAATATAATTTTAATGTTCTGCTTATTTATTTAAAATTTGCACAAAACAATTTACATAAAAATGGGTGAAGTATAATAATGTCAGTCTTTTTATTCACAAAGGTCTCTATCATGCATCTAAGGGTAGAGCATTGTTAGTGGGTGTTATATCTTATGCTTATTTTATGTTGTCATCGCATTCCCTACTTTCTCCCTTAGCGAGTACCACAGGCCTGGATTTTGTGTCTGTCATTTTTACTGTCTAGTATTTT
This sequence comes from Microtus oregoni, assembly GCF_018167655.1. NCBI lineage: Eukaryota > Metazoa > Chordata > Mammalia > Rodentia > Cricetidae > Microtus > Microtus oregoni. The sequence continues at coordinate 1,354,726 of NW_024544789.1, forward strand.
ACATTTTATTACCTGTTTTTGTACTGCAGCTGACCTATGTCTTGTTGGATATTGTGATACAGGAACTGTTCCCAGAGCTAAATAAGGTAATTGGAAAGCAGCAATTTATTTGTTCTTTTCTGAGTGGTGTCTGGACATTTAGTTAGAATTTAAGGAAACCATTATGACTGCAATCATTTGAAAGCTGAACAACCTGAGTCAAGTGTCTTTTTGTATTGTCCTTATCTGGATTTGGGGCAGCAGACGCTGAGAAGTCTCTGCCTTGATGTCTTCTTTTCCTAGTTACAAGCAGGCAGGAGCCATTGCTGTGCTTTCAGTTGAAGACATCACTAATCTTAGCATTAAAATGGACCTAGCTGCTCAGATGATCATCTGCAACATCGTCTGCTGTATAAATCAGAGACTCGAATGTTTCTTGAACATGGATCTATGAATCCAAGAATACAAAATGAATTGGAGTTAGCCTGTGGTGTTAACTACTATATATAATCTTGAGGATGTTGAGCTTTTAAAAATATAATCTAAACATTTATTCTTTTAACATTTTATACATGTTTATCATGTATTTACCTGTCTACTCTTTAATCCCGTAACTTCCTCTGGGCCGCCTCTCAAAACATCTTCCTCCCAATTTCATTTCTTTTAAAATACCCTGCTGGGTCCAGTTAGTGCTGCTCACGTGTGTATGGGGATGGGGTATCCAGCAGAGCGTGAGTACCCTCCTAGTGGTCACTCTTCAGAAGGATGGCTCCTCTTAACAGACATCATCTGCCATTAGTTACCCAGGATGGAGCCCTTCACCCCCTCCTGTATTACTGTTTTTTCAAGTGTTGACATACTGATTAATTGATGGTATGTGTTGGGAGTACATTCATGTGTACACATGTATACACACACACAGTGCAAGTTCACAGGACAACTTGCAGGGCTGCTTTTCTCTTTCCACTGTGTGGGTATCAGGGATTGAACTCAGGTTGTTAGGTTTGGAAGCAATGCTCTTACTGCTGAGCCATCTTGTTCTAGTGTATCCCCCCCCCCCCCCACTTTTCCTTTTTGAGATGCCGGGGGTTGAACCTGGGCCTGATGTCTGACTGTCCTAACTTGTATGGGTGCCCAAGTTACTGTGAGTTCATTAGTGTGAGAGCGTTTCACAGCACTGCTCCCCATCTCGGTCTACGGCTCTTCCCCCTCCCCTTCTTCCTAGATGTTTCCTTAGTCTTGGGATGTGGGGTTGATGTAAGGGCCCCATTTAGAACTGAGCACTCACAGTCACTTATTCCCAGCACTTTGACTAGTTAGAAGTCTGCACAAAATGCTCTGTCTATGGCTGAGAGCAGCACTAGTCTATGGATATAATACCGTGTTTAGAAGGTGCTTCTCAGCAAGACATTTTAGCAGTGGTACTAGGCTTCGTCCTACAGCCCATGACTTCTCCAGCCATTGCTTATTGACCAGATTTACAGTATTGGGCATGAATTCCCTGCTGTGGAGCAGGCATTAAATCCAATTAGAAAAGGTTCTTTAGCCCCACGACAGTCACGCTGCTACTGTACTCAGGGCATGTCTTCCCTGGCAAGTTCATATTGTAGCATGCAGGATCCAGCACTTGTTGGCTGATCAACCTTTGATTACTTTTTTTCCCTAGTAGCCTGTAAACGACTCTTTGGAACTTTGAAGCCTAGCCAGCAGGGAGGAAGTTTACCAGTCAATTTCAGATATATGGTAGCCAAAGTGTGTGACATCCGTATAAATAGGGTCTTATAATCTCATTATGTTGGACAACCATTACTTATTCTTTAATATTATTTATTTTCATTTTCATTATTATTAATTATTTATTATTTATTGTGTTTTTATTTCTTTGAGACAGAGTGTCTCTGTGAAACAGTCCTGGCTATCCTGGAACTCACTCTGTAGACCAGGCTGGCCTCTAACTCACAGAGATCCACCTGCCTCTGCCTCCCAAGTGCTGGGATTAAAGGTGTGTGCCACCACCACCTGGCCTCTTATTGTTTTTAAAGGTGTACTTATTTATGTGTATACGTAAGTTTGTGTGTGCATAGGGGGTTGTATGTATGTGTCTGTGTGAGTGCTTGCACATTTGGAAGTCAAAAAATCAAAGCAGTTCTCCTGTCTGTCTTCTTAGGAGCTATATTTACAAGTACAGTGCTTGGCTTGCTACATGGCTAATGGGGTCGTAATTCTAGTTCTTATACTTGTACAGCAGGAGCTGTTAACTGCTGAACCATCCCTCCAGCTCCCTTACTTTTTGACTAATCCCTTTAGTTAGATTAAAACCAATTGTTGTCAAGGTTGTGGCATGGTAGTGAAAATCCACTTCCGTAGAGTAGGGAAAACAGACTTGGGCTGTTCATCTGTTGATTGTACGTTTTCAGATTTTAGAATTATTAAATGTATTTTTAAAACGTGGTAATGTTAGATATTTTATGTTAAATTGCATTGGAATGAATACCAGAAAAATTTATCTCTGAGATTTTTATCAGGTCTATGACCTCATAAATGCTTTGCTATTATCTGCTGCATGTGCCTTAAGTATTTTGTTCTCTCTCTCTGTCTCTCTCTCTCACTTTGTGTGTGTGTATGTGTGTGTGTGTGTACACTTTCTTATAATATTACTGTAGTAGAGCTGTTAGGTAATTAAAAAAATGAACCCTATACTATTGTCTTCTATTAAGTGGACTTTATTTTTACTTTAGGTACAAAAGGAAGCTACCTCCATGACATCCTGGATGTAAACACTTGGTATAGAATATCATACCAGTATAATAGAAATGTACTTTTTCTTTCACTTTGTATATTTTTATAAATATCATGTACTTTAGTGTTTGAAATATATTTTTGTTTTAATAAAGACTAACAAACTTAATAGCAATAAAAAGTGATTAGTTATTATAGCTTTCTCTTTTGTATTTACTGTCTTGATTCTATGAGAACATAAGTCACTTATCTCTAGGGTCTTTTTGAGTCTGTGTATATGGATGAGCGTACACTGTGCATATGTGTTCATGTGTGTTCAGTACAAGTGTGTGGCTGCTCATGCTCGTGTGTGCACCTGTGTGTGGAGGCTTGCGGTTAATACTGGGTATCTTTCTCTATCATTGTCTACCTTGTTTACAGAGGCAGACTTTCTTACTACCTCTGGAGCTTTGCAGATTTGGCTATTGTAGCCAGCCAGCCTGCTCCTGCCCTCCCAAGTCTCTGTCTCCTGAGTGCTAGGATTATAGGCATGCCCACGTGCTTGCTGATTTTATGTGGGCACTGGGGTTTCAGACTGTGGTCCCCAGTCTTGCATCGCAAGCACTTTCCTCACTGAGTTATTTCCCCAACCCCAAGGTGCTGCTTTGGAAAGAGGGCAAACAGGTAAGACCAACAATCTTTGCATTTTTTTTTTTGATTTGAATGTAGCTGCATTTAGTGTGAAGACACAGAAGCAAATGGGCCGAAGTTCAAGTCTCTCCTTGTATATTTAGCAGGACTAGTTCATGTACACATAACACAGCAATTAGCAAGACACAATCACTCATTTATTATAATGCTGCCTGCATCTGAAATCATAAATACATAGTCTGTTAATAATGCTGGACATATTAGACTTCTGTTTTTATTTTATATTATAAAATTGAATATTTTTATCAAGTCAATAAAGATTAAATGCTTGCTTTCAACAATTTGAAGATATACCTGTATCTAAATCAGAACACTTCAAAGACAATCTTAAAATGTGCTTTATAATTTTCAGAGGGTTTTCCAGCTAGGATTGACTTTACTATAGTCTTCTAACCATATACCTCCTTTTGGTAATTCTGTTTGTAGCAACTTATTTAAAATACGTTCTTCATGCAGTTCATACATTAAAGCACACATCAAAACAGATGGGAAAGAGTGGGCACAGTAAAGCATTTAAAATACACCAGGGCACCAGCCTTCTGAAAGGGGCCAAAACTAACTACTTTTGGAGTATCAAGAAATACTAGATACTCCAACAATAACAAGGACATGAAGATTAGAGAGATCCAAATGAGACTTCTACCTTCATAGTTCTCTGTGGTCTAACATTATCACCTACAAGACAATATTCACAGTTACCATGAAAATGCTGCATACAAAATGCCTTGAGGATAAGAGGAGCTGTGTTGTCTTTTTCTTTTTATAATATGAATTACTTACTTAACTTTGTCTGAGTATCACATTTTCTGTAAGTAGGGCTCACTCCTTGTTATGGTCTGAATTATATCTTTCCCAAATTCCTATGTTAAAACCACAAATCCTGCAGTGACTTTATTTGGAGACAGAGCCTTTCAGAAGGCAATTTAGGTTAAAAGAGTCATTTGGGTGGGGCCCTACTGCAACAGGATTGATAATTTCATGAAAAGTAAAGGAGGGCCTGAGAAGAGTACTCTACAAGTAAAGTCACTTGCTGATAAGCCTGGCGACTTGAGGTGTTGGAAGAAGAGAATAGATTCCTCCTGGATGTCCTCTGATCTCAATATAAATGTTACGGCACAATTCAGCTTGCAGAAATGTACGTCAGCTTGGACATGGAGGCAAGTCCCAACAGCTCACCAACAAGGCAGAGGCTGCCAAGCTACTTTATTCAGATATTTTATGTTTTGGGTTTTGAGACAGAGTTTCATTATGTAGTCTAGGCTAGACTAGAACCTGCTACGTAGCCCAAGATTGGCCTTGAATTCTTGATCTTCCTCCCTCAACCTCCTGAATGCTGGGATTAATAGGCATGTGCCATCATATTTTAACAGCTTTAATTTAAAAAGTTGTTTAAATAAACTGTAAAAATTATTTTAAAAAATGGTATAAATAGAAAAATACACACTGGAATTAACCAAATCCCAAAACTGTACAGCTCAGTGAACTTGTATACAGTTAGAATAGACATTGGGAGCAGCGGCTGTGGAACTTCACATTGGATCTTATACTTTCATTATCGAATATATCTTCATGCACTTACCACCAGATATGAAAAAATTTTTATATCCTCATCCATTACTCATTTCCATTACCTGCATACAATCTGTCTTCATTCCCTAACACGTAGCCTTTCCTTTTCTCTTTTCCACATGTTATTCTGTACCCACGTGTATATTTGTGTACATATATTATAGCTAGAGTCCACACTTGGAAAGATTTAATTAATGTTTTTAGATATTTTATTTTGTGTGTATGTACACCTTGTACATGGCTGGTGCCTGGGAAGCTTAGAGGGGACATCAGACCTCTTGGGACTAGAATTCCAGGCGCTTGTTAGCTACCATATGGGTGCTGGGAATTGAACCCCAGTCCGCTGCAAGCAGCCATTGCTTTGAACCACTGAGCCAACTCTCCAGCCCAATATTTAAAGCCTGGCAAAATGAGAGACATTGAAATTTCATCTGTAAGGGAATGAGCTCTAAGCACTGTGTGACCAATTTAGTTAATTGTCCAGTTTTTCTGATCCATTTTAGTAGTGTAAGAATGAAATGTGTTGTTTTCCTTGAGGGATTTGACAGTTTTTACTTAACATAGAATGTGCTTGTTTGACTCCTCCTCCTACACCTACACCCGCTTATGCATGTCTTCAGGGAAGCTTTCTGAAGGTCTCTCCTAATTGGAGCCAGTTTTGGTTTTGGTGGCAATGACAGAAATTGACAGTTTTGTTTAGAGAGAATACAAAGTGTATCTTTATGAAATTCAGCCACAGAGGGGTAGTGGTAAAGCTGACCTATGTATGAGTTTGCCAGCCCTTCATTCATATGGGGTCGCCACATGGTTTTTGTCTTATCTTCAGTCCTGTTGACTGTTTATTGTTCAAATACCTTCATTTGGTGGAAGACAGTTTCAAACAACTGTGAAATCACTGTATGGACGGCAGAAAAAGCTTTTTTTGCATTTCCATACATGTAAAAAAATGTCTGGCTGGAGAGATGGCTAAGAGGTCTTAAGTTCAATTTCCAGCAACCACATGGCGGCTCACAACCATCCATAATGAGATCTGATGCCTCTTATGGCATACAGGCATATATGCAGGCAGAGTACTAGATACATAATAGAAGAATAAATCTTAAAAAAAAACGCCACTACAGGTCTCTTACTGCCTTGGTTTCAGTAGCATTCTTATCAGTAACTTGAATCAAGATGAATGGCATCATTATTGTCAGACATAGGTTGGATGTTTGCTTCTGTGCCTAGGGAGTTGTAATTAGCTGTCCTACCTATTAGTAGGTGGGCCAGGAGAGGCGCAGTATCTACCAAAGTAAGGGTGGGAATGCCTCATAGGACAATAGAAGGTTGAATTTCTGTTTTTAGAATTAATGTAGTTTTCTGTGTCATTACTCAGTGATGGACAGCCTAAGCACAGAGTTGTGCCCTGCTTACCCTCTGCTTCTTGTTTGCACCCCAGCAGTAACATCCTTTGTGCCTGGTACTGCTGGGGTACAAGATTTGTCATGGGGATGGGAGGGTGGGGGTTGGTTCTGCCTCAATTTGGTATGCCAGACCTTGTTGACTCCCCAAGGAAGCCTTACGCCCTCTGATGAGTGGACAGGGAATGGGAATGAGGGGAAATGGGGGACAGGAGAAAGGGAGGAACAGGGGGAGGGGGAACTGGAGTTGGTATGTAAAATGGAAAGTAAACTTTTTTAATAAAAAAAGATAAATTGACTAGTGGTCTTTTGCAAATTTTGTGGGCTCATGGTAATTTTATAGTTAATAATATTTCATGTAATACCATTTGCCTGTTTGATGCGTGCCATAGTGTGTACATGAATGTCAGGAGACAGCCTTCAGGAGTCAGTTTTCTTCTACCATAGATTTTGGAGACTGTACTTGGTTAGTTAGGCTTACTCATGCTCAGCAAAGGTGAAGGCAACCTGAGTGTGTATCCTCGTTAGCTTTGTTAACTTGATAACAGCCTACAGTCATCTGATACATGAACCTCAGCTGAGGAATTATGTAGGTTAGATTGGCCTATGGGCATGTGTGTTGTGGGTTGACTTGACTATTGAGGAGGACCCAGCCCACTGTGGGCAGTGCTATTCCCTGGGCTGTACAAGAAAGCAAACTAAACGTGACTGCGAGAGGGAACAGCAAGCAGTGAGTGTCCCTCTGGTTTCTGCTCCAGTTTCTGCCCTGACTTTCCTCGATGATGGGCATGTAAAGCCAAATAAACCTTCTCTTCCCTGAGTTGCTTTCAGTCAGAGTGCTATCACAGAAACAGAAAAGAAACTATAGAACAACATGGAAGATGAGAACAAACTCCATAAAGTTGTCTCTGACCTCCATCTTCACTGTGGTATTCTCCTGTTCGCCACACACACGCAATAGTTAATAATTTTAAAAAATGAGTTTGGAAGCTGAGTGTGGTGACAGTGCCTGCCTTTAATTTCAGCACTCAGGAGATGGAGGCAGTCGGAGCTCTGTGAGTTTGAGACCAGCCTGGTCTACAAAGTGGATTCCAGAATAGCCAGGAAAGTTACACAGAGAAACCTTGTCTTGGAAACCCAAGGTGGGGGAGAGGGGAATTGAGTTTGGGAATTTTTGCTTTGTGTGTTTGTGTATGTGTTGGGGGGGATGTTTTGAGTCAAGATCTCATTTTGTAACTGGTTGGTCTGGAACTTGCTATGTAGACCAGTCTACCCTCAAACTTTTTTTTTATTATGGATTTTTAAATTTATTTTACATTCCAACCACAGTTTCCCCTCCCTCCCCTCTTATCGTTCTCTCCTCCCCACTCTCTTTCTACCACCCCATCCACTCCTCAGAAAGGGTAAGGCCTCCCATGGGAGTCAACAAAGCATGTGCTCTCAAAAGTACAGAGGAGATCTGCCTGTCTTTGTTTCTCCAGTGTTGGGATTAAAGGTATGGCTCACCACACCCAGCTGTGGTTTGCTTTTCCAACTACAATTCAGACTATATTCCTGACTTTATGTATTACCGTATTACAGAAGCTCTGGAGTGCTGGTCTCACTTTCTAGCACTGGTGCTGATCTTCCTGACCAGGACAGAGACAGACTTGAGCAGAATCAGCTGCTTCTGTTACCTAGGCTGTCACTCCAGGGAGCACTGGTGACTGATGAGGTCACCTTACTACCTTGCTTGTTGTGACCTGCAGTCATGCCTGGAATCTCAGATTTGTATGACCTCATCTCTAGCATTTTTTGCAGAGGTTGGTAGATTTTCACTGAGGAGTGAAGCAAGGCTAGATGAAGAAAAGTTGAGAGGCTTTCCTCTCCTGCTTAAAAATTTTATACATTTTTCTTCTCGAGTTTGAAGTGACAGAGGAGGACTTCCAGATGACAAAGTGTTTTTTACCAAAAGAAGCAATCCTGGTGAAAAATTGTCTTTGCTATATTGTGTTGGGGGTTTGAGAAAAGTAGACAAAAGACAGAGGAGTATATCTGCAGTTTTATTGTTTGGAGTTTATAATAAGTAGTTCAAGTTGTTTCTCAACACTGTGGCACAAAACATCTATATGTATATATATATATATATATACACGCACATATTCAGAAAAATTACAAAATATTACTTAAAAAATTATGCTGTAATAAGATGTTTCCTCATTTACTGGCCAAATATAAACATATACCTCAAATGCACCTTTATTTTTTACGTACTTTTTGACATTTCTGTTTATAACTAGTCTGTACATTCACAGAGGTGAAGGCAATGTTTTACTGCAACAGACTTCATAAAAGGACTGAAATTTTAAAATGTTTTGTGTCAAAAGTACTTATTTGTAAACACTAGGAAACGTTTCCTGTCCAAACATCTAGCTGTTGTTTCGTGGTTAAGCGAAGGCTCCCGTTTCTTGATTACTGATGCATTGCTGGCCATACTCACTTGGTCACAGGACCATCTTAGTCAGGTGTTCTGTGGGCATAGATTATTTCATCAGTCTGGGTATCTCTTCGGCATCCCTTAGGGCTCACTGTTGGTACTCTTGTATCTGGACTTGAGTGTGCCTTATAGTGGTTGCTTGGGGTTTGGGTCTCAGTGACTTCAAATGTTTGTATCACTTCTTAAGATCACGTTGCCTTCCAGAATGCTGGAGTTTTCCACAGTGTACTTGGTATGACTGGAATGAGAGCTATATTGGCATCTTGGGCAAGATGGGTACAGGTTTAAAATTACAGTTTGTTTTAGAAAGTTCTCTCATGACACTTCCAAGTGAGGAAGAAGGAAGGAGAGAGAGGCAGGGCTTCTGCTCCGTTGTCAGTGTTTATGAAACACATCCAAATGTCCATCCTCTCTTCTGTAATGCACCAGTCCTGCTCATGTCCTCCCCTCCCTTTCTCTCCTACCCCTTGACTGCCTGCCTTTTACAGTCCCTGAACTAACCTGTTCCTTGCTTTATACAGTGACTTGTCAAAGGCACATTGATGTTGTGAGACAGAATCCTGTCCAGTGTCCAGTCTTTCAAAATTTGTAGACAATAGGAACCTGAAAGGAAGGATAGTTTGGCGGGCAGAAATAAACCAGAGATTTGTCATCTGGGGCCATTGCCAGGAAGAGAGGAGTCTTGATGTAGGAGAGAGTATTGACTTTGAGGTCAAAAGACCTAGGTACAGGTTTTAGATGCATCATTTGGGGGATGCATAGCCTTGAATGCGCCAACCCTTTTTGCTTACATATCAAAGGAAACAACATTTGTTTATCTACAAAAATCTCCATGTAAATTATAATGTTTTCTGTTTGTGAGAGCCTTGCGGCCTAACTGACTGGCCTGAAACTCCGTGTAGGTCAGGCTGGCCTGGAACTTGGCAGCCATCCTCTTCTCCCTCCCAAGTGCTGTGACTACAGGCATGGGCCACCACAGCTAGCAATGACAAAGTTCTATGTAAACATCAGTTGTTTGATGGATTATAAATAAATAGAAAGTGGAGAATTATTTTTGTGGTTCAAAGATAACAAATGCGTTATGTGGATATGTAAATTACATCTAGTTGTTTTCTTCCCCCACTCCCAAAAAGGACCCAGTTGCTTCACTTTGACTTTCTATCTGCTCACTGAGTTACTGGCCTTGACAAATGATGCTATAGTTATAGTCTCTTCCTAGCAAAGTGCTGAGGATCAGTTAGGAGCCTTGAGGATGGTAAGAGCCAGATTTAAATATCACTGGAAGAAAAATGTAGTTTGATGTCAAGGACAAGGAGCTTTCCGTTACTGGTACAAAACAAGGATCGCTGCGCAAAATGAAAGAAGTACTAAAGGAAAGCTTCCCTGGTAAAGGCTTCCTGCAGAGAACTTGATCCGCCCTTCAACTGCCGGGTAAACTACTTTCATTTTTGAGATATATTCAGAAACCACGCTGATATCTTGGTCACCTGGGGAAAAAAAGCACATCCGTTATTTTTTTTTTTTGATGTTTTCAAATGATCATTTTATTTTAGAAACATAAAAATGGCAGAACACTTTCCAGGCATCCACATTTTGGTAAGTATAATTTCCCAGATATACCAATAAAGCTTTATCAAAGAAAGATGCACACAGAGTAATTATATTCAGAAAGACCCAGATCTAAGAAAAGATTTGATAGCAAATAAAGTAGATTTTAAAAATAAATTGCATTGATTAAGAGACAGATGAAAACAGAACACATGGCTTAGAATGACTGGCATCTCTGAGCACCCAGCCCTGACATAGGCATTCTCATCATGGTCAACCAGCCTCACATACGTTATTTTAACTCTAGAAAAATGACCTGTTAGCAGCAAGAAGAAAAATAAAGTCTCTGAAGCCCTTGAAATTGAAAAGAGAAGACACCTTTTCATTTCAGGATAAAGCACCTCAGAAGACTTTGGTCTTCTGGTAATTCTAAGTGCAAAGAATCTGACTGCTCTTTGGTTTTACAGACGAGAACTTCAGCACCGGGTAATTGGAGGAGTGCAGTTGTCTCAGCTCCAAGGTTTCTAAGAGGTTGTTGGCATCACCTCTACAATCCGCTCTAGAGCCAGAGGCAATGGGGACCTGGGCCAAGAGTTATCTGAGAAATAAAAGTGGCTTTCTCCTGTTGTCTGCCCAACACCATCTCCACATACTTGATGATGGGACACTGGAGGTTTCTTTCCCAGAAGAGGATAGAGAAGTAGGACTTGCTTAGACAAACCCATGACAACTCCCCAAAATCTTACTATAATTTCAATTCTCCATGTGGATGTATTCATTGAAGCTATTTAATACCTGGCAGTGTTAACACACTGTAGTTTACTATAAAGACAAAAAATACTGGGCCGTTGTGATGGCACGTGACTTTAATCGCATCCGTTGGGCAGGAGGATCTGTGAGTACCAGGTCAGCCTGGTCTGCATAGCAAGCTCCAGGCCAGCCATGACTACATGCCATGTATGTCTCTATGTCTCTATGAGCCTTCCCTTGGGTCAGATAGATGTGAACGTGTGTACTGGGGAAGGGAGAACAGAACACTCCTCAGTGTTGTACTGTTGTTAGCAACCTCCAAAGCAGGAGGGAGCAACAACAAAGCTAGAAGGTCCCTTTTCTTGCCCCCTCTGCCCAGTTCTGTTGTGCTAAACAGAGGAGAGGAAGAGGTGCTCATGCTTACCAGAGTCATGTTTTAATAATTCATCTTTTATCATCTGGAATCCATCTCCACCATTGACCAGGTAGCTCGGGAGGATCACTTTATACACTTTATCCATTTTCAGAGGCTCATAACTGGGCACTCGACACATGGTGCAAAGAACATCTAATTGTACCACTCTGTCCCAGGGTTTTCGAGTAAGATCATACACCACGTGGATTCCTAGAAGAGAAATGAGTCCATTTTTTCTTCCTGAATCCAAAGAGACTTTTTGCCTATGAAAGGGATTTTGACCAAGATCTAGACTTAGGATATTAGGCTTGTGCTACTGTAGTTCCTATGTGAGTGAAATTTAATCGGCAATGTCGGCAGTGGTGTAGCTACCCTTAGTTACTTTCATCCTTGAGGCCTCCAGTAGATGGGAGAGCCACCAAAGGAGAACTGACCTCAGAAAGGCAAGGGTGATTTTGCTGGGAGAAACCCCAGTATTTTTCCTCTTTATAATCCTGAATTCACTGGTCCAGACATGACTCACTGGGTTTGGAAAGTGAGGTGTGCATCATTGGGAAATGCAACGGAGCATCTGTAACAGCTTTGAAGACCGAATGTCGTAATTCTGATTTGGAGATTTTTCACAAATACTCATTCTTAGCACTTTGCTAGAGCATCAGAACGGCATAGGTCCTTGGCTCTGCCCTGGGAAAATGCTCTGTGTCAGGGCTACCCCACAGACAGCAGGCCAGGGTCTCCTGCCAGACAACAGCACTCATCAAGCAGTTCCAGGAATAAAATGAAAATGAAGCTGGGTGTGGGCGTACATTCTTGGAACTCCCAGCCTGTGGAGGGCCCGAAACAGGAGTGTCACTACCACACATTTGAAGTCAGGAAGTCAGGCTGAGCTAAGTAGTTTGAGTCTATCTTAAAGAACATATGTCAAAAATAAAGAACTCTGTCAAAAATAAAAAATAAACAAAACAAAAAAGGCAGCCAGCATGAAGCCAGGCACAGTGGGACATAACTGTAATCCCACCATTACCGGAGGATCAGGATTTAAAGACCAACTTTGGCTATATACTTTACAATTTTGGTTGTGAGCCCAGCCTTTAACGGCTGAGCCATCCCTCCAGGCCTGGCTATATACTTTAAAGTCATTCTGTGCTACATAAGATCCTGTCTCAACATGAACAAAGCAAGATGAATAAAAATGAGAAAATAAGGCCAGAAAATTATTTTAGAGTAAAATAAGATTACTACTTTAAAAATTAACTCTGAATTGTGGAATTGGTTACTAAGAAAAGCATTTTATTTATTTATTTATTTATTTATTTATTATGTATACAACATTCTGCCTCCATATATGCCCACACGCCAGAAGAGGGCACCAGATCTCATTACAGATGGTTGTGAGCCACCAATGCTGAGAATTGATCTCAGGACCCTGGAAGAGCAGCCAGTGCTCTTAACCACTGAGCCATCTCTCCAGCCCCAGAAAAGCATTTCAGAATCCTTTAGGAGCTAGGACATAGATAGCAGTGCATTTTCCCAGCATGCATGAGGCCTCAGGTTCAATTCCCAACAGCACAAAATAAAATAAACTAGAAAATGTTTGCCTTGCATGTGTTTAATCTCCAGCACTCCCCACACCCACCGTCAATGAAGAAAGAAGCCTTTAGCAGTATGAGGAACATTCATTTCCATTCTTCCCTGCAGTCAAAGAGAAAGCAGGTCTGGGGTTGATGACATGCCTCTCCCTGCCCAGCCCCAACCCCCCAAGCAGGATTAGAGTAGACTGTGTCTTTGCTCTACCTTAGTTCCTTTGAACCCTAATATGGTCCCGGACAGCTAACAATAATGGAGAGCTTTGTTTTTGCTTAAGAATGTTACCTGCACCCTACGAGTAAGAGTCCAACAGAAAGACCTCATGCCAGCTGATCTGACGAGTGTTCAGGAGGTCAGCTCCCATGGATGCCTTTCCAAAGTCCAGATCATGGTTGGCAAAAACTACTCATTGCCAAGGGCTTGAACCCTTGGCCTTCACCTCACCTCAATGGCTCCAGGAGTCCATAGTCATCGAAAGATGGGTTTGGCTGTGAGAAAACCCTAGTAAGCCCAGTCACAAAGGTAGGGAGCTGAACCAACCAGGAAAGCCCACGTCACTGGACATCATGTTCCGCAGGATGTGCCACTTACCGCCCACTTGCAGGAACTCCCCAGTGGACTGGCCGTATCGATGCACGCTGTGTTCAAAAGCCTTCTTCAGGGTGGAACCTTTTATTTGGACCAGGTCAAATGTCCCTCCAAAGGGCAGCACAGCCGCCAGGTTCTCCCAGGTGATTGTGCCTTAGGCAGTTATAGATGCATCAGGAAAGAAAAAGAGCTTAAGAACCTGTTTCCCCAGAGACCACCTCCCTTGAGTTGAGCAAATAAAGGGAGGGGGTGTCACAGCCACTGTGTTTAACTTTGGGAGGGAGCGCACTGGAAGGTTCTGCTCTGTTGTTCACCATTGGGCAAGGCGGTTGAGTTTGCAAAGGACCAAGTCCATTGTTCTCAGCCTTGGATCTCCTGGCTTGGGCTGGATCTTCTTCAGTAGCTGGTTAAACATTGTTCAGTTCTACACAGGCAGTGTGTTCTAGCCACCTGCCCTATTGTCGGAAATGAGCCTGGGGCCTTCTAGTGATGGGGTTTGACAGTACGTCCGTGAGGACTGCAACAGAGCCTTAAGCATTGTCTAGTGGATTTAATGTATGATAGGACCTTGGGTATCTGTGAATATGGGAAGTGTGTCTTTGAGATGGCTTTTCCAGCATAGAAGGTTAATGAGTTGGTCTTTCTGTTTCCAAATGTAAAAAAATGTTCAATACTTTTAATAAAACAGCAACAGTTATTAGATTTAGACCAGCCTTAGGTTTAGCATTTATGTGAAGATGTTTGAGAAAGCATGAGTGTCCTGTTGTCGAAGCACTGGGCTTGAATGGCAGCTAACATGAACTTTAAGGACCGGCGGAACGAAGGGACAACATGGACCATGATGCATACCATTGTTCTTCTCTTCGATGGGGGACCGGATGCCACCTCCATTTAAAATGCACATGGACACATGGTTCCAGAACATTTCATCCGGGTGTCTGAGGTTGTTGTTAATCTGCAATAGTAGTGGAAATTCAGTTACTTTGGGTCTTCTTTCTTGGTATCAGTTCCAGGAATCCGGTTATCTCTACAGAGAACAAAGTATTCCTCCCTCGCTCCCATTTCCCCAGAAGTTTCCCAACTGTAAGTAAAACAAATTGTATACATTATTAACCAAAAACAATTATTAGTCTCTCTTCTATTAGTCTCCAATTAGTCGGAAGCAAAAGTATATTGTGACCAGTCCTGTGTCACACTCTCAGGACAGGGGGCTCTTTACTTACTCTTCAAACCTATCCCCCAGGCTAGAGGGCCTAGCCGGTGTCGACTGCTCCAGGATGGACTGGTCTGTGGAGCTGCTCTTCCAGGGCAGCAGGACCTTCCAGCCTGCCCATCACCTACCTTAGGCCATACAGTTCCCCCATATTGGCAATCTTGGAGGCACAGGAATGGCCTCCTGAAGCTGGGGAAAATCAGGTTCATTTTTACTTTACTTTTACAAAACACACATTCAGTTAAGCAGGTAAATGCATGCTTTTGTCTATTTGTTTTGAGGCAGGGTCTATTTATGTAGTTCTTGCTATTCTAGGACTTGCTATATAAACCAGGCTAGCCTCAAACTTGGAGAAATCTGCCTGCTTCTGCCTCCCAAATGTTGGGATTAAAAGCATATACCACCATATATGGCCTTAAACCAGTTATTTTTAAAATTATTTTTTTTATATTTTAAGTGTATAAGTGTTTTACCTGCATGCATGTTATGTGTACCACATGTGTGCCTTTGGAGGTCAGAAGAGGACAGCAGATGCCCTGGGACTGAGGTTACAGATGGTTGTGAGCAACTGTGTGGGTGCTTGGAATTGAACCCAGGTCCAAGTAATGTCAAGCTCTGAACCAACTCTCCTGCCTCAAAATGTGTGCTTTCTAATTTTTAAAACAAGCACAAAAGTAAAGTTAGATTTACCCCAGCCTCTTTGACAGAAAGGTTAAGTGCTGGTAGCACCCTGGGGTGTTTCTTTGAAGATGTTTCTCTAGATGTTTCTGTCTGTTTGTTTTCCATACTGATTTCATGGTGCTCAGTAACCAGCCTGAACCTCTCTTCGAGGGCGTTCGTGCTGTCACTCACTCGGCCAGTGTTTGTGGGGTGTGGTTGTATCACAGAAAGTGACACCAGCAGGATACTGACACCGCCACAGACACACCATGGGTGAGACCTTGGGAACAACAGTCCAACATAGAGACCTTTGCTCAGCACAGCCCCACAAAGCCATGTTGGCCAATTGGCTCCAGAAAAAAAATGCTCTTCATGAATGACCTTGCTCTAGCTTGAGACTTATTATAATTATGTATGTCATTCTGTGCTTGGGAAAGACATGCAAGTTATACGAGGCCCATGTTCTTTAGAGCCAAGAAGACAAATCAGGGAAAACTGTCCTGCCAAGTCAGGTCCAAGCAGATGTGCTTGATCTACTATGTAACATCGGGCAGCAGCAGAGGGGTGTGTGGGTGCCTGTCATGATCTGTAAGATCATCTTACAGAAAGAAACACTCCAAATTTAGACGTCTAGGAAAGACATGCTTTTAAAGGTTTTAGTTCTTGTAAAGCAATAATGAGATGGTCTCCTAATCACTCTGAGCCTCCTCGCCAAAGTAATCAGTATGAAACCAGTGATTCTTCAAACTTCCGTCTGGATACTAAGTGTATCAGAATCCTTAATTCTGCTGCCATCACTTTGTTGCCTTGACTCTCCATCTTCCTTTCTTCCCTCCTTAGATGCAGGTGCTCTGCCCCTGCCGACAGCTCACCATAGCATCACAGATCAGGTTGCCCATGTTGCATTCTTTGAACCGGCATGTCTGAGTGGAGCCGTCCAGGTAGACGATTGTTCGCCCTAGTTCCTGGGTAGAATAATTATCTAACTTTACCCTCCAGTGGTTAATGTCAGCTTTGATGACTGGATCTAAAAGGACAGAAAGGAAGGACCATCAGAAAGGTGCAAACGAAAGGAAAGCCCTGTCATTAAAGCAGATCTTCTAGTGGGTAAATTCTAGAGAAATCAAGCATTGTCAGGCTTCCCTGCGGAGAGTATGCATTTGTACATTTGTACATTTTGGTTTGGACTATGAAATTCCTTAGGGAATTTCATTTTCTGACATTAATACCTGGATATTTCTTACCTCAAGGATGCCTTTGAGCATCTCAGCATCCACTCAACATCTGGGTGAGTACTGTCAGCCCACCTAGGATGACACCATGGTGGTGTCATGGGTTGAAATGTTGGGCAAGTACAGAGGATCTGCTGAGGGTATGGTTCCTAGCTTGCTTTCTTGCTAGCTGCTTGTGTTGTAACGGACCACAGACTCTGCTGGGTACAGTGGAACCTCCTTGCCCATCCTTGTGAGCTAATGATAGCGAACATAAAAGGGCTGGTAGAATCATGCTCACAAAGACCATGTATGTGAAAATGGATGGCAAAATGATGCTTTTATTCTGAGTCTCAAAGCCAGACATGCTGCTGTACAATATAACCCCAGCCAGGGCTATATATGGAGAAGCTCTTCTCAAAACAACAACAACAAGAGGTATTTCCTTGTCTCATGAATGAAGAAGAAGCAGAGGCCCACACCACACTATCACTGCCTCTTGTTAGGGAGCTACTCTGTCCTATTTGAACTGCTTTTTTTCGCTCTCCTACTCCTCTCTAGACAGGAGCTGACAGTGACTTTTGCCTCCCCAGATAAAGCTTTTGAAAAGCAGAGAGAGCAGTGGTACACAGAGCAGACTCGGAAAAGCAAGTGAGGATATGGACGTTGGGAATTTGAAATTTCCTTATGAATAAAGAGAGTAAAACACAATGGAGAAGCTAAACTCTTCACAAGTATTACAGGCATTTCCTGAAACAAAGAAGGGGATTGAAGATCTAGCCACATAACTTGCCATTTGGTAGACTCTCCCCAGATCTCACCTTCAGGGATGCTGCTGTTCAGAAGAATGGGGTTTCCATGTGAACTGACGACATTTCCTTTGTTATCAAACTCCACCTTCAGATAGCCTAGGTATTTGCCAAAAGCATAGGCCTGGACCACGGGAACCTTCCGGCCATCACCGGAGGTGACTATGAATGGGTAATTCCCAGCAGGAGTTTCTTTGGAAGGTGGAGTTCCTGAAATAAAAGAGGCAAAGTTGATCAGGTCAGCCTTCGCACATGGCAGGCCACTTGCTGGATGACAGCGACTTTTAACTTGATGACTCGCCATCTGCTGTTCCGCATGGTTGGTCTTTCAGAGCCCTGTGGGACATTTGTCACTAGTTCCAAATGACCTTTTTGGCATACAAATCCTGCTCAGTGGGCATTTACTAAGCTGTTTCTAAGTCTGGGGTATTGTGCCTGGTGACCTGATGTGGGTCATACAAAAATAGAATACTGCTAAGATTATCCCTCTATCGTGCAGACTCCATCTCTGTTCCCCCTGGCTGGATGAATTAATCAAACCATTCGGACAGTTTTCGGAAGAACCTGCGAGCCACCCAGAGGCCTCCTTGCTTGCCTGAGGGTCAGAGTGGCCACAGAGGAGGCACGATGCCCAGCGTCTCTTCACTTGCCATGTTGAATTTATTCTTAAGCGTTTATTTGTGTGGGAGGAGGTCATGTGTAAGGGTCCCAGGAATCAAACTCAGGTCCTCAGGCTTGGCAGCAGGCTCCTTACCCTGCTGAGCCATCTCACTGACCTGCATGTTTAAGTTAACTTCACCCCTCTTTGGTGTTCAGTGTGCTTCGTTTGCTTTGATTTGCTTTTGAGACATCTTCTGAAGAGCACTGTGTAGTTGTGATCTGACTTTGACTTTATAATCCTACTGTTTCAGCCTCCTGCATAAATGCTGGGGTTACAGGTACGCCCCAGCATGCGATTCATGATTCATGTGGAAGTGACATAGTTTGGGCTGCTTAGAATCAGATTATGAAATTAATACCCTTGGCCCACTACACACATGACTGGTCTCACTTACTGGATGTCTCCAGAAGGTCCAGAGAACTTCAGGACGTGATTCATTTCACATATGAATCAGTTCTGAGAGACGTCTGTGATATAATACATTTAGTTCTTCAAGCTTCCCACAGGGCAGGGCAGGTTATTAACTGCACTTTGCATACAAGAAGACTGACTACCGTGCAGATACCCATGGGCACTTGCTGCAGTGTGATGTGGAATTGACTGGGAACTGAAGCTCTGAGAAGCTGTAAGCTGGTTGGCGCAGACCTCTTAGAAAATGACATGCAAAGCCAGGTTTGTACCTTCGTGTCCCAAGCTTTCAGGGTCTTTCTGTTTACCTAAGAAAAGCTAAGGAGGCATCGTATGAAGAATTTACTCTGCCCTGTCAACTTCAAGGACAGAAGCATTGCAAATACCAGCATTACGCAAGCTGGGCTAGCTGTTTCCCGAGTTAACGTTTCGCTTCATGCAGATGACCTAAAGCATGGTAGAGTAACAGGGAAGAGGGACACTTCTAATCTAATCCTTTTCTTCTTCTTCTGTGCTTCTCTGCAAGGATAGACCCTGCCCTTCACTGCAAAGGACTAGGTATATTTAGGGCAGCCTCTTCCTAGCCTTGCCAGGGCTTCCTCTTCTGGGCAATGTTTGGAAAGCTGCAATTTCTCTGAGTGTCCACAGCGTGGCAGAGAATGTCCCATCCAAGTGGAAAAGAGATTAACAAATTACAGAAACCAGGCATCTCGCAGTTTCTTGGAAATGAAAGAGAATGGCAAGCCAGACTTTTTGCCTTGTTCTTCTTCCCCATCCCCTTCCATGGAAATAGCTTAAACAGATTGTTAAAAGTCAGGGACCTGACAGTCCTGTCAAATGCTTCATTACACAGCAGCACCCATCTGGTAGGGAGCACCTACTTTCTAATTCAGAAAAGTCTTTATGTTCCTTTTCTGAGAACAAAAGACGTGAAGGTTATCTCACAAGTCAGGAAAGGCGAGGCGCTTCCTTTGTGGTTGAGGCAATATCGGGTCTGGTAGCTAATCCCTGCCTCCACCAAAGATGAGCCCTTTTTACTCCTCCATGAGTTTAGCAACTCCAGGAAACCACTGGCAGGAAAAACAATCTAGGGCTTCAAGTTTCCCACACTGTTTCATGCTAGTCAGCTAAAGGCCTAAAAAGTTTGTTACTTTCGCAGTGCTGGAGGTCAAATCCAGGGCTTGTGCGCTAGAGGAACACTATCACTCTTCTACACCCCCAGTCCTTCAGCCAAAGGTTCTCGCACCTAAAATATTGTCTCCACATGAAGCCACACTTTGCAGGTATGTGGCTTATCATCTTGGCATGAGAGGAAGCGTGTATAGATTGTGTTCCAGTAACCGAGACTCAACCTGTGTGGCTGTGGTGCAGTGGACGCATATGTGGACATGAACCCTCCATTTCCCAGGGCTGTCTAAGTGTCCAAAGAGACTTCAGCAGGGGGCTTGCTCAGTCAAGGAATGCATGATTCCAATTAGGGTCTGGACAACTGTTAGATACCTTTGGAGAATTTTTTTTTTTTAAAAAATAAGTTTATTTATTTGCTATGTATACATGACATTCTGCCTCCATGTATGCCTGCATCAGATCTCAGTACAGATGGTTGTGAGCCATCATGTGGTTGCTGGGAATTGAACTCAGGACCTCTGGAAGAGCAGGCAATGCTCTTAACCACTGAGCCATATCTCCAGCCCCCCCTTTGGAGAATTTTTAAAACAAAATTATATTTAAAAATAATATCGTAGTTTAAGCTTAAGATTAATGATTAAGTTTATAGAGTCCTGTACAAACAGAAGCAGTGTTGTAGAATATTTGGAAAAAGAAGAACAAAATTTTATTGATTCTCCATCTTTAAAATTCTGAAAATTTAAAGAAAATATATTTATGAGTAGCAGTGAGGGGAGAAAGTGGTGGCAGCCTATGTATTAGGAAGAAACCACCTTGTTTAGTAAATTCAGTGTTTCCAGAGAAACAGGACTATGTCCATGTATATAAAGAAGGTAGGGGACAGAGTCTCAGAACTTAAAACTGGGGTATTTGTCTTAGATGTACATTTCCAAGCCCATTTCTGCCCTATCTTACCTTGATCCATCCCTATGGCAATTTTTTTTGGGGGGGGTAAGTTATGCCACTATCATTATTTTTTTGTTAAGGAAAGCTTGTGCTCAAAGAGATGACGTAAATTGTCAGTATTGACTGAACTGGGGAGCAAACTGAGCCTGTCAGAGTATTGAGCCCTTTTCACAACCCCAAGCCACATTCCAGTGAAAGAAAAATGAAATCCTGTACACAAGACCACCAAGAGCAGAGCTAAGGGGGCGCAAGCTTCCATCCTGTGCAGTTCACAGGAGTTGATCAACTCTCCTCAGATAACAGACCTACCCGCCCAGGGATCCTGACCGCATTTATTTACGGTCATTCTCTGGTTTTCAATAGACTCATCTCGGAAAGCAGCCTCATAAGGAGCGAGACTACTGACCACTGCTGTGTGCTTGCAAAATGATGTGGCTTTGTTCGAAAGGAAGCGGGTGCTGAAGCTGGGTCAGGCAGAGGCTATCTAAAGGACGGGAGTGAGTGACCACTGGAATGAGGAAGGCCCCTGCACTGACCTAAGAAACACCCAGGGAGATCACTGAGGCCACTGGTCAGACTGCTGCCCTTTGAATCTCAGCAGTTCTTATCAAGGGCCTGGACACAGTTACTTGGAGACTGTTTCTCTGTCCTGTGCACATATTAAGGTCGCTTTGCAAAGGCAAGATTATCTAAAGCCCAGCTTTTCTTTCTTTAATGCGTGTGTGTGTGTGTGTGTGTGTGTGTGTGTGTGTGTGTGAGCAGGGGATGGGATGGGGTTATTTCACTGTATATTCCTGGCTATCCTGGAACTCACGATGTAGACCAGGCTGGCTTCAAACTCATAGAGATCTGCCTGCTTCTGTTTTCCAAGTGCTGGAATTAAAAGTGTGCATCACTAATTACACTTGCTCTTCTTTCTGTTTTTTGTTTTTGAAACATGGTCTCATGTAGCCCAGGCTGGTCTAGAACATTTTATGTAGGGGAAGATGACCTCATACTTCTAATCTTCTTGCCTCTACCTCTCAAGTGCTTGAATTACAGGCTTGTTGTTAACACATCTGGCTTAAGACCCAGCTTCTTAAACTGTGGGTCATGAGCCCCTATGAGGTGGTGTGACTGAAGGGAGGGTCATGGAAAATCTGGCAACAGCAAAAGATTTCTGAACATACAATGACCAAAAATTGATTCAAAATCAAACATATGATGGCTCTGCATCCCTGACTTCACTGTAGCCTTGATCCTGCACACATGGTCACAGCGGGCAGTGCCAATGAATGGTAGCTGAGGCTCAGACTCGAGACTACTGTATATTGTCAACTGCATTGTTGCTACTGTACATACAATGTTGTTTTTGCTCTTATAAAAACACGATTTTGCTATTGAAAACAAAGGTTTGTAATACATTCCTGCCACCATTCCTTGGTACATAAGTAACAAGCTAGTCTGGTTTTGGAGTTTATTGTATCAGAGTGTGTTTGATTACAAAAAAGTTGCTGTTTGAATTGCTGGCTTGAGTTTCATAGAAAACATTAAGTTAACCTTGGTTAGGACAGAAAGTCCAACATTTCTGAAGTGGTTCTAAACGTAATTCTGCCATTCTGTACTACGGATTTATACCAAGTGGCATTTTCAGGATTAAAGATAATAAAATCAAAATATTGATCAACTCTGAAAAAACACTGAAGATGCTGAAATATCAAATATTCAGCCCAGATTTAAATCTTCACATAAAATAAGCAGATCCACCTCCTTAGTATTTCAATTTGCTTTGTCTTTAAAAAAATTGGTAAAATTATATGTATGCCAAAGAATTCTTTCAAATAAGAATTGGTGATTTGTTCAGTAGTAAAAATGCTTGAACTACGAGGCCTGAATTCTATCCCGGGAACACACAGTAGAAAGAGAGAACCATCTCCCCAGGGTTGTTCTGCGACCTCCACACAGATGCTGGGGCGTGTCCATGCTCATACCCACAAGTACGCATGCCATATATGTGCACACAATAATGAATTTTTAAAAAGAAAGTCATTTTCTTTCTGATTTATTATGAAGAAGTTTGAAAAATGTATGACTGGTTTTATATATTCATATATCCGGGCCACATGAAAATATCCTGAGTAGGCAACGGAGAGATGAACAGTGGCTGCCAGGATGGGACGTGACACAGTTGGTACAGGATCTGCTGAACATGCACAAAGCCCTGGACTCGATTCCAGGTACTGTGTAACACTGGGTATGGTGGCTCATGCCTGTAACCCCAGCATCCAGGAGGTGGAAGCATGAGGACCACAAGTTCAGGGTCATCCTTGGCCAGGTATGGAAGGGTTGGGGGGCACAGCATACTGACTGAGGCCTCCCTTCTCACTCCAACCCCTGCCCAAGGTCAGGAGCACAGCAGTTCTAGTCCAGCTAATCTGTGATTATTTTGTGAACTCCATTTGTTTTAATTTTGTAGTCTTTTTTTTAAATATTTATTTATTATGTATAATTTATTTATTTATTATGTATACAATATTCTGTCTGTATGCCTGAAGGCCAGAAGAGGGCGCCAGACCTCTTTACAGATGGTTGTGAGCCACCATGTGGTTGCTGGGAATTGAACTCAGGACCTTTGGAAGAGCAGGCAATGCTCTTAACCACTGAGCCATCTCTCCAGCCCCCAATTTTGTAGTCTTAACATAAATTCTCTTCCTTAAATATATGAAAAAGGTAAATTTCATATTCAGTGAATGTGTGCCTAAGTCCAGAGTCAATTGTACTAAAAATAAGTTTTTATTTGTTTTTAAAGCCTGAACAATCAAATCTTTTGAAAGAGCTGTAACTGGCATGGTGGTATATGCCTTTAATGATAGCACGTGGGTGGAAGAGGCAGGTGAATCTCTGTGAGTTTGAGGCCAGCCTGGTTTACACAGTGAGACACTGTCTCAAAAAACAATAAAACAACAACAACAACAAAAACCTCCAAAAAACCCCAAAACAAAGAACCACAATCAAAAACGAAGGAAAGATAGAAAAGAATCCGTTCAAACAACACTGGACACCTGCCTCTCACATGTCAGTTAACCAGGCTATCAGGAGAAAAAAAATGGGATATCAGCCAGATTGGTCAGGAGACCTGAGGCTTCTGAACGTCTGAAGCCTGGTAGAAAAGGATGAGAGAGCCTGGGTGGGACTCGAGGGTCTTGGAGTGGAATTCTGACGCTGTCTGCAAGTGACCAAGTCTCAGCCTATCTGAGAAGTGAAGACGTTGAGCTGGAGTGGAGGTGACAGTCATTCAGGGGACAGGAACAAGAGGCTGTGAGCCTTGCTCATACAGACATTTCTTCACAGGATGAAGGCAGGGGCTGGTGTGGAGAAGGAGACAGGAAATTGGTGCTAACCACTCAGTGATATGGGAGGATGCTGAGAAGCCATTGGTACAGTGATAAGAAGGGGCAGGCTGTATGAGCCACACAGTTTAACATAGTAGCTTGCAGACATTGTTAAATTCTACCAAAAAAAAAGATTTCCTAAAATCTTGAACAGTAAATAGCCACTGCATATTTGCCTTTTTAGGGACAGTATGTCAGAAAAGAAGGGGGTCACACATTCCCAGTGCTGAGCCCTTTGCTGAACTGCAGATAGAACCTGATGTCTGCACTTGTCCAAGACCACACAGACTTGAAGAACCAAATGTCTGGTGCTTCGGGAGGCAGACAGGAAGCAGCTCATTAGGAGTCTTTCCAAGAATCATAAAGACACTGGGCAGTGGTGGCACACACAGCACTCAGTGGAAGAGGCAGGTGGATTTCTGTGTGTTCCAGGACAGCCTGGTCTACAAAGTGAGTTCCAGGATAGCCAAGGCTATACAGAAGACCCTTGCCTCAAAAAACAAATATCAAAAACAAACAAGAAGACAAGACAGCCTTCTGCATGCCTGCTGCAGATTCCAACTTGAACTCATTTTCTTACCTTTTTCATCAACCACTTTGTGACTCCAGGATGTAACGCCGTCCGAGACAGCATTTGCCTCTCAGGCCTCATTCCTGCAGCTCTAACACTTTGCAAGCCTGGCTGGGAAGCTCCCTCCTCTTCATTGGAGGGGGTAACTTATGCACTGTGAGCCATTTAACTCATTTACATACGAGGGAGGGAGTTGAGGAGGGAAGGAAACTAACTTGGCAGTAACAAGCACAAAAGGTTAAATAACATAAAATATCAGGGTGCTATTCAGATACTTTGGGGGATGTTTTCCTTTGGGTTTGTGTATGTGTTGTATGCTGAGATGTTTCTTATATTTCAAATTTTGAGCTGGGAATGGTGGTTCATGCCTGTAATCTCAGCACTTGGGAGGCTAATATAGAAGAACTTCCTTGAGTTTGAGTCTAGCCTGGATTACAACATAAATTCCAGACTGGCCTGGACTACAGTGAGTTCTGATCTCTGGCTGGGTTTTTTCTCTATTTAATAAGTAATATTTAAAAACTATTATTTTAGCTTCATACAAACTTCATAAAATAGTGTGGTGGAAATCACTTAAGCTGTGTGTGTGTGTGTGTGTGTGTGTGTGTGTGTGTGTGTGAAAGAGAGAGAGGGAGGGAGGGAGAGAGCGCCATGGCACATATGAGGTCACAGGACAACTTTTGGGAGCAGTTTCTTTCTTTCCACCATTGCGTGGGCTCTGAGGACAGAACCCAGGTCTCCAGACTTGTGCAGCAAGTACCTTTATCTGCTGAGTCATCTTGTCAGCCTAAATCTTTTCTAAGATTGCAAAAAAAAATTGTTTAAATATGTAAGTAGGTCTCTTCTACTATTATGTGGTTTAATTGATAAGTTAGATCCTCAAAAGAGAACCAAAAATACATTTTCATGAAAACAAGTTTAATCTTTGAAATCTATTACAAAATGTGGAATAAACAACTGAGATTCAGGTCAGTGTCTTAAGAGACTGGAACAATCTATTCAGGAGTTACAGATAAGCCAGCTGCAGCTTGTCCTTAGATCTCTTATCCTATGTTGCAGGACTTCGCTGTCTGGGGCAATAGTTATAAGAACAAAAGGATGACAGGTACTCCCCACCTAGCTTTTTGGGTTAGCAGGACACCCCAGTAAATAGCCATACAGATGCCATAAGATAGCATAGATCAAGATGGTGTAAGGGCACACCAAAGTGGCATGGTATGCCTGTAACAGCAGTGCTTGGTGTTATGCTATTGGAAGGGGCACAGCAGGGGGCGGGGGAGGGTCTTATATCAAGGTTAGCCTAATCAACACATGTTCCACCTCAGCCAGTACTGCATAGTGAGTCTCATGAGTGAGGCTCTCAATAGAAGCAAAACAGAACAATGAAGTGGGAAGAAAGGAAAAGGAAGAGAGGTAGAGAAGGAAGGGGAGCGGGGAGGGAGATGGGGTAAGGACAAGAGAAGACAAGAACCGGGGATGGTGGGACATGCCTGTATCTTATAATTTTAGTACTTGGGAGCTAGAGGTGGGAGCATTAGGAGTTGAAGGTCAGCCTCAGTTACACAGGGCTGACTTGGGATCCCATCTCAAGACAAAAAGAAACAAAATGACAATAAAAGAAGCAGTAGAACAACAAGGAAGCAGGATATCCTGGATGTTTGGGGAAATTTCACTTTACTTTATACGTATCTGTATGAGAGTGCACACACATATTTGAACACATATTTTGTTAGAGCCTCCTGTAAAATGTCATGCTTACTATGGATCACAGCCAAACCTGTACAGACTGAAGTGATGGGAGAGCGAACTTGTTCCTGCCGTGAGTTATTCTGATACTGCTTTGGGGAAAAGCTACGAAAACGCCCAGGTTTTGAAAGAGTCTTATCCATAGGGGTAGCAAAGTATTTAAATTAGGGCAGGTAAATATGAGGACCTACCTGAGTCTGTTGTGACTTAGATGTGGCTTGTCCCCTTCGTGTTCATGTGTGAGCAGCTTAGTCCTCATTGGTGACATTGAGGGACAGTGTCTAATTCACCACCCTCAGAAGAGATCAATGTGGTTCTCTTGAGACCACAGTTAGTTCTAGGAGTGGGAGTGGTTGTAAAAGGAGACCACCACACACCCGAGTTTCTTCTGCACTGCCCATTTCCCTTCCTGATTCTCTGCCATGTTGTAATGCAGCCAAGAGCATGTTCACCCAAGGCCAAACTAGTGAAGTCAACTGCTCTGAGTTTTTAATCTCCAAAGTTGTGCTAGACTCCTCATTAGGAAGCCAGAGGGGGTCGGTGACCTGTCTGTTCAAGGTCACTCAAGTGAGTTAGGAATGACAACTTTCCAACCAATATTAGGTTTCTTTTCTTTCAATAATTTGTACTGTATCTCATTTTCTGATTCCAAATATAACATTCAGCATTTTAAAATACTAGTAATAATAATAATAATAATAATAATAATGATGATAACAATAATACCTTTCAAGCCAGATACAGCAGTGCATGCTTATAATCCTATCACTCTCTCAAGAGGCAGAGACAGGAGAATCACGAGATTGGAGCTAATCTGAGCTAGATAGTGACATTCTGTCTTTGAAAACCAAAGACTGGGCATATAGATGCTTAAAATACAGAAAGCCCTGGGTTCAGTTCTAAGAATTAATACAATTAAAAAATTATCTTTTAAAAAGTCTATCATAAACTGACCGTTCGCTCAATATCAGTACTCTTTTCATTTGATTATGTGTGCTATACACTTATAGCATTGACTTTTAATCATGAAATGAATGAATTCTTGGAATGTCTCCCAATAAGACCATCTGTCATTATTCAATGCAAATTACATTTATATGGCATATTACAGTTTATACAATATATATTACACACTAAATAGTAATAGTAACAATTAAAAAAGGCAAAGAGAGAGAAAATAACTGACCCGAACATCCTAGCTTGCAGAATGCATTTGAAACAATTACCTGTGTAAAGAAAGGTGTTGGAGTGTCCTCCCACCACGACGTCCACGCCTTTCACTTTCTGAGCAATAAGTTTATCCATTTCAAAACCAGAGTGTCCAAGTGCAATGATTTTGCTCACATTTAGAGTTTTTAGCTTATCTACTTCAGGTTGCAATGCGGTGATTTCATCTTCAAAGACTAAATTTGTCCCTAAGGAAGAAAATTAATAAAGTGGATATTAAAATAGTTTCACTATACTGTTTGTACACCAACACACTAAGCATATTATATTTCTTATTAAAGCTCTCTAGTTATAGAGAGTAAATGAATGAACACATCTAGTACAAAAGCCCTGGCAAACAAGGAAAGCTTAAATCAATGTCACTGGTTGCATTACCTAATATTAGGTTAAAGTTAATATTAATATTAGCTAAATATTAAATATTGGGTTAAATATTTATATTAAATTAAATGTTGGGTTAAAGTTATAGATTTATATATAACTTTTATATATATATACATATATATACACAGATATATATATATATATTTTTTTTTTTGAACATTTATTTCTGTGTGCTCCTATATGTCACAGAATGTGCACAGAGGTCAGAGGACAATTTTCAGATTTGATTCTCTTCGCTCACTACATGGCTATTAGGGATCAAACTAAGACCATCAGGTTAGGTAGGGAGCACCTACATCTATTGAATCCTCTTTCTGAGCCATATGATACACTTGCGTAAACTCAGTCTCTCACTAGGAGTATACTTCAGGTATGGCTTGCTTCCTTGTCTTGTATATCTAGACCATCACAATAACCATGTCAAAAAAATGTGCCAGCACAAAAGCATGGTGTCCACAGCTTCTCTTAACTCCATTGCTTTGTCTGGAAATGTGGGGCATTCTGTCTTCACACCTAAGATGTCAACAAGAAATGGCAATTTCAAACAGTGGTTGTTAGTCTTATTTGTTTGGGGATGTATGTGCTGTGGCTGCTTGTGGACATTAGTGGACAACCTGTAGGAGTCAGTTGTCTCTTTCTACCTTGTGGGTTCCCGGGATTGAACATCAGATGTGGTGGCAAGTGCCCTTACCCACAGAGCTATCTCGCTGGCCCTTGAAAACTAACTTTAGCATGGTAGATAACTGCTCACTTGCGGGCAGCTTTAGAGTAGACTGGAGTGCCGTGTTGCAGAGAGGCCTCATCTAAACATTGCTGGCCCTGGGAGTGGGTACGTACTTCATGGAACTCGCTCTGCTACTCAGTGCTAATGTATGCCACCGGCTCTGGCTAGCACAGACTGGATATTCCTATGCTGAGACATGAACAGGACCTCCCAGTCTGTAGCCAAAACTTAGCAAGTCCTTAGGTCTTACAGCTTCAGTGGTCATGAAGGGATCGCAAAGATGCTGTTCTGAAGTCACATCCAGCACTCTGCAGCAAGGCAGTCCTCCAGTGGATTTAGGCACCCTCATGCTAATTTTTAAGAAACCAGCACTAAAATGAAGATGCCCCGAATGCAAAAATCTCATAAAGGATTTTCAAAATGTAAGTTAGCAAAGCCCAGGGTGAAAATCAAGAGTCTTTCCAAACATCAGCAGACTACTAAAGAGACATCCCTTATCCGTTGCTATGTTCAGGACTCTGCTTCCTGATGCCACTCTTAAGTCGCAGCCACGTGCCGACTCCACATGCACAAATATGGAAGCTGAATCAGCACGACAGCACTGTGTCCACAGAGGCTCCAGATGGATAGCTGGGAAGTTAGCAGCTCCCAGACAGAACGACCTGACAGAGATGAAGTAGCTCAAGGCAACACCGAAAACCCCAGGAGAGGCGATGCTCTGCCTCAGTTGCCTACTGTGCAAATGTCAAGGATTATCTGACTCTCCTCTGTAACCCCAAGCCTCCTTGGGGCTTTCCCAGACAGCCCTCCGTGCTGAGGCTCTGTGGAGTTGCCCTTCCTGTGGCCGTGATAAAATACCCTGACAAAAGCAGCTTATATCAGCTCCCGCTTCGAGGACACGCGCTGTCATCTTGGGGAAGTCCTGGTGGCAGAAGCTTGAGGCAGCTGGTCACATGCCATCCACAGTTAGAAAGCAGGGACGGACGAATGGGGCTCAACAGCTAGGTTCTTCCTTTTCTTTTTAGTAGCCCAGAACCAAACCCTAGGGAATGGTGCCATCTTTCTTTATGGTGGATCTTCCCACCGCAATTAAGACAATACCGCACGAGTGTGCCTGGTGAGGCCCGTGAAGCTGACCATTAACACTGGCTGTCACAGCCCTGTAGTAATAAGAGGAGGCGGGGCTGCGTTCCCAGCACCCTGGACGCCTGCCCGGCTAGCTCAGTCGGTAGAGCATGAGACTCTTAATCTCAGGGTCATGGGTTCGAGCCCCACGTTGGGCGCCATTTGTAGTAATATGAGCGGAGGGGCTGCATCCCCAGCACCCCGGCAGCCTGGTTAGCTTATGCTCCGAAATAACAACACACAAACTGTATTCATTTAAACACTGCTTGGCCCTTTAGCCCTAGCCCTTACTGGCTAATTCTGTTGTCCCGATCAACCCATCTCTAATAATCTGTGAGCACCGGTCTTACCGGGAAAAATTCAGCATGTCTAACCTGGTGGCTTGCTTCATGGCGTGTGTCTGCCCGGGAGCAGGGCATGGCGTCTTTCTCTGTGGCGTCTGCTCCTGAGAGGAGAGCTGTGGAGTCTGAGCTCACTTCCTCTTCCTCCCAGCGTTCTGTTCTGTTTACTCCTCCCACCTATCTTCTAACCAATAAAATGGGCCAAGGCAGTTCCTTTATTAGCCAATGACCTTCCTCCATCACAGCCCTGCTATCTGTCTGCCTTCTCTGGGCATTCTTCTGAAATAGCAAGGTGCACCCCTCCTCCTGCCACGTAGGCTCTCTCCTCTGGTCTCATTTTCCTTCACCCCACTACTTCCTGACACATCCTCGCTCAGTTATTCTCTCACTGAATGTGTGCAGGGGATACAGATTTCTTGGTTGCTGTTCCTAACGGCTAGAACAGTGTGAGGAGCACAGGTTCCCAGCGGGAGGAAGCAGGGAGGAATGGTCAGGAAAGAATACTGCCTCCCTCTCTGGCTAGTCCAACAGAATAGTTTCAAGAAACGCCTCAGGTCTGGGCACTACACATATAGAATGCATGGGATATGTTTTAGAATTCCAGGAAAAGAATTATGCATAAACACACACACACACACAGAGGAATTTCATCACCTAGCTAAAATAAATTAAATGTGCTAGGAATCAATGTGCATGCTCCAACCACTAGAACTGGAAAAATGTACTTGGGGCTAGAGATCTATGAGATCTTCTTGTTCCAGGATTCACCGACAATTTTGAATACATGGAATTAAGGAAAGACACTGTTTAGTCAACACAGTCAACAGATAAGTTCACTGAACAGAGACAGTGACACCCTTTGGAGGTAACTTAGAACAACACAGACTCTGCCAGCCTGGTTTGCTAACCACCATTTTCTGTATACCACAGTTCATAAAAGCGTGGCCAAGCTCTGCTTTACCACATCTGTTTCCAAGTATGAGTGCCATGAAAGTAGAAGGTACCTGGATTTGAGAGGAAGGGGGTTTCCTTAGAAGTATAGCCAACAATCCCCACTTTCTCACCACCGACAGTAGCAATTCGATATGGGAAATACAATCCGGCTATCTGGGGTTCTAGTGACCCCTTTGCCTTAATGTTTGCGCTCAGAATTGGAAATGTGGCCCTTTTGAGGAGGGGATCAATCAGTCCTTCCACACCGTTATCAAATTCATGGTTTCCCAGTGCCTAAGTAAAATGGAAAAGAAAAAAGGATTAAGTACCCTGAATTTGCCAATGGAAGTATATTTTTAAACAGATCATGTTTAGCACAGCAGCTCCTGAAATGGGCTGGGCTCTCCGAGACTTGACCCCTTACCTCCAGAAATATGACTTGGGGCCCTGGGCGAGGCCCAGGGACACTGAGATCACAGGTACATATGGGCGTTGTTGCCCAGGGCTTGGCATCTAGGGAGCTGCTGTGAATGTGCATATTCACAGCACCCCCCAAACACTGTCCCACCACCCTCCAGTCACACAGCTTGACAGACCACCATTACCAGGCCCTACCCGGCTTGTTCGTAGTGCTCTCTGCAATTAGCCCACGCCTCAGACCTAATCGTTCAACCTACCAGCATTTTGGTAGGATGCTGACACCCCCAGAATCTCTTTCCACATTGCTTCCCTTGGGTTATTACCCAAGTTTTCAGTTTCTCCTCTTAAGGACTTCTCCAATTCTCCTGGGGAAATTAGGACTGACAGGGAGGAGCCTGCTTCCTCTTCTAGTACATCCCGGGGCACTCTGCCCTCTGAGCATGTTAGAAAGTGTGAAAACATTACAGGAAAGTGGAAAGACAAAGAAATCCCTTACTCTGGAGCCTGGTAGAGCCTCCTTCCAGCTGAGAATCAAGAATTCCAGCACAATTAACATTGGCCATGAAGGTTACTGACTGAGGGACAATATTCCTGTTATATAGAAAAAAAATTGTTTTCAAATGAGAATGTTAAAATATCAATGGACCATGCTTAAGGCTTGCTTGTTCTTCCTTTTTTCTTTTTTTCTTTTTGAAACTATTACAACCAGCATTTTTAATTAAAGAAGAATATTATAAATTGTATAAAAGTATTTAATTTTTCTTTTTTTATTAGCATTTTTTTCTTTAGGTTGCATTCCGACCACAGTTTCCCCTCCCCCCTCCCCCCTCCCCCCGTTTTCTCCCCCCTCCTCTTATCTACCCACTCCCCATCTACCCACTCCTCTTGCTCTGTCTCAGTTCAGAAAGGGCCAGGCCTCCCATGTGCTTGAGCCTATGCTCACTGGGCTGCGCTCTGGCAGTCCTCCCGAAGAAAGGGAAGAGGGATAGTCTGAACCAGGGGTCAAGGTCATGATGGAGGAACCCACAGAGACAAATGACCCAAGCTCCTGGGAGCTCACAGACTCTGGACCAACAGTTAGGGAGCCTGCAAGGGACTGACCTAGGCCCTCTGCATGTGTGTGACAGTTGTGTAGCTCAGTTTCTTTGTAAGGCTCCTAGCAGTGAGATCAGGACCTGTCCCTGACTCGTAGCTGGCTTTTGGGAAGCTGTTCCCATTACCCTGCCCAGCCTTTATACAGGGGAGGAGCTCGTCCTACCTCCAATTGATGGGCCATGCTATGTTCTTACGCTTTCTTAAGCATTTTCTGGCAGTCTCTCAAATAAGGCTAAAATGTTGTTTACAGTAAAAACAGTTTCAGTGTTCCCTATTCTCTTGTGACCTAAGTTTAACCCTGTCATCTGTAATCCTAGCCAACACATAGAAGAACCACCCTGTGATCTCATTTACCCAAAAAGAAAAGTTTCCTAAGCTACCTTTGAGGTGCAATTTCAGAAGTCACCAAAACTAGTACGTGTGGCTATTATAATGACAAGGACATCTCTGTCTTGAATAGCTCACACCCAAGGGTGCATGCCCTTTTCCTAAGCACCTCTGTGAATGCCCATGATTACACCTATTTGGAATTTTCTCCCTCCTATAGTAATCTGCCTCAGCCCTATTTCACACTGGTTTGTCTTGAAGTTCTTTTCCATCTTTGAGTAAAGTTCTGTAAAAGGAACCTCTCAGACAGACACCAGCAACTGCCACCGACAGCCTTGTTTTATGCATCTTGAAGTGCTTGAGTGGCGAGGCCTCACCCCCGAGGACCTCCACCTGTCAGGCTCTGCCCACAGGGCACTCTAATGGCTGTAACTATTGGACTGATGCAGGTGGTTAAGCTTCTCCCTACAGAGTAAAAAGCCCAAGCTCAGTTGGAAAACCCACCAATCTCCACCCTAGAAATTTGTTGTGGAATATTTGTTTAACTAGCCAAAGGTGTGTTACATTTGTTTATGCTGTAGAATGTTACTTTAATATGTGAAAGTGTGTTACAATTGTTTCTGCTGCCTTTGTTAACAACATAAAGAAGTGTTACATTTGTTTGTGCTGCATTTAAGTATGTAAAGATGTGTTGTTGCATTTATTTCACCTTGCCTGTCTAAGGCACCTGATTGGTCTAATTAAAAAGCGGAATGGCCAATAGCTAGGCAGGAGAGGGACAGGCAGCCTGGTGGGCAGAGAGATTAGGAGAAGAAATCTAGGCTCGTGAGAGAACAAGGGAGAAAAAGGGACATGACTGCCTGGCCAGAAGCCAGGCAGCTGCCAGCCAGGCAGGAAAATAGGACATACAGAAAGAAAGTTAAAAAGCCCCAAGGAAAAATGTAGATAAAGACAAACAAATTACAATAAGAACTAAGCTAAGGCTGAGCATTCATAACTAATAATAAGTCTCTGTGTCATGATTTGGGAGCTGGTTAGTGGCCCAAAAGAAAGCCCACTACAGAAATCTCTATTCTAGAAATCTCTGTACCTCCACTCAGAAACCTCATATAAACTCTGTCTTCTGCTCAGTTCTTTGCTGCTTCTCCCCTGAGCAGAGGCAGCCACCCTCCTGGATTTTCCCCTCCCAATAAATCTCTTGCATGAGATTGTTGTGCTGTGTGACTTTGTAGTATTCCTTGGCTTCCAATTGCCAGGCTACCTTTCCCTTCAGAACTGTAACACTTATCCTGGAGAAACCTTCTCTGCTGGAGTAGGTCTGTTTACACTTCCTTTGGGGCAGTCTTTCCCCTCAGAACTGCAACAGTTCCTTTGGGGAAGCTTTCCCCCTTCCCAGAAGCTTATGTTTAGGAAGAACCTCCTGGTGAGGTACCCATGAGACCATCAGCAGGTTCTGGATCCACTCTGGGTACAGGGCTTCAGGTGGAGCAGGGATGGTGTCAAGCATCACTTGTATGATATGCCCACTCCTGGAGTCGCAACAGCTTGCCCAGAAAGCCCTCTACCACTTCCTCACTTGGCCTCCTGGATAAAGCCAGCTCTGGGCAGTCACACACTTGGTTTGACTGCTAAGGCCATTTTACTATTGCAGCACTTAAATTTACGAAGATTTTCAGAACCACCTTGGTCTGCTTCACTCTGTGGGTCATCTGGGAAAAGGCTTGGAAGCATTGGCTGGAGCAGTGGCTCTCAACCTTTAATGCAGCTCCTCATGCTGTGCTGACCCCCCCCACCACCACCACAAAATTACTCTCATTGCTCCTTCATCACTGTAATTTCGCTACTGTTATGAATAGTAATGAATTTCTGGAGATGGATGTTTACCAAATGGTCACGACTCACAGGTTGAGAACCACTGGGCTAATTAATGACCCTTGAAGCTAACAAAGACCACAGTACGTTCTCTCTCTCTCTCTCTCTCTTTTGATTTTTCAAGACACGGTTTCTCCGTAGCTTTTGGTTCTTGTCCTGGAACTAGCTCTTGTAGACCAGGCTGGCCTCGAACTCACAGAGATCTGCCTGCCTCTGCCTCCCGAGTGCTGGGATTAAAGGCGTGCGCCACCACCGCCCGGCTCAGTACATTCTCTTTTGCCACACTTTCTCATCCCAGTAAAGCAGGGAAGCACGACAAATAGTTTAGTAAGATGAGATTCCACTTGGCTTGTGCTATGCCCCACCCCTCCTCTAACACTGCTCTTGGCAGCCTGCCATTCCACAAGCTCTGTGCACGTACCCATCGCTAAACAATGCACCTCGTAACCTGTTAGCAACCCAGGACCCTGCCTTCATTGAGCCGCACATGCACCCCTCTCCAGACAATGGAATTAAGTTCCTTCTTCCCTTAACAACCATCAAACCCAGGCAATTTCTATTAAGTCATAATTTAGGTACGAGGAGGGTATCTAGGTATGAGGGTAGGGATGTGATCTGGCCTGAGCAAGTTTAGGATGCATGCTGGGTAAGGCAAACTGTGTCGTGTAAGTGAACTTTGAAGGATATTTCCTTGTTATTTTGCAATTCATGTGCGCCTTTATTACGATGCTTTTAACAAGAAGACAAAAACCTAGAAAACCTGGGCTAGACATGATCACCAGTCATGTGATACCAGTGTACTCCATGGCTATACTGTGGGGTCATCTGTTGTCTGCCCTGGGCTCGACTGAATGATCCAAAGCTACCTTGCCCTTTTTGTCCTGCTCAGCATGCTGTTTCTTCACCCGGCACACTATCTCACTGAGCTCCTGTCACTCAAAGGGCTGTGCATGCATCCTCAAGGAAGCATTAAGGTCTGCCTGGTATGTTCATAATTT
This sequence comes from Microtus oregoni, assembly GCF_018167655.1. Taxonomy (NCBI): domain Eukaryota; kingdom Metazoa; phylum Chordata; class Mammalia; order Rodentia; family Cricetidae; genus Microtus; species Microtus oregoni. The sequence continues at coordinate 1,390,636 of NW_024544789.1, forward strand.
CGGAACGTGAACTTTTCTCCGCCTCTGATGCTTTACGCATTCACCCCTTCCTCTGACTGAGTTAAACGGCTCTAAAAGCTGATAAAGTCCTAAAAGCTCTCTCAGGCTCGGGCAAATGCTTTTCTTTCTGCTAGTCTTAAAACATCATTTTCTTTCTATGGAGAAATAAATACCCTTTGTTATATAATAATCTTAAGTATAGAGTTTTGTTTTTAGTGAATGTTTCTACAGTTTGAAAACTTTAGCTGAGCAGTGGTGGCACAGGTCTTTAATCCCAGCACTCGGGAGACAGAGGCGGGTGGATCTCTGTGAGTTCGGGGCCAGCCTGGTCTAGAAGAGCTAGTCCCAGGACAGGCTCCAAAGCTACAGAGAAACCCTGTCTCGAAAAACCGAAAAAAAAAAAAAAACCCAAAACAACAACCAACTTTGCTGTTGATTGGTTTGGGGTTTATTTGAGTCTTACTGTGTACCTGAGGATGACCTCGAATTCACAGTCTTGCATTAGCCTCCAGAATACTGGATTACGGTCCTGCATGATGCCATGTGGTTCCACAGTTCTCTGTGGGAGGTCAACCATCTTACCAGTGCTGTTCCATCCCTAGAGTACGGCAACAGTTCAAGTTATCATTTTTTGCTTCATCAATGACTTGAGGGCAGTCCCTGAGAGTAGTGACTGTGGCTGTCGTTTTGATTTTGTGTCCTTTGGGGAGAGCAGCTTGATTCGTGGCCGTCAGCACTCTGGATAGAGGACCAAAGAGCCCTGTTCACACTCACCTTCAACTCCGAATTTAAAATCTCTGTTGAATATTCTGATGTCTAGGTCTGCAAGTCAGCGGTCACGTGCCCACTTTCCCTTGGTGTTTCAGCAGAACCCCAGCTTTCCATACCCAAAGAACCATCTCTGGGACTTGCCATGTGGGCTAGTGGCCCCAAGTGTCAGGTCCTAAGTCTCCCTTCCCCCAAATGGCAGTGCTGGTGACATTGTCTACAGAGAAGGACAATCCCAGCCAACCAAGCACTGCACAGCATGCCCTTCTTCTAGCTCCCCTAGCTCTCTCCTCCCACAAGATGGCTGTTGAGGGCCCCACCACTTGAGTGCCTCGTAATACACTAATTTTGAGGAAGAGAAACGATGACAAATCCTTATAGTCTGAAACACCATATCAAAGGAAGGGGAAATTGTCACAGTTGCCACACAAAAGGCAGGAGGGTGGAGATAGCCATGAGTTGGTGAAGTTCGTTCTGGGAAGGCTGTTTCCTCTTGGTAAAACATGCCTATTGTCCTGGTTTTCTTTTGGTTACTGTAATAAACACAATGACCACAAACAACTTGAACAGGAAAGGATTTAGTTTTACATACAGTTGACGGTGCATTACTGAGCAAAGTGAGGGCAGAAACTCAAGACAGAAGTCTGATGCAGAGGTCAAGGAGGAGTGCTGCTTGCTCTGCCTGCTTACTTAGATAACCCAGGTCCACCTGCTCGGGGTAACACTGCCCACAGCAGCCTGGGCTTCTCCCATCACTCACAAGTGCCCCACATAAGTGTTCACAGGCCAGCTGATGGAGACAATTCCTCAATTGAGGTCCCCTCCTTAGTTTGTGCCAAGTTCTTTCTTTCTTTCTTTCTTTCTTTCTTTCTTTTCCTTCCTTCCTTCCTTCCTTCCTTCCTTCCTTCCTTTCTTCATTTATTTTTGTGACAGGATCTTCCTATGCACTTCTAGCTGGTCTAGAAGTCTCTATGTAGACTAGGGTTATCTTGATCACAGAGATCCTGTCTTTGTCTCCTCAGTATAAGGACTAAATGTGTGTGCCACCACACCCAACTCCATCCTTTTTCTTTTCCTTTTTTTAAAAATTCTTTTGAATTGATCCTATTACATGATCTTTAGTCAAAAGAATGGCATTGAGTTGTACCTTTGGCCCTGGCTGGGAACATGACATTGCAAACTGCTCAAAAGGTTAAAAGATCATAGATTTTCTATTGTTTCTTCTCTTAAATTAGCCAAATGGGCCCGCCAATCACCTGAACAGAAAAATGCCCCTCCAACAGTCCCAACTTTAAGAAACGTGATATACCTGGAGACATGTTTAAAAAGATGAGAAGGATAGTTACCCCTTAGTGAGGCATGTAGTTTAGCATCCCCAGAAGACCCTTTCTCCATGCAATTGCTTACAGATCTTCCTTGCTAAGCCTGCGGGCTTTCTGACTCAGAAAGTGTAGCTTTTCCCTTCTCCCTCCTCCCTTCTCCCCTCCTCCCACTCAGCTGTGTTGATGAGGATGTGTGTGTGTTGGGTGTGGGGATGTGGTGTGTGCATGTGACCATGGGGACGTGTATCTGTGCACATGCATGGGGAGACCAGAGCAGGGTGAGGTCAGGTGCTTTCCTCTATGACTCTTCTGCTTACTTCCTTGAGAGATAGACTCTCACTGAGCCAGGAACTCAGTGTTTTGGCTAGGCCGGTTGGCACGGAGCTCAGTGTCTGCATATCTCTGGCTCCAGTACTGAGGAAACAGACCTAAACAACCATACCTGGCCAGTCCTCCTGCGTACAGAGCAAGGATTTGCGTCAAGGGTTTACCCACTAAGCTGTCTTCCCATCTTTCCTCCTCTTTGCATCTCCCTTTTTTGGACATCAGTCAAAATCCTAAAGCCAGTTGCCATGAAACCGGGCATCCTCACAATCTCCGAAGACAGCACACACCTAGCTGCCCCTTCCCTGCCCCTTGCAGCTGCCTAGCCGTCTTCCACTGCTAAGCTTGTCTGCTTTCCTAGCATCTGACTCAGAAGGCACGGTTCTTTCCCTCTTCTCTAGCTTCCACCAACAGCCACTGAGATCTCTAGTTTGCCTTGCCTGCTATGTTGTTTTTTCTCTCAAATTCCAATAAAATTGTCCTCATGTCTTCCTGAGTCTGTTTTAAAAGGGACCCCATGTTCCCTGGTAATAGCCTCCCCGGCCCCAAGTGCTCCATTTCCCTCTAGCCCATCGCTATTGTCTCAGTGCAGCCCTGTCCTCTCTGGACTGGACCGTGACTTCCTAACCAGGCTTTTGGCATTGCCATTCCCTTCCCTAAACCATCCTTTGTGTTGCTGCCAGCGTGAGCTTTACGAGCTGCAGATTAGGTGTTGCCACTCTGCCCCACGGAAGCACGGGCTCCCTTAGGATTGCACCCCAACCTTCTAGGCCCCGCCAAGCTCTTCTTTGTGGACTGGCATCATCTCTTTCGGTCTCATTTCTGGCACTACCCCTGACCCCACCGGCCCTGCACTCTGTGAAAGGAAGTAGGATTAGCTCTGCCACTTATGACCAGGCATATGGAAACACACTTCTAAGTGATAACATCCTCTGAGAGGGCAATAAGAGGGTAAAATGAAAGCGGTAACTAATACATGCCAGCCCCTGTTAGGTACCTGAGATACGACACATGAGGGAATGAGGGAAAAAAGGACTTAAAAAAAAACCCAAAATAAACTGGAAAAAAAAACCAAGAAAAAACATTGCTGTTTGATATGGTATTTACTATTGCTATGCTTATTTTACACATGAACATAACTGAGATGCGGTGAAGTGAGAACTTGGAGGTCACACAATCTGTAAATGCAGAGCCAGGCCTAGAACAGCTTCCACACAACTCCAAGCTCCTAGCCTTTGTGTCCTCGACCGACCATAGGACAACAGCAAACATTCAAAAAGTGAAGGAGAGGGAAAGGCAATATGAACCTTCACTGTCTGTAGTTGTCCAGGCTCTTGCCTATCCTTGTCGCTTTGTGTTTGGTGACAGATGAATGACATTAGAGGCACACTCAGATCCAGCAGGATCTTGCTGCTCCTTATAGCGTCTTTATCATTTTATACACCTAAGGATCCTCCCAGGAGGGATGCTCTGAGATCCCCATCGGTGGAAATGGCCATCTTCAGGAGCCATCTCCCCTGCCCTCTGGGTGGTCAGTCTCTTTGAACCACAGCAGGATACTCTGCTGGGTGAGCAGAGGAACAGGAGAATCACTCACAAGTGCCTCTTTTTCTTCCCTTACAGTTAACTTTTCCTATGAATGTTCATGCAGAAAATTCCATGTATGAATATTTCATATTTTCTTTTCCCCACTTGGGATTTCTCCTGCTGCCTTATTCCTCTTGCAGTAAGGAGAACTTTATAATCTATCAGCTCTTCAGGAATACCACACTTAGCACCAGATTCCCCACACCGCTGGCTCGCAGCAGCAGGCACTCCAGGACTGAGCTAAATGGATGGTTCTTATTTACCCATCATTAGCTTTTATAGTAACGACGTGAAAATGCCCGAGAAAGGGCTGTCCAAGAGAACACTGAGCAATAATGATGGAGAGACAGCCATCCCTCAATATACATGGGGAAATGTTTCCAGGTCCCTTGAAAAACCACAGCACCGCCGGGCGGTGGTGGCGCACGCCTTTAATCCCAGCACTCGGGAGGCAGAGGCAGGCGGATCTCTGTGAGTTCGAGACCAGCCTGGTCTACAAGAGCTAGTTCCAGGACAGGCTCCAAAACCACAGAGAAACCCTGTCTCGAAAAACCAAAATAAATAAATAAATAAATAAATAAATAAGTAAATAAAAAACCCCACAACCCCTCATTGGTAGGAAATGGCATGACATTTGCCTTTGGCTTATACATATGTTCCCATGAGGTTTGAGTCATCCTTAGCCTGTTTAAGTTGCCTTGCACAACACAATTGCTATGTAATGTCATGCAATGCTTAGATCATAGTGCTTGGGGAATACTAATAAGAAGATTATCAGTGCATATTCAATATGGACATTTCCTCCAGTTACCTTGGAACTGCTTTTAGTATCCACCAAAATTATGAATTTGAGACTGCCCTGTGGTGGTTCTTTGCCTTTTTTTGAGGGGGGAGTAACTTTCTGGAAGTTCTCATCTACAAACTGAAGCTCTCTGAAGCCTCATCTACACTGAAAGGCCCATAGACTGCTTGACCTTGGCTGACTAGAACATTGTGATTGTGGGATGGTGGAATGTTGTGGGTCACAAGCCAAGGTCCCCTTGGGCTATTTTTAGTCTCTTTTAATAGCTACTGGCTCTCAACCTTTATATCTGACCTCATATCCTCTTGGTAAAAACTCCTGGAATTTATCATCTTTCTAAACTTGACAGTTCTAATTGTAATAATGGGATTTTATTCTTTTTGAGCCAGGGTTTCATCTCACAGGCTGACCTTGAACTTACTATCTGATTCCCCCGTGTCTACCTTTGAAATACTAGGGTTACTGGTCATGCCCAGTTTATGTGGTTCTGGTGAGATAACTCAGAACTTCATTTGGTTAGATAAATACTCTACCAACTGAGCCATGTCTCTATCTCCATTGCTGTTGACTGTTTAACCATCATCTTAGGCAAGGACCTGCTATGATCTGGAATCACCTTCTTTTTTTGCTTTGTGAAAAGACTTGCAGACAGACAAATTCCAGGACTTATATCTAGTAGCCAAAAGGATGTGAGGTCAAATAGAAAGGTTGATAGTAAGAGGTTAGTGAGTGAGACTAACGATAGCCCGCGATGATCTTGGCTCTTGATCCGCAACATTCCATCACCCCACAGTTACAATGTCCTAGTCAGCGGAGGTCAAAGAGTTCACAGGCTTCTGTACAAATTGAGCTTCATTTATTTATTCATCTTATTCATTAATTTTGACAACTTTGGATATTCACCAAATTCACTTTTCTGTAACGTATGAGAGATGAACTTAGCAAAATAACCTCCTGTATTTCCAACAGGAAAATCACTGATTGCAATCTCAGCATCTGGTCCAGTCCTGACTCCTCCTTCTTCCTCTTTTGAGGAAAACACACAAAAAGAAAAGAACTGATGATCTTAAAGAAAGACATTTCGCATACTATCCCTTTAGCCTGGTGTGCTGGTTTGAGTAGGAATGGGCCCCATGGGCTCATAGATTGGTCATCAGGTAGTGGCACTATTTAACAGGGTTCAGGAGGTGAGGTGTGGCCTTGTTGGAGTAGGTGTGGTCTTGTGGGAGGAAACACATCACTGTGTGTGTGTGTGTGTGTGTGTGTGTGTGTGTGTGTGTGTTGGAGGGGAAGACTTTTAAGGTTTCAAGAGCCCGGCTGAGCCACGAGGCTCTTTTTTTCTTCCTGCTGTCTAAGGGTCTGAATATAGAACTGTTGGCTCCTTCCCCAGCATCAGGTCTGCTTGCATGCAGCCATGCTCCCTGCATGAGAATGGAGTAAATCTCTGAAACGGTAAGCTAGACTAGTTAAACGCTTTCCTTTATAAGAGTTGCCATGGTCACAGTTTTTTTTTTTTTCACAGCAGTAGAACACTGACTAAGACACCTGGAATGTCTGACTTCCCAACACCCCAAAACTCTACTTGCCACTTAAAGTCAGAAATAAATGAAAATGAAGGCTCAGTTCCTCTGTGACTCAGGGCTCCATGACCCCTAAATGGACGCTGAGGACTACTTATGTTTCTCCTGCATTCTGTAGGTATAAAGTATTTACACAGGCTGTGGGTGGCTTGCAAAAGCCCTTTAACCTTGGAGGAAACTTCTGTTGACTGTAGGTAAGACTCAGAGAGTCCTGTGAATTAGCAACAGAGGGATGAAGCTATTTGAAGGCTCCTGGTGCCAAGGTTCTTGTTTTGATTATTAAAAACACATTGTGATTAGGAGAGATGGAAAACTTGTGCCTAAAGTTTGGCTTGGAATTCTCATGCATTCTGTTGCAAGCCAACGCTCCTTTCCCTCTGAGGAAAAGCAATGAGCATATGCAGAGGAAACTGTAGATAGTTGTGAAATTATCTCATCTGTATTCACTTAATTTCTAACATACTATATGTTGAAAGAATCCCAAACAATATTCAGTTATTAACTTTTGGATAGCAATGAAATGGGAGGTAGCTCGGACCCACTCAAGTTGAAGTATAAACAAATACCAGAACACACAAGGTGCCACACCCTTTTCCTTGTCTGTGGCAGATGCCCATTAATGGATTGAGTTGCTCTTTTCTAAAGAATTTAGATTCAATAATAAAGGGAACAACTGTCAACCAACCAACGATGTCATTTTTCACGCCTTCGCTAAGATAGTAATTATGAGCACGGAATCTATTTGTAACTAGTAAAATGTACTTTTAAGCAGCAACAAAGGCTAGAGGCATAATTTTAAACAAGGACAGGCTGCATCTGACTTTTCTCTCTGAACCACACTCAGTGGCAACTCTCAGCTTCTGTTGCTGAGCTCACACTGGCTCTGAGGCAATGCACCAGTGCCTACAGGAGGTGCGCCAGGCAGCTATTCACTCATATGCAAACGCTCTAGTTGGCGCTGAGTGAATGGACCTGTGGAGCAGGTAATGAGAGTGTTCCTCAGGGAGCTTGCTAAGCTCCACGCTGCTCTGCAGTTTGAAGGAGACACAGAGGTCAGTGCCTACCTGATTATCCACCGAAGGACTCTTGGTATTCTGAAATAGTTTAGCAAAATCTCCCATTTTCTGAATCTCCAAGTTGCAGCCGATGGGTTAACACAATCTCTCTCCTCGTAGTTAAACCACGTACATTGATTTGTCCCCACAGCCCATGAAACGTGTCTAACAGAGAGGAGTATTTATTGAACATCTACTACTAGTGAATGAGGACTCAAATAAACAGCTGGCGGGGGGTGGGGAGGAAGGCAAAAGAAAGAATTAATAAGTTAACTCCAAGGCTGGGCGTGGTGGCACACACCTTTGATCACAGAGTTTGAGAGGCAGAAACAGGCAGATCTGTAGGAGTTCGAGACCAGCCTGGTCTACACATCAGGTTCCAGGTCAGCAAGGGCTACATAGTAATACCCTGTCTCAAACAAACAAACAAACAAAAACACAAACCCCAAGGCTATAATTATTGGTTTAGTTGCCCAGGGGGGCCTTGTTTGGGAGATCTCCAACCCTGGGCCTGTACTGTATCCTCTGTGTTTTATAAACACAGTTATATAACACTCAGTCCCAGGCCCCTGCTACCAAGCAGAATTCTGCTTTGAAAGCCTCATGAGTGCCATGGCCACAAAATGAACATCTGAGCAGGAAATGGAGCAGCAGAAGCAGGTGGAGCCACTTAGCCCCCGGAGCTAAAAGAACTTCCGTAGCCACTACACAATTAAAGAAAGCCCTGAGGTGGTCAGATTGCTTAGAGCTCTTGGCCAGCTTTTTAGGTCTCTGGTCACTTTACTTTGACTGCTGGCTGGAGATTTTTTTTTCCACCTCTTTTTGACAGCCTCATGTAGCATAGGTTGGCCTTCCACATGCTAAGTAGTCAAGGATGACCCCAAACTCCTGATCCTCCTGCCTCTACCTCCCAAGTGCTGGATTACAGGTGCGACCATGCTTGGTTTCTGCAGTGCTGGAGATGATCCTCAGGGCTTCCTGCATAGTGGCTAAATGCTCTGTCGCTAGCTACATCTCTAGCTACATCAGAAAACTTGGGCTTTTATGAACTGTTTAAGCGACTCCTTCTCCCTTTTCGTCCTGCCTAGCAAACTAGGCAGGCGATCAAGGAGTGGAGAGGAGGCCTGTTCCTCCTCTCCCCTAGCGGTGCCCCTTGGTTTATTTCAGGGGACACTATGGAGTCAGCTGGAGTACTTTGGAGGTCATGCTCCTCCCTTCTACGCCTTCTCTGCTCCCAATTATCTGCTGACCAAGGATGCCCCTGCTACATCAGCCACAAGCAGAGCATTGAAAGAATGGCTGTAAAAGAGCCCCTGCAGAGGACACACACGGCCCTCAGTGTGGGAACGACCCAGGAACATAGCGACATAGACAATTCTACCACATCCATGTCCTACCCCAGTGCCCCAATGTGATGCTGCTTCCGCGGCTGCTCTGCCCCTCAGGTCATACTTCTCCCATGCTCTGTCTGCAGTGCCAAACTGCCCACTCCCCACATATAGTCCACTTCAGGATCTTCTAGCTAGTCCTGCAGCCATCGGCCCATGGCTTCATCCATGAACTGCAGGCCACCAGAGTGAGCTGTGTCCCAGACAACCCACCCACCTCTTGCCTCTGAGTTAATTTCACCCCATACTTTCAACTTTCTAAGAAAATAAACATTCCCGCCTCTTTGGATACTGTGGTGGTTTGAAAGAAAATGGTCCCCAAAGGGAGTGGCACTTTTAGGAGGTGTGGCCTTGGTGGAGTAGGTGTGGTCTTGTCAGAGGAAGTGTGTCACTGTGGAGGCAGGCTTTGAAGTCTCATATATGCTCAAACCATGCCCAATGAGACAGACCACTTCCTGTTGTTGGTGCATCAAGATGTAAGAACTTTCAGCTCCTTTTCCAGCACCATGTCTGCCTGCATGCTGACTTGCTTCCCACCATGATGCTAATGGACCAAACCTCTGAACTGCAAGTGAACCCCCACAATTAAATGTTTTCCTCTATAAGCGTTGCCGTGGTCATGGCGTTTCTTCACAGCAATAGAAACCCTAACTAAGACAAATACCATGTAGACCCTCCATGCCCTTCTGGTGATGTCCTTAGCTGCATAATCCATTTTGCTTAACTTCCAGGTACCCTCAGCTCTAGGAAACTTAAATCCCCCAAGTGCACTGGAGATGCGGAGGATGCCTCAGTGACATGCTCCCTGCAGACCCCTTCTAGTGTGCCCACAAGACCTCAGGCACATCTTTCATGCCGCTTGCCTTCACTGTGACTGTGTGTTCACACGTCAGCTGTCTTTGTACGCTCAGGGATACCAGGTGAGTCATGCCAGTGTCTACCGAATGAGAATCAAACCACTCGCTCTATCTTCTGCTTTTAAATGGGCTCCATGTTTCTCTGTTAGGATGTGTGAGCCATTAAAACTTCTCAGAAGGCAGGATATGAAATGAACTTGGTAAATAATAGGTACGTGATGCCTCCGTTTTCTAGTGAGAGAAACCAGGTTGCTAGGCAATTGGTGAGATATCTAGCTAACTGCTTTCTTACCTCCAGCTCCTCTCTAGACAACTGTCAGGTTCTTGTGTTTTTCATTTCCTATATTTTAATTTACAAGTTACCTTTGTGTGTTTGTTAACATCTTTGTGGCACTTGTCGGTGAATGGAACACACTTTTTTAAAAAAACATAAATCAGGGCATGGTGGTACATACCGGTAAATCCAGCATCTGGAATTTGAGCCCATGCTGGGTACACAACTCACCTTATCTCAAAACAACAACAGCAAAGTGTTGAGTTGTTCTCTGTGTGTCTGGGGTGTGAGGACATAAACTATTTGGGTTTCACAATGGGAATATGAAAGAAGATGGAACCTTGTAAAAAATCTATTTTTATCGGAAATCTAAGGTAACTATTTGGTCCATCAAAGGTCACCTTTATATGAATTAGATAATGAGTATCTTTTAGCTTTGTTTTGTTCACAGAAGAATACAAAAGTATCAATAAATTTAAAATATGGGGGATTAAAAACAAGACAAAGTTTGACACAAGGAAGTTCATGTTTTTGTGTTGTTCACTAGCCTGTCGTCACACCAGGCCATTTTATCTTAACAGCGCTATGAAACAGGTGCTATTATTTTCCATTTTCATAGATGGGGAAACTGAAGCACTGATTCCTACAACTAGCAAGTGGCAGAGCTGAGACCTGAGAAACGGTAGTGAGGCTTGAGTAGTCATACAGGGCCTTTACTGTGCCTAACTGCTGTCAATCCGCATGAATGGTAGAGGCGAGCATCATTTCACTCCTTGCTAGTTTTTCCAAGGCTCTGGAATGCCAAGTAACAATATCATAATCTTTGTCCTATGGATGCTTGAAAGGCAGACTGGAAGCCAGGATAGAACCAGCATGCACCTCCATCCACCTCTTCATCCATCCACCCAAGCACCACCCATCTATACATCCATACACCTATGCATCATCTAGCCATCTACCTACCTGTCCACTCACTCAAACACCATCCATCTATCTATCCATCCATGCATCCCTACATCACCTATCCATCTGCCTGCCTTTCCACCTACCTAAGTATCTTCCGTCCATCTGTCCATGAACCATCCCTCCATGCATGCATCCACCCATGCACCAAACACATGGGAAACACGTATGTGAAGATACAGGCACATGATGTATCTTAAGAACTGCAGAATATCAGAGGACAAGCTTCATGGAAGGGAGCAAAGGCTCACTAAGAAGTAACCTCAATGGCATATAAACAAATAGGAAATTGAAAACAAGAGGCGGAGAGTTAGTGAAGAAACGTTCCAAGTGAAAGTAGAGAGGCTTAACCATGCCAGAGGAAAACAAGGAAAGAAGAGCTGATTTAAGAGTAGTAGAATATGTTTGATGGCAAAGAAAAGAAGCTCTTTGGCAATCTATTAAACTCAATTGTAACCATGCGAAAGGGCTCTTTATCAGAGATTGGAGGCATATTTATTTAGGGAGTGACACAACAATTCATTAGTAAGCCCTACAGTGTAAGACTTAGAGAAACTCGGTTGTCAATCACTTAGGGACACCCAACCACAACCTTCCAAAGCACGATTGGTGATCCATATCTGATTCCATGGATCATGTCTATATTGGGCTACCCTCCATTCCCACAGCTATGAGCAAGGGAATATTGGCCCTGGTGGGTGAGTGTAGCATCCCACTGAATGGTGGAAAGGATCCTGGGGTCTGGTCAGCTTACCTGTAGTGTCAACATCAGCTGAAAGGATCAATAGGTAAAAAAGTGCAGGACAAACAGCATGCAATATTGTCTGTATCATCTGGAAAATGTGCAGTCTTTACACAGGCAAAATATGCATGGCACAGTCATGCTAAGAATTAATAGGTCTAGGCCGGTTTATCTCTCTGGAGCTAGAGAACACTAGCTAGTGTGCACATTATATATAGAAGCAATTATTTATGTGAAGGGAAAAGAAGCACCTAAAGCAACTGTAGTTAATTAACTAATGGATTTTATTTTATGCATTTGAGTGTTTTGCTGTCATGTCTTAATGCCCCTCACATGTGTGTCTGGAACCAGCTTCGGATTCCCCGGAACTGGAGTCATGGATGGCTGTGAGCCACCACGGGAGAGCCCAGGACTGAACCAAGATCCTCTGCAAGAGCAACAAATGCTCTTGACTGCTGAACTGTCTATCCAGGTCATCCAAGGAATTTTTAAATCTACTTATGGGGCTAAAGAAAACAAGTGTGAAAGGAACATGAATAGCCCTCAGCTGTATTCGTGGGTGAAGTACAGGAGGCTGACAAAGAGATGCATGATGGGTTCTTTTCAGTTCTGAGTTAGTAAATCTAGATGCCAAGACATGGCAAGATGAACAAAGAGGGTGCCTCTGTTCCATCCTCCAGTCATCCAGAGCCAGCGTCACCTGGTCCCACTCTAGCCCAGAACTGCGACAATGAAGTAGAGCCTGTGGCCACAGCCCCCACAGCAGAGGCTCCTGCTCATGCCTGAGGCTTGAAAACCAATTCTCTACTTCAAGAACTCCCCTAATACAACTTCTGCGGTCTAGGGCCTAAGCAATACTTGGCCATAATTTATCTGGTTGTGGTGGTGTTAAGCCTTTAACTCGGGAACTCTGGAGGCGGAGGCAGGTGGATCTCTGTAAGTTCAGAGCCAGCTTGGTGTATAAAGTAAGGAGTTCCAGGCCAGCCAGGACTACACAGAGAGGCCCTGTTTCAAAAACACAGGACGAATAAATAATAAAATGGTAATAATAAAGTATATTAATTTTTAAGTCATTATGTTTGTAATATGCATGTGGGAACTTGTGTTAGAGTCAGAGGATAACTGTGGGGGTCAGTTCTATCCTTTCACCATCTGGGTTCCAGGGATCAAACTCAGGTCATTAGACTTGGGAACTAGCACCTCTACCTCCTGAGCCATCTTACAGGCCCACCTTTCGTTTTTCTTATGACAAAATAAGACAATTATCTGGGTTTGGTTCCTAGCATAGGGTGGGAGTTGCCAGGAGATCACATTGTCATCTAGAACTCTTCCAAGCTTCTAAACTAACACTGCTAATTTGCACACTCCCCCCAAACATTTTGGGAATGCCCTTAAAAAGAGAGTCCTAGTAAGCAACTAAATATAAATGCTCTCTCTTTCTCTCATCATTATGTGTGTGTGTATGATGTGTGTGTATGTGGACACATGTGTGGAGGTCAAAGGACCACTTTGGGGAATCAGTTCTCTTCATCTTCTTGAGGATTGAACTTGGATTCTTAGGCTTGCTTGGCAAGGGCTTTTACCAGTGGAGCCATCTTTCTGGCCCTTTACTCTCTCTTTACTATCTCTAGGCCTGTCCTGCTCTGTGGTTGAAAGGAGCCTGAATGGGCACTACCCACGGAAATGCATTCTAAGCACCAAGCTTCACCCCCGAGCCTGTACATTATCCTTAGCACTTGGCACAGAGCTGGAGCCCAGTGGCACTCCATGAGGATCTGTGGGCTGATTAAATAACTCCAAAGTAACAACCTGAAAGTAGGCTGCTGCCTCTTTGGTTCCCCAGGGCATCATTTCTGCTACTCGGAGAACAACTCTCCACAGAGCACTCTGGGTGCCTTTTCCCTGGAAGATAGTGACCAAAAGGGAGCACTGGGAGGAGGCTCAAGCTATCTCTCCACCAGGAAACGGTTGCCTCATCCCCAAGTATCTGTGAGATCTGGTAGGGAGAAGTGAGAGTCACCAAGCAAACTTGACTTTGAGTGTAAAATTAAGTTCAAAGACATACTGAGTAGGAGGCAGATCAGGAGCAGACAGAGGACTGGGCAGGAGCTGAGGTGCCGAGAACTCAAATGCAAGAGACCTCTCTTTTTAACCCTAGTTTTTAGACGGAGAAACCACTTCTTTACTCACACAGGTGACATAAAACCTGACTGTGGGCTGAAGCTGTGGCTTAGTGGCAAGGTACTTGCCTAGCATGCTCAACATCTCAGGGCTTAAAATAGCAGCCTTCCGTCGACAAGAGTGTCTGTGGCTTGATTGTTGCCACCAAAACTCACACTGACATTTTATCTTCGTTGGGAGGTGTCAAGAAGTAGGACCTTTAGGAGGTGTCGGGTCGTGGCTGGATTACTGGGTTATACTAAGAGTGGCTTTGTTGTAAAAACCATTTTGGCTGTGCAGCTTGCATTTTCCTTCTCTCCAGAAAGCCTAGCATTGTCTCAGGACCCTGTAGTGAGTACCTACCAGCAAGGAGGGTGGAACGGCATGATCTTCCACAGAGGTCAGAAACCTGAGTGATGATGTCTCCTCTTTTCCTTATAGAGCCTTCAATCTTGGATATTTTATAATAAGTAACAGAGAACCCAAGAACGAAGGGAGGAACGTAAATAGATGAACTGATGGCCCTGTGTAGTAGTATCAAAAGCTGCCAACTACCCTGATGCCCCTGACTCGAGCGTTCTTAGGCATTTTTGCCTTACACCTGTCCTACTTGGGAGGTATTGTTTCTGTTTGTTTTGGGTCAGCTTGGACAGAAGCTCAAGTTATCTGGGAAGAGGAACCTCTGTTGAGAAAATGCCTCTATTCCGGTTGCCTGTAGGCAAGTCTGAGCAAGCCAGGACTAGGGAGTCAGTAAGTATCATTACTCCGAGGTCTATGCTTCAGTTTTTGCCTCCAGGTTCCTGTCCTTCTTGCATTCCTGCCTCTTTGATGCCCCTCAGGGGTGGACTGTTACCAGGAAGTATAAAGTGAAATAAACGTTTTCTTCCCTATGTTTCTTTTGTTTGGCCATGGTTGTTTGTCATAGCAACAGAAGCCATCACTGAGACAAGACCCTCTTCTCAACCATCCCCACCCACAGCATATGAGCAAAGACCTCTCTCTGTGGATGAGCATTGCCAAGTGCTGTTCGTCATCAGCTCTTCACCTATGCACCTGTGGGATGAATCCCTTCTTCTTTTTAACCCAACTATAGGGGCTCAAACTCAGGTTATCAGGCTTGCACACCGAGTACTTTTTCGGGCTGAGTCAGCTCACGGGCCCAATAGCTGAAGCTTTTGCTTATTCTGCTTTCTTTCTTTTCTTTTTTCTTTTTGCCACAACCAGTTCTCCAGTTTTCTGAAAACATTGACTAGGTGTCCAGCAATTCAATCCTGACGCTGGCCTGCCTTGACTTGGTGCCATTTCCCATGAGTCACTGGGCTCTGTCGCACAAAACCGTGCTCATTCTGGCACCCAGTCCAGAGGTTTGAGCCACCTGCACTTCTAACAGACCAGTTACAAATCGGGGTTCCCATGACCTCACCCCCACATTTGAAAACTACCTAGAGGAATTTATGGAACTTAAAAGATCATTATTACTGGTTTATTATGAAGGATACACTTCATAATAAATGAAATAGCCAAATGGAAAAAACAAATGTCCAGGGCAAGGCACAGGGCATAGGACAAACAGAGCCCCAATGCCCTTTCAGGCACCCTACCCTCCCGAAACTCCAGGTGCTCAACAACCCCAAAGCTGACCAAATTCTGTGTTTAAGGAAGAGCCTCCTGTCAGAACTTAATCTCCAGCCCCCCCTCCCCCCCTCCCCGCAGGTGGGTGGCGAGGTTAGAAATTCCCACTAACCCCTAATCTAAGCGTTAGACACCTGTCAGGGATCCACCCCAGGCTATCTAGAGTTCCAGGTCAAAACAAACTCGTTAGCTTAAACTATTAGCCTCAGCGATTATCAAAGGGGCTCATTATGAATAACAAAAGACACTTCCTGCCACTTTGGAAACTCTTGTTTAAGCAGCAGGGGACCACAGTCACCTTCCGGAGAAGCTGCAGGCTTCTCTGATCTCTGAGCTCATCTCAAGGGTCTGTAAACCTCTGTCTCGGTCAGACCACACTTTCCCACGGTGGTCCAGGCCTCCACACCTGTGCCCTTCACGGAACAGAAGCATCTCACAGCTGATTAAACCGTTCCTCAGGACTCCTATTTTTAGACGTGAGCCTCTGGGATGTGCTGCGTCAGTCCTCTCATTAAAATGTTGCCTGAGGTGGAAGTGGCAGTCAATTTTCACAGGCTTCGAAGGCAGGGAAGACAGCAGCAATTGCATTCCCAGTAAGAGTCTTGGTGATTGGAGCTTAAATGAACAAACTGTTACATAAGCTTTCAAGAACTTAGAAGCAGGACAAACAGACAAACAAAAGAATTTTTGATTATTAGATATATCTAATAAAGGATTTCTGTTTTAAGAGGCACGGAGTTGAGCAACACCGACAGGCACAGTAGCATCATCACATTTGTGTCTAAAATTGACCATAGATCAATAGTTAGAGTGCTTCCAAACAAAGCAAATCCAAGGGAAAAGAAACGAAAAAAATCCGTAAACATGCCATCTGAGAAGAGAAAACCCAAAAGATTCACAATCTTATCAAAAGATGCTGAAAATTCCTAATTATTAGAAAAACACGAGCTACTGACAATCTGGACTGAGGTAAGAACAGGCAAAGTTGGGGCTTGAGGAGATGGTTTAGTGGTTAAGAGCACCTGCTACTCTTGCAGAGGAAAGGAATTTGGTGCTCAGCACTCACATCAGATGGCTAACAACTTCCAGTGACTTCATCTCTCCAGAGGTTCTGATGCCCTCTCTGGCCTCCACAGGCACCAACACACGTGATTGTACACACACAAACACATGAAAATAAAAACATCTTTTTTTAAAGAAGAAGAAGAGGTAAAGATATAGAGAGTAATTGTCTGCCTTGATGTTGTCTGAGGAGCAAAGTAGTAGGCTTTAAGCCTCAACTGGCAATCCCTTGCCAAAGGAAGAACCAAGCACACACATGGTGACCAGTAACTTTGTACTGGGGTGTGGAGATCCTCACAGTGGAATCTGCTGAATTTGTGTGGCAGGGGATTGGTTAGAGCATCTCCAAATCTACCAGAGTCTGATGTGAGAAGAGGTCACCATGCACCATGACACACAGGGACACTGCACATACAGTGAGGTGAGAAAATCATAAGTGCAAGGTTACTGTGGTGGTTTGAAAGAGAATAGCCCCCATAGGCTCTTATGCTTGAATACTTGGTCCCCAGCTGGTGGAATTGTTTGGGAAGGATTAGAAGGTCTGACCTTATTGGAGGAGACGTATCATTGGGAGAGGGCTTTAGGGCTTCAAAAGACACACACCATTCTCAGTGTGCTCCTCTCTGCCTGCCTCCTTGGAGATGTGAGCTCTCAGTTGTTGCTGATAGCATGCCTTTGCTCTGCCATAATGGACTCTAACCCTCTGAAACTGTAAGTCTAATTAAACGCTTTCTTTAGTGAGTAGCCTTGGTCATGGTATTTTGTCACAGCAATAGAAAAGTAACTAAGACAGGAATCAGCATTGGTGAGGTGGAGGCAGGAGGACTAGAGGTTCAAGGGACATCCTGTACCACACAGTAAGTTAGAGGCCAGTTTAGGCTATGTGAGACCTTAAAAAGAAAACTCTGCTAAAAGGAACAGTCTAGACAACAGTACTTAGAAAAGATGGTGGAGGGGCAGCTGGCGGTAGTCTGTGCTAGGCTGTCAGACCCACCTAGCCTGGCAGATGCCATGTTCTCTTCTTTCCAAACCCCAAGGTATAGGAACTAAGCTTCAGTGAGCATTCACTGCGCAAGGGGCTAGGAGTTTCTCATGGTACCATGTGCTGTTTACAGGCGGAGGGTTAGCACCCCTCTTCTCCAGTTAAGGAACATGAGGCTCAGAAATAACCAGGACAAAAGGAAGAAAAGAAGAATATTCCCAAGCAACTGAGCCTCCTTGCAATCATTTTCTGCCTTCCTTCTTCTAGTTTCTAAATAATTACAAAAAAAAAAAAAAATCAGTACTGTGATTTCCTGACCGCTGAGCTATTTTATGTAATAGCTTGGTGTGTCTTCCTCTTATACCTCAGGGGACACTAGTCCGTCCACTAGGATAGACAGCTACACCACCTAGCTGCTTCTGTCATCCCCTCCCAGTTTCTGCCAGCAGCAGGGCCCAAGGGGGGGTGGGTCTTCAAGCTCCTCCTGGTCCTCTGCAGCCATCAGAGCAGTTCTCTTGGGAGTGTGGCAGGCTCGAGAATACAAACTATCTCCAAGGCTCCTACTCTAATTTCCGAGGCTTTAGGGAATTGTAAATATCCCTTTACAGCTGTTCACGCTGATGGGGTCTCCAAGTATCCCAGAATCAAGACATAGCAGGTGTCCGGGGGATTTTATAACAGAAGAGCAATAACCTCAGGCTTTAGTATTAATATGTGCAAATGCTCTGTAAGATATTTAGTATTAATATGTGCTGCATGCTATGATAGCTCGCGTTCATGCAGGTCAATCCGTGTGTTTTAAACTCACCCACAACTCATCCCACAGATAAATTCTAATGGCAGCTATGGAAAGCTACGGACTTTGTCTTTCCCTTTCCTCCCACTCTTGACACGGGTCAGTGTAGCTTCCTCTTCCCAGTCCAATTATTTTGAGGGAAATTTGTAAGAAGACGAGCTCCAACTTACAGCACATTGTTGTGGCCTCACCTAGCAGCAGAGTGAGTTCGTGAGGTCTTAGAAAGGGACCCATGTTTACTAAGGAGTATTTACACAACGGAGGGGAAAAGAGTGTTAGAAAGAGGAAATGCTGCAAAGTGGCGGTTTATACATGAAATCAAAACAAACTCCTACAGTGTTTATCCTACTCTTCTGGGGGAAGGAGAGACATGAGCTAGTTAACAATCCAATTATGTAAACGTTTGTACTGCCGTACTGCTTACAGAGCTTCAAGCAGACCTAGCGGTGGAAAAAAAAAAGAGGACTGAGAGACCACAGAGCTCTTGAGACCTGCGATTCTTCTTCTGTCAAGCTGCTTCGGAAACAGGGCCTTCCTCCATCAGCTCTGGAGGCTTGGAGGCCTAGAACGCCCTTGCTTTAGAACCTCTAACGCAGCGTTCGCTGGGAGGGAGCACTCCCCTTCTCTGACCT
The DNA here is from genome assembly GCF_018167655.1 of Microtus oregoni. Classification (NCBI taxonomy): domain Eukaryota; kingdom Metazoa; phylum Chordata; class Mammalia; order Rodentia; family Cricetidae; genus Microtus; species Microtus oregoni. The sequence continues at coordinate 1,409,562 of NW_024544789.1, forward strand.
CTGTGCTGTTCCTGTACACAGCGGGTATTCTGCCTTGGGAACCTTCCTTTCCCTTCCACGCCCTCTGATTTCACAGAGTTCTGGGTACCCACCCTGTTATTTCTCTTGCAAAGCTCTTATGTTTTTGTGGTGATTGTTCTCACCCCCTCCCGCCCCCGCCCCCACCTCGCAGAATCGTTTACATTAGGAATTCACACCAGGTTGATCGTGAGTGGTGGATCGATTAGTTTTTACATCTCGGTTATATTTGATTGTTTTTCGCCCCTTCTCAACAAGCAACGCACATTTCCGACAGAGTATTGGGAAGTGAGGACTAAACATGATTTTTTTTTTTTTTTCCTGAGACGGGGGTTTCGTTTCAGCTATCAAGCCTGTCCTGGAACTAGCTCTTGTAGACCAGGCTGGCCTCGAACTCACAGGGATCCGTCTGCTGGGATTAAAGGTGCGCGCCACCACCGCCCCGCATTAAATTTGAACTTTTTAAGATCTCTCTCTTCCTCCTTCCCTTTGAGACAGAATCTCCTGTTCCCTAGTCTGGCTGTCAGCACACCTGGCCCTCCTGCCTCCCCTAGGCTTGGCCCGCAGATCTAGTTTGCGCAATGCTATGGATTGCACAGGGCCAATGGAATTCTAAGGAAGCACTCTAAAAATCCAGCTGCACCCCCAGATCCCTTATCCCTCAAGCTGGGCTCTTCTAGAATCTCTACAGTCAAGAGGGTTTTATTGAACCCTTGAAATCCAGATTCTCCGCATTTGTGTTCTCTCTGATATTTCTTTTTCCTCGAACCCGCGTGGCAGTGTCTGGTAGCAGCAAGAACAAACGTGGAGATCATATTGTGTGCACACAGTACTTTGAGGTAAATAGTTTTCTTTCCATTTTATAGAAGATTCGACCACTGAGGCCAAATAAACAACTTACATAGGGTTACACTGGAAATCTACCTAAGAAGGTGAGTTTGTAGCGCTCAGACTTCAGGGCCAATTGGGTGTGGTGTCTATCTGCCCTCTCCCCCTTGGGGCCCTGGTGACCTGAATAAAACTTTTTTTTTACCCGATGTCCCTTTCAGTAAAGTGGGGATGAGACTTTCTTTGAATGATCAAGCAGATGGAGATGTGGAGGAGACAGATCCGTCATCAGCCCTCAACTTCCAGTGTCCCTACCTACACCCTGCCCTCCCCTTGCTAAATCATTCCGTAGGCAGGATCCCTCTTTTAATGCTCAGTTCACCAAAAACATCAGTTTAAGACTATCATACAAGGGACGCGGTCTGCATCCATGCGCCACACTGGCCTGAGTCAAATTCCACTTGCTCATCTGTGAATCCTTTCTCTGCCAGGGTACTAGGGAGTTCTCCAGCCCCTCCCTCTGGGCCTGGGGCTCCTACCCCGGTAACCTTCTTCTTACCATGGCATCATAGCGCAGGGTGTTCATGAAGTGTGACACTTCAAGACCTTTGTAAACTGTGAACCAGATGGTGCCTTGGTACTGGTCGCCGGCATCCAGTAGCAGCACGTTGGGTTCCTCCTTGCGGATCTGCTGCACCTTGGTGTAGAGCCTCGCCACGCCGCCCACGCACTGGCTGGCGTTGAGGCACTTGGTGGAGTCCTCGCTGGTCTGCTCCAGCCGGCTGTGCACGTCGTTGGTGTGCAGGATCGTGAGCTCCCAGGCTCTGGCTGCCGGCCACAGCAACAGCAGCGCGCTTAGGGCGATGAGCAGCCACCTGGGCGGCGGAGCGGCCGCGGGAGCAGCCGCCGGATGCATGGCTGTCTAGAACGCCTTGAGTTGGTGGACTGGCCCGGGGCCCGACGAGCTCCGGCTACCCCGGCCTCCTCTAGGCTGCGGGGAGGAATAGGGAGAGGCGGGGCCGGACGCGCCTCCTCCAGCCCAAGGCCCTCCTGCTGGCAGGCGCACTCCGGGAGTCACCCGATCCGACCCTGGCACCCCAGGCACCCGGGAGCGACTGGCCTCTCACACACAGCCGGCAGGAACAGAGAGGAGGTTGTTTGCGCGGTGAGCGGGCACCTTCGGGAGCCGGGGTTCCGTAGACCCGGCGGCGTTAGCAGCTGCAGGAGCCGACTCACCGATCTTCACCTCCCGAGGACACCGATTTCTCTAAAAGAGTGTACTGCTTGTGTGGCACTATGGCTAGCTGCCGAAAGAGAAGAGAGACGGGGTGGGAGAGAGAGGAGTCCAGAGCTCACCCGGGAGGAGCGCTCCGCAGTTACCGCGGTGGGACCAGGACAGAGCGAGGTTTGAGGAGGCAACTGCTCCACGTTGCTCAGATCTGGAATCTCAGAAGTCAAGCAAGCTTTTACCCACAGCGAAAACCTTAGCGATAAAACCCCTGCGGAGGCGGTTCATGGCCAGCTCTGAAAGCTAATGCGGATCTTAGGGTCTAAACACTTGACAGTTAAGCGCATTGCTGCCCTGTGCTTTTCCAGTCTTCTTTCCTCTCTGTCCAAACTTTTGAGATTTTGAGTATATGCTGTGGTGTGTGTGTGCGTGTGTGTGTGTGTGTGTGTGTGTGTGTGTGTGATTGCACAGCTTTTTAGCAGTAATAGTGGCAATCCATATTTGTTATTAATAAATCGTCATCATTAAGTGTAAATCACTACACGATTTCCACGTCTAACGGATTAACTCTTGCGTTTGAATGAAGTAAAATCAATAAACTAGCAACTTTGGGAAAGGAAAGAGAATTAGTTTGGTTCTCATGTGTTCTGCACATTATGTAGACGATATCTAATCTCCACACATCTCCAGAATGCACCAGGCCAGTCTTGTTTTACACACACACACACACACACACACACACACACACACACACACACACTGGGGCATGCCCCTAATCCTAGGACTCAGGAGGCTGAGTCAGGAGAGCTGAAAGTCCATGAACAGTCTGGGCTGCATAGCAAGATCCTATCTCACCCACCACTAAGTTGTTTTCCAATTGCAGTAAGATATACATCATATAAATACACATGACATGCATTATCACTTACTATCTTAAGCATACAGTTTAGTGGCCTTAAGGATATTCACCACCATTCATTTCGCAGAGCTTTTTCATCTTCCTGAGATGGCATCCTAAAGTCATTCAACAGTAACTCCCACCCTGCATGGTGGCCAACACCTATAATTACAGTACTTGGGAGTCCCAAGTAGGAAAACAGTCTGGGCCACACATAGTGAGTTCTTGGGCTGTTAGTGAAGCCCTGTCTCAGAAAAACCCAAACAAACACAAACAAAAACAATGACCCTCCATTTCCTTCCTTTCCAACTCCTCCCCCACAACCAGCATTCTAGTACCAGTTTGTATGGATTCGATCATTCTAAGCACCTTCTATTTGTCCTTTTTTTTTTTTCTTCTGACTGGTTTGCTTCAGTTGGCCTAATGTCTTCAAGACTCAGCACGTCAGCATTTTCTTCCTTTCAGAAGACAGGTAGCATTTCACTCTAGGTGTGTGTTTGAACACTCATTAGCATTTCACTCTAGGTGTGTGTTTGAACACTCATTAGCATTTCACTCTAGGTGTGTGTTTGAACACTCATTAGCATTTCACTCTAGGTGTGTGTTTGAACACTCATTAGCATTTCACTCTAGGTGTGTGTTTGAGCACTCATGTTCATAGCAGCTTACTCATAAGAGGTGAAAGCAGAAACAGTCAAGGGTCCATGGCTGGTGAAATGGCCTGGAGGCCAGTCAACTAAAAAGCAACTAAGTTGGGAGATGAGATAGGGGCCTGCTATGCTGCCCATTCTCACATGCAATGGACAGGGATTCTGCACATCTTCACCACTACCCTTGCCATTTTCTTTCATTTGTTTTAAATGATAGTCACCTTGAGGCATGTGCAATATCTCATTGTGGTTTCTATTTGCATTTCCCCATTGGTTAGAAATGTTAAACACGTTTTTAAAAGCTTATTGACCATATGTATCATTTCTTGTTGACATTTCCTTAAAAAAATTTTATTAGCCAGGCGGTGGTAGTGCACACTTTTAATCCTAGCACTTGGGAGGCAGAAGCAGGCAGATCTCTGTGAGTTCAGGGACAGTCTGGTCAACAGAATGAGTTTCAGGACAGCTAGGGAACAGCTAGAGAATGTGTACAGAACAACCCTATCTTGAAAAAAAGATTTAAAATTACATTTATTCATTCATTTTGTGTATATATGTGTGTGCACGTAGCACATGTGGAGAGGTCAGAAGACAATTCTTAAGGTGACTTCACCCTACTCACAATGTGAATCTTGGTGATCAAACTCAGGTCGTGAGGCTTGCAAGCATCTTTACCCACAGAGCTGTTTTGATGGCCTTCTGTTCATGTCTTTTGTGTCTGTTTTAGTTGAGTTGTAGGGATGTTTCTTCTCTTCTTTGACAAAGGTTCATGTATTCAAGATGGCCTCCAGTTCATTATATAGCCTAGTATGATCTTGAACTCTAGTCTTCTTGTGTCTGTCTTCCTAGTGCTGGAGGTAAAAGCATGCTTCACTATGCAGTGCTGGGGATTGAACCCAGGGCTTCCTGTATACCAGGCAATTACCCTACCAACTGAGCTCTGTCCTAAGCACTGTAGGAATTCAGTATATACAGATATGTAATTCGAAGGTATTAATGCCCACTCAGTGCTGTATGATCCTGCAGGAGAGGAGAGCCTCAGCATGTCCCCGAAACATCCTCCTTTCTTTCCCACGACTCCCACCTAATCAAGGAAACAGTGAAACATGACTTAGAGAGACGAGGATGTTTCAATAAGGACTGTCTGGAGGAACACTGACTCCCTTCCATGAGCGCTGGGATTGGGGCAAACTGGTGTTATCTAGGCAAGAATGCGCTTCCTGCATTCTCTAAGTCAGCTAGGCTGAACTAATATACATGCCACGTACACCTTGCATGCTGAACTGATGATGTCACTGCATGAGTGGTCTAATTTATAAAACTCTTGTCTCTGTAGTAAGCAGGGTGGATCAAAGTGCTGTGAAGATAAGGCTGGCTCTCTGTCAGCAGACTGAGTGTGCCCTTGGTTCAGCTGTCCACTCTAGGACCTTTGTAGCCCATAGAGTATGCTGGAAATCTGGGGTAGTTTTCTATCTGGTCCTTTGTCACAGGATGCTGCTTACCTGCTTTGTTCAGCCATAATTCATATAAAGTTTTAATAATCTTTATGTCTCAAATATGGCTTCCAGACATTTTCTTCTCTCTCCACATCCTTGCTTTTCCATTGCTGACACACACCAGTGTTGATGTACAGATGCTTCTCTCTCTCTCTCTTAGTACTGGTATTCTCAGGACCGTGTACATTCTCAGCATATGCTCTACCACTGAGTTGCTTTTCCATTGCTGAAACACACCAGTGTTGATGTACAGATGCTTCTCTCTCTCTCTCTCTCTCTCTCTCTCTCTCTCTCTCTCTCTTAGTGCTGGTATTCTCAGGACCATGTACATTCTCAGATGCTTCTCTCTCTCTCTTAGTACTGGTATTCTCAGGACCATGTACATTCTCAGATGCTTCTCTCTCTCTCTCTCTCTCTCTCTCTCTCTCTCTCTCTCTCTCTCTTAGTACTGGTATTCTCAGGACCGTGTACATTCTCAGCATATGCTCTACCACTGAGTTGCTTTTCCATTCCAAGAGTTTCAGTTTAGAAGAAGTTTGATTTATCTCCCCCCCCCTTTTCCTGAATGTAGTTTTGGTATCAGATCCAAAAAATTATTGCCAAGGGCCTGGAGAGATGGCTCACAGTTAAGAGTGTTTGCTGCTTTTCCACCAGAACTGGGTTCAGTTCCTAGTGCCCACCTTGGGTGACTCACAACCACCTGTAATCCATTTCCAGGGGATATCATGATTTATTCTGGCCTTTTCAACTACCTGTACACATGTGCTGTAAATACATACACAGGCACACATACAAATACTTGAAACTAATTAAACAAATCTTTTAAAAAATCATTATCAAATATAATGTTAGGAGGTCCCTCTATTATGTTTTCTTCTAAATGTCCTATTGTTTTGCATTTTACACTTAGACCCAAACCCATTTTAAGATAGTTTTTATTATAAAATAAGGCAAACATTCATGTTTTATTGTTTTTATATAGATGTCTAGTGTTCCAGTTTCTATCTGCTGGAATGACATCCGTGGCAACTCTACTTTAAGACACTGGATTTGGTGCTCGTACACAAAAGACCCTGCAGATTGGGAACAGTAGAGCTTGGGCCCAACAAAATGCTCAATTCTGTAACCCTCTGGGGTTTAGCCCTTGCAAGGTTTTGTTCCCTCCTTTCAGACTTTCTAGAAGCTGAGCTCTGTCATTTGTTTTGCTTGTTTAATTTTTTTTAAGTATGTGGGTGGAACCAAATTAAAATTTGCACATTTTAACAGAAGAGTTGCCTTTCATCCTCCCTGCAGTGGTGTGTGTGTGTGTGTGTGTGTGTGAGTGTGTGTGTGTGTGTGTGTGTGTGTGTGTGTGCTTGCATATGTGCTTTGAGGTTGATATCATACCCAGTTCTTTTATGGTCACTGAGGATTGAACTCCGGTCCTTGTGTCTAAGCACCAAGAACATTACCAATTGAGCCTTCTCCCCAGCTCTCAACTTACAGAATATGAATGCAAAGCTATTAACTATACTTCTAACTTTTATTTGGAGTTCATAGTCATCTCTCCAACTTCCCTTTTCTGTTCCAGGATCGCAAGATTGCATTCAGTTTGCTCATGTCCACAATCTCCTCTGACCTGAGAATATTTTCTCAGCTTTCTCTAACTTGTATTACGTTGTCATTAAATGCTTCTTTTATTTATTGTTATATGGAGGAAGATAACTTGTAGGAGCCAATTCTTTCTCTTTACTGTAGAGCCCCAGATCATCAGACATTGGTAGCAGGCACCTCTACTCACTGAACCACACAGCCGGCTCTAAATCGACATTTTTGAAAAGTACTGGTACTTGTATACTTTCCCTCAATTCGGGCTTTTCTGAGGTTACCTCATGATTAGACCAAAGCAGGACAGTTTTAGCAAGAGTGCCACAAAGACAAAACACCTTCTCATTGCAGCAAGTCTTAAGGTACAATACACCATTGTGACATCAGCGATCCCTTCATGCATGTGCACATTCCTGTGTGTGTTGGGCAAAGACTGAGGTCAGATGTCTTCCTCAGTCACTCTCTGTGTCATTTTTTGATAGAAGTTTCTTGCCAGACCTGAACCTTGCTGATCTGGTTGGCCGACTGGCCAAGAAGCCCAGGGACCCCCCCCCCCCCCCCCCCGCCTGTCTCTATCCCCCAGTACTGGGATTTCAGTGTACCGCTGCACAGCTTTTAAAATGTGGGTGCTGGAGGTCTGCACCTAGGTCTTCGTGCTTGCCTGGCCAGACTTAAATGATGGAGCCATTTCACCAGCCACCTATATTTTTGAAATTAGGCCACCATAATACTTTCTGAAATTCCTGCCCTGGGGCTACCAGCTTCTGCATTCATGTCATCCCTAAGTCATTTGATGGCACGCAGATCTAAAATGACCTTTGTTTATTTATTGGATCAAGTCCCAGCTTGCTGACCTGGCCTTTAAAGGTGTCACCCTGTCCAGTGAGCTTTGCCTTTCATGGACCTTCCTGAAGTCCTTCTCTCCAACCTACTGTGCCTGCCTCCAGTCAAGCCTCAGGCTGCCTGATATCCTTCAAGTCAACAGGAAATTTCTGTACAGTCCCAGACAGCAGTGACTATCTCTTTTTTAAATTCCCAGACTTCACTTTAAATTCCCACAATTTCACTTTAATGTGGTCTTTTCTTTTGCCAAATATTTAAAATATCCTTGGTCTTCCCTCCAAGTCATGTAGACAGATCTAGGACAACAACCACAGCCCCGACCTGTAGTGTCCCTGAGAGGCTGTGAGGGACCCTCAGGAAACAGATAGTGCTGCAGATAAGTAAAGCTATGTGTGTGCAAGACTGCAGGTCACAGATTTCCCAAGTCAAGTGAGAAAAATATTCTCAGCATATTTCTCCATGACTCAACCTACAACTCATGGCTTGACTTATTGCTCATTGATTGGGATTGGTAGACATAACCAGCTAATGGACAGAATGTTATAAAACAAATCATGAATTTACAGGTGTTTAGTGCCAACAACCATAACATTGGTCATAGCACAAAAAATTTAGCTCTGGTATTTTTTTTTTTTTTTTGAGTCAAAGTCTTCTCTTAGTCCAGGCTGGTTTCATACTCAAGGTGTATCTGAGGATGATCTTGAATTCTTGAACCTTTTTTCCTCTACTTCCCAGCTGCTATTTAGACACATCCTGGATCTTAGAGTGATTTCTTTCTTAGAGTTATATCATCATCATCATCATCATCATCATCATCATCATCCCTGGGGGATTGAACATAGGCCCTCATGCATACTAGGCAAACTTTCTACCACTGTCCTGCATTTGCCTGAGTTCTCTTCTAGTGGTTTAAAACTATTACCTAATTCAGCAAAGTATCATTTGCATTCTAAGCAACAGTACATGTAAGTTAAAATTTAAGGAGGTTTTAATTTAATGAGTACGGCTTTAATTTAATACAGATGACATAATTTGAGTGTATGCTTGTGAGTGCTTGCCTGTGCATGCCTGTCTGGAAGCCAGGGGTCAATGTATATTATCTTCTTCTATTACTCTCCACCTTAGTTTTTGAGGCAGGGTCTCTCACTGAACCTGGAGCTCACTGTTTCACCTACACGAGCTGACCAGTAAATCCTCATGATGTGCCTGTCACCCCAGATAGCTCTTGCATGGGTCCTGGTGATCAGACCTCAGGTTCTTGTGCTCAAGCATTTTACCCACTAGGTAATCTCTCCAGTCCCAAAGATGACAAACTTTAATAACAGATCACAGATTTCCACGAAAAGAAACCAACCTTAAAAAAAAAAAAAGGTGGATTCTGTTCTGTTAGAAACACACACTAGAGTGTAGTAGATTCATGGCTTAATTACAGATTAGGTCATGTGTATTGAAACAAGCAGCAACAGGAAGCCTTCTGAACGCTGTGATGAGAAACTCAGAGCACAAACAAGCTTGTGAACCTGAGCTGGAGGGCCTACAGCCATGGTGGCCAAAGTTCGAAGTGCCTTTTCAAGTAAACTGTGAACTGTCAGACTATGCTGTCTTCTGCACCCACACCCCTTCCAGCTCAGAGGTTTGAAGGTTTTCCCTGTAGTGTTCCTTTTGGTGGGCTGAGGAAGCCTTTCAGAGTACTGTTTTAAATAATAAAGTAAAAGAAATCTAATTATAAAGGAAACTAGAGTAAAGTACCATGATCAAAAACATTTTGAAAATTTACGATATACATTTATGGCACGATTGCACACGTATTCTTTAATAGTGTAAATAGTAACACATTTATCTTATTGGCAAAGCGAACTGATCTCATTTGGAAAAGGTTTGTGGGAATGCTGCAGTTGCTGGCTTTAGACTGTGAATTTAGACTATGGCCCCCTACAGATCACATTGGATAGCCAATTACTTTTTGACGTTTCTTTCCCAGTAAGGCCAGAAGTGTTGACAACCACAATCTACATGGTGTATTGTGAATGTATTGATTCACAGGGTTGGGTGTGGGTGGACTTTTCTCAAGGAATACCACATTTGGGCTGCGTGTGTAGCTCAGTGGTTGAGTACTCACCAAGCAACTGCGATCTAGGGCTTAACAGACACCACCACTTTCTTTAAACCAAACTTCAACTCTAACCATGTTTTGTCTGATTATCAACGAACTGGTCTTTAGTGTGGTGGCATGAAGATGTCCCTCAAGTCACGTGCTATCAATACAACTGCTGATGCAACTGCATTGAGAGGGGAGGCCTTGGGGAACTGTCTGGGTCATGAACTCCACCATCATGAATGAATTAGCAGGATGAAGGATGTTTCGCCTTTCTTTTGCCTTTTAGTTCCTTCTTCCATATGATACACTTTTCCTCCCCTCTGCACAGTAATCTTAGAAGCAGAGACTGCACCCTTATCCCACCCACAATGAACTGGGCCCTCTTCCACCAATCATTACTTTAAAAAAAAATGCCTTACAGCTGGCTCTTAATGCATCTTAGTTGAGGTTCCCTTCTTTCAGATAACTCTAGTTTGTGTGTCAAGTTGACATCAGACTAGCTAGCACACCCGTGCTTACGGACAGGAGGACAATATTTTCAAGGTGTCAGTTTTTCTCAACTTGTTCTACAGATTCAGTATAATTTTAGTCAAAAATCCTCACATTATTTTTTGGCTATTGATAAATTGATTCTAAAGTCACACAGAGAGGCAAAAGACCCCAACAGACAAGTCAATGTTGAATTAGAACAACGACGTCAGAAGACTGATTTCTATGCACTTGCTATCTGAGCACTTGTGAAGTTGAGGCAAGAGGATCATGAGATCATCTGGGGGACACACACGCATCAATAGTAATAACCTCAAGGAAACAAAACAACAAAACAAAAACAAAAACACCTGAACTGTAATAGTTTAGTGGTGGAAGGCAACGTTGGAGCCAAGGGACACCACAAAGTCACACCTTGCAACAGAGCTCATTTGGGAGGTTTATTGTGGGGAGGTGTAGAGGTGGCTTCTGATATGCTGATAGGAAATGGCCCTGACAGGGGGATGTGGGCTGCACTTTCTACCCTCCACTCGCCTTTGCCAGGAGTCTAACATGGCTGTGAAAAGCCCCCTTTACAAAGTTTCAAAGAGGCAGAAGCCACCTGGGGTACAGCGTGGCTGAGGCTATGAAACCTCAAGGAATTGGGAACCTGATATTTGTCCACCATCTGGAGTTGGCCTGGTGTCGGGCTAAGTCTTGGAAGCCAGGCTTCTCCGGGACCAAGAAATGAGCAGGTACAAAGAGGGAACCAAGGAGGCTCAGACTGGCAAGACCTGAGGAAGAAAGGGTACCGGTGAAGTGTGGACAACAGTGTGTAAGATGAACCGTCACCCATAAGGATGAAGCCTTGAAGATGAGGGTGGATGCAGAGGGACTGAGCCAGTGTGAACGAAAAGACACCAAGTGTGGAGTTTTCTGTCCTCTGTAGCACGTCTGTTGCTCTTCTTGTTCAGCCCATGTTTAGGCAGTCATGCTGGGAGACTTTATGGGTTTCTGACATTCCTGGGACATACATCTCACAGCAAATTCCCTGATACTCTATGTATACAGCAACAATTAATGAAAAAAGAGGCCATAAATTTGTCAGAGAGCAAAGAGGGGTGTTTGGGAGGGCTGGGGGTGGAGGACAGAGGGGAGAAGTGTAATTATAATCTCAAAAAAGAAAAGAAATAAATTTTTAGAAGATACAAAAAAGAGTGCCCATTCCCTGCCCCTCTTTTAATCTGAATATTACTAAGAGGGCATACTAGTTCTTCCTGGCACCTACATTGGCAACAAAATAATTTTTAGTAAAGTATATTTTATGTATGCAATTTCTTTTTTTTTTACATTAAAATACTTTTAATTAGTTGAGGTTTTATCTTTGGACATACTTGGGTAACTTTCAAGGAACTGTCCTTAAGACATTGTTGGACTGACTCAGGTCTTGTTCGTGTTCTTTCCCTTATTCTTGAATGTAATATGTTGATCAATGGTCTTTTGTTGGGAGAGATACCTGTTCGCCCCTCCCAGAGAACTGAAACCTAAATTCAGCTATGAAATTGGGAAAGTTTAAACCCTTCACCTGCCTCCCGCAGCGGATCATGAGCTGGTACGCAGGAGATACTCCAGGGATTATCAGTGATAAAGTCCGCCAGTGGAAAGGTTAACAGCCTCAGAGTGCCAAGAGACACTTGGACTCTTGATTGCAGAGGAATAACCAGGTTCCTTTACAGGACTGAAAAAGAAACTCCATGTCTGAGGATGTCTACAGAGACAGAAGCAAGGGAAGGCAGAAGAGGGTCTCTGGCTTGGTGTGGAGACAGACACAGACAGAGCTCTTGGAGCCAGATAGTGGAAAGAGGAGCGGGAAGGAGAGAACAAAGACCGTGTCTGGTCTAAAAGAACATCTGAAATTCATATTTAAATGTACAAACAAGATGGTAGAATTTTCAAAATGAATTTTCCAGAGTGGCAGATGCGATGGGGGCTGGTAGTGGATATTGGCGATGTTTGTAGTCGCCACGGAGTGCTGGAGGTGGTAATGGAAGTAATATCTATGATGATCGTGTGGCAGAAGTGGCCTTGACGGTCTCAGAGTGATCGTGAAGGGATGGAACAGCTGGCTACGGCAGTAAAAACAGACATTTGTGTCCCAGTGCTAGGTGATATGAGGCTGGGGACACTGGCCTTCATGGGGAGGTTGAGAGGCTATCATTATCATCATCACCATGTGTTGGCAGTGGGTTTTGTAGCATGGGGGCCTTGGGAGAGGGTTGAAGGGGAGGGGAGAGGCAGGGAGGGGGAGCAGAGAAAAAAGTAGAGCTCAATAAAAATAAAAAAAAAAAGACTAAATTAGTTGGGTAGAGAGGGCAGGAGAGTTTCTTCCAGAATAAGAGGCCAGGAAGAATGATAGAAACTTAGCTAAATCTAATCTCACATATGTGAAATTCACCTTATCACCACTACTTGCTTCCTTTCGTGCCCCCCACGACTGTTGCTACATCATCCCATATGTATGCAATTTCAAACGACTGGCAGGTAATCCAACTAAAGACCTCCCCCTTTTAAAAGAAGTAAAATAAAGCTGCTTCATTTTTTACTTAGAAAAATGATTCCAAGCACTTATTGGCCTTTGGATCCTGAACCCCAGAGATGTGCTGGGGCTCTTGATTGCTACCAGTGGGTCAGAGATCTCCTTCTGATCAGCTGATGACCTCCAGCTGTAGAAAGACTTTCTCAGGGCACAGCTAGGAGTCTATGTGTGCTTGTCTGTGCTGCAAACAGGAGAGATAAGGATCAGTCTCTTACCAGACTGTGGGTGGGTACTCCACCATGTCAGCAGGGCCTCTCAGAGCCCCATCAGTGCCTGGACCACAAAGGATTTCCAGTCTCTGTCTCTCTGTATATCTCTCCCTCCGTCCCTCCGTCCCTCCCTCCCTCCCTCCCTCCCTCCCTCCCTCCCTCCCTCCCTCCCCCCTTTTTCCTATTTGTCTGTCTCCCTCCCTCCCTCCCCTCCACACCCCCCCTCTCTCCATCTCCCCCATCTCTGTCTGTCTATCTTTGCCCCTCCTCAACCTCCCCTTCTCTCTCCTCTCTCTTCTTCCTTCCTATGTGACCATTTCCAAAACATTGATAGTATTTGTAATTTCTAAAAAATAAGGATTTTTCTTTGATGGCAAGATCTTCTAAAAAAGACAGAGGGCTGCTTTACAGAGATCATCTGTCACTTCAGCCAGACCAATGGCAAACCTTGACATCTCCAACTCTTCAGTGATATACTTCCAATCTATCAAGCAATCGGCAAAGAGATGTTTCTAGCCTGGTCTCCAATAGAAATTAGGGACTTTTAAACCTTCCCTCGTTAGCCTGGGATATCTATCATCTGAGAGATAAAAAGGCCAGAGAACCACAGTGTACTTTACTATCCGTCCTAAGAACACAGATGGGCCATGATACCAAGATTTTTTATTTTTCCAAGACAGGATTGCAGTATAGCTCAGGCAAGTTTCAAGCTTGCTATCCAACTGGGGATTGCCATTCTTGATCCTGCCTCTGCTTCCCGAGTGCTGGGATTACAGGAATGGGCCACAGTGCTCTAACATCAAATGTACAATTATTTTTAATAGATTCAACAATCATCAGAAAAGAAATGTGTAGGGTAGGCTGCCTCAAAACTGTGGTAGAAAAATGAAGCTTCCCCTTCTCTGGACACAGGTCAGGAGACCAGTGCTCTGGACACCATCTGGCTGCTGTTCCCACAGGCACTGTCCTCTGCCTCTAGATTGCTCTTCATACGCAGGAGTTGGACCACTTCCTTGCTCTCCAAACTTTAGAGTTTAAAGGAAGAGTAAGTACCCTGGGGATAGATAGTGTCAGGCTGTAGGTGTCTGCACAATGTCTCTGCTGTTTGTTCACATTCATTATATTAATAGTTATAGTTATCTTCTGTAGACAGATATTGTAACACGTGTGTGTGTGTGTGTGTGTGTGTGTGTGTGTGTGTGTGTATGTTAGCAAACGTGTGTGGGTGCACAAGGAAGAAGAAGGTAACATCCAATCCCTTGGAGTTGGAGGCAGTTGTGAGCCCTCTGACTTGTACTGGGTCCTGAATTAGGGCCTGAATTCAGGTTCTCTGCAAGACCACTACTCACTCTTTTGTTTTGTTTTGTTTTTGATTTTTTTTTTAGATAGGGTTTCCCTGTGTATCTTTGGAGCCTTTTCTGGAACTCGTTCCGTAGACCAGGACAGGCTGGCCTCAAACTCACAGAGGTCCGCCTGCCTTTTTGTTTTTTCCCTTGAGGCAAGGTCTTATTGTGCAATCTAGATTGGTCTTAAAGTCAAGGTCTGAGGGCTGGGATTACAGGTGTGTGTCAACATGTCTGGCAACATATTTTAAACAGTAGAAATAGGAGGTGAGGCAAGCCTTGTGGCACACTTCCCTCTCATTGTTTAATTCTCACAGTAGTCTTCTTGAGAGTATGGAGAGAAAACACTTTACCTAATGTGGCATACCTGTTCTGTGTGGCTTGCCAATTTCTGGCAACTCAAAATGGAAGACATTTTCGTCTTATTTGATTGAGAGCCGGCATAGGTTGGAAGAGGCATGGTTTTGAGATCTTGGGCAAGACCCTTCCTGAGCTTGTGTGAGAAGAACTAGTGTAAAGAATTAACTCTTGAAAACTTGCAAATCAGGTTTGTGAAGCAATTATCTCCATAAAGGGCAGAACGCTGCCTTCCTCCAAGGATAGTGGAGAGCAGCATAGGCTGACATCCTGGTCCTTAGCATATTGACTGGGTAGGCACAGAAGGAGTGGTAGACAGTCACTGAGACCAAGAAATATTTCTGAGGGAAGGGAGCCAAGCATTCTCCTCACTTCCATCAGAAGATCAGGTACTAGTATGTCTGAGGTTCTCCCTGTCTTTTGCAGAATATCATATTCAGCTCTTCAAGGGCAGTCAGCACCCATCAATTCTTTGTATTTAAGACCTGTTACTATGTACTAGTTACATCTCACTTAATAATCTCAACACCCTATGAGCTCAGAGCTGTTATTTCTGCTTTGTAGAAGGGGGCCACTGAAGATGTGAGCTTCCACGTGCTGTTCAAGACCCCACAGTTGGTAAGCAAAGCAATCACTTCACTTAGTTTATTAAGCCTTTGGGATACCCTTCTAGGCTTCTGCTTGATTCTACCGAGTTGGAGAGACCTGGACTTCCTCAGCTGAGAGGCATTCATGCTGGCAAGCTTTAAAATGGGTCAGACATAATCCCATTTTCATGAGAATTACTAATAGAAGATTAACCTGGCTTAACATCTCAGCTCTGCCCCCAGCTCAGTCTCTAGAGAGAGATATGTCCATTTTGCCTAGTAACCCAGGCCTTAAAAGGACACAGGGGTGTCACCTAGCACTCACTAGAAAATCTGCTCTTCAGTAACAACTAAACCGAGATGACATTCACAAGCCACCAAAATCCACCTTTTTAAGCGTGTAGCCCACTTTTTAGTATAGCAACAAAGCCACATAACCACTGCAAAACCAATCCCACAGCATTTTCACAATTCCAAACATTCCCAGAGTCCACCACTCCCCATTTGGATAATTTCTTCTGGGTTATTTCAAACAATGCTGCTAGGAACAAGTCAGGGGAGGTCTTTGTGTAGACATATGTTTTCAGTTCTGTAGGATTACTGGGTCATGCAACAATCTGTGCTTATCACGTTAAGGAATTGCCACATTATTTTCCAAATCTCTTTGCAATGTAATGATTTGCACCCAGTGGTTTTTGATGCTGACCCGACTATTGCTCCTTGTTCTTATTGACCATGGAGAATATTCAGATTCCTCCCCTATTTTAAAATTGAGTTATTTCTTTATTTTTGAGTAGTTTGAGTTCTTTATGTATTCTGTATGTGAATACCCTCTCACACATGTGATTTGCAAATGTTTTCTCTTCTGTGGATTCTGTCTTTGTTTGGTGTCTTTTGAGACAGAGTCTTTTGTGATACCCTCCGGGGCTAGCTTTAAACCCCTGATCATGGTTCCTCAGACTACCCAGTCTGGGGACTGTGGGAGTGTGACATCACACCTGGTTCAAGTTCTTGATGGTATCTTCTGAGCAAAACATTTTAAATATACTAAGGTGAAGTGGCTAAGAAAACATTTCCAGGATTGAAGTCATGAAGGTCTATTTTTATATTTTCTCCTGAGAACTTTATAGGTGTGGCTTCTATGTCTCTCAATAATTTTGAGTTAATTTTTGTGTGTGGTATGAAGCAGGATCCAAACTGCCTGTAGGTAACTGGTTGTATTAGCATCATGCTGTGAAGAATCTTCCTTTCCCCATTGAGTTATCATGAGACTTATTGAAATCAATTGACCTTAATTAAATATTTGGGTTTATTTCTAAATTCCCAATTCCAGTCAGTTGGTCAATGTCTAGTTGTAATGTCAGTATCCATGCTTTGATTGCTGCAGCTTTGTTTGAACAACTGAATTTTTTCTCTTAAGGGATTAGGATTTGCAAGACTGTCCATTTTTTGTGGGTTTTGGTTGTTGTTGGTTTTTGAATTTTAATTTTAAAAGGTATGTCTATGTATGTCTGTGTGAGTTTGTGTGCACCAGGTACATGAAGGTGGAAGTCAGAGGTGTTAGAGCCCCTGAAACTGGAGTTCCAGGTGTTTGTGAGCCACCCTGTGAGAAGCACGGAAACTGAATTAGAGTCCTCTGCGGGAACAGGACGTGCTGTTAACCCTGGAGTCACCTCTGTAGCAGCTGGGTGAGGATGATGATGATGACGATGATGATACAGGGTCTTGCTATATCACCCTGACTGGCTTTGAACTCACTGTCTTCTTGCTTTCACATCTCAAGTGCTGGGACGATTGGTGTGCTCATGACACTGGGCTTGACAGCCAGACTTTACAGATGCCTTTAAAAAGTTATCTACTGAGGTAATGTACTTGTTTTCTCCTTTGCTCATGGAGTGTGATAATCTGTGGATATTAAACCAAAAGTAAATTCCAAGACTGGATTGTTTTTGTCATGATCCCTTTTATTAACAAAGACTTATTAGTTTTATTTTATGGATATGAGTGGTTTACCTGCATATGTGTACCACATGTGTGTTTGGTGCCTAAAGAGGTTAAAAGAGAACATCAGACCCCCGCCCCCCAGAACTGGAGTTATGGATGGTTGTGAGCCATCATGTGGGTGCTGGGAACCAAACCTGTGTTGTTTCCAAGAGCAAGAGCTCTTAACTGCTGAGCTGTTTCTCTAGTCCCCTTCTCATAGGTTTTTAAAAATACTGTTAAGTTTTTTTTATCATTAACATTTTATTTATAATTCTATTATCAATGTTTAAAAGTAAAATTGAGGCATAGCTTCTTATTGTTCCTACATTCATCTTCTGAGAAGTTTTGGAGTCAGAGTTATTAATGGTTTTGTGAAAATAACTGGAAGTTTTTATTTCTTTTTTGGAAAGTTTAAGAAACACTTAAATATGTATTCTTTGAAGATTTCAAACACCTCACTTGTAACACCACCTAGTCCTTGAGTTTGGGGATATATTTAGAGCTACACAATTTTAAGTATAACTTTCAGAGTTACAGATTGTCTTTCCTATGTCTTAATTTAGTAGTTTATATCCTTTGTATAGTAGTGAATTTTGTCTGGATTTTCAAACTTATTTACAAGGAATTAAAATTATTTGGCTGTTATTCAATATTTTTACTTTGCCATTTAAAATGTTATATATTTGTAACTTTATTTTATATTTAAGCAACTTTATATTGATGAACAGATCATATTTACATCATTTTTATTTTTAGAATTTGTCGAACTCTTTATTTGGAACCAGCTGAGGACTGATTTCTGCCCCTCCCCCTAAGATTTCAGGAATGTGTGTTTAAAGCTTTTGTTGTTGCCTGTTCCTGTTTGGCACTAAGTCCACTGAACTCTTCCTGGAGTAGGCCATGTTCTTGCAGAGTCTCAAGCCTTCATCAGTGTAGCTTAGGGTTTTCCTTAAAATTATAGCTTCGGGGGCTGGAACAGTACGTGCAAGAATGCTTACTGTTCTCATAGAGGACCCAAGTTTGGTTCTTATGCCCAAGTCACAGCTGCCTCTAACTCCAGTTCTGGGTCTGGGATCTAAAGTCCTCTTCCGTGCTTCATAGATGCTTGGCACTTGTGTTTAATGATAGCCACACAAAAGACACACATTTGTAAAACAATACTAATACTAATGCTCAGAAAGCATGATCTCAAACCAGCTCCACCCTCCTGTCCATGGAGCTGGTGTGAAATGCGGATTCTCAGGCTTCACCCGAGACTGAGTCACAATCTACATATTCAAGACCCACTGGAGATCCCCAAACCCTATAGAATCTTCTAGTTTAAACACTAACTTTCCATTTAGTGGTGAGTGCCTGTCTTAGGGTTCCTGGTCCTGTGACGGAGCACCACCAACAAAGCAATCTGGGGAGAAGAGGGTTTATTTGGCTTGCACTTCCACATCATAGTCCGTCATTAAAGGAAATCTGGTCAGGACTTCAAACAGCAGGAAACTGGAGCTGATGCAGAGGCTGTGGGAGAATGTTTTAACTGGCTTGCCCTCCATGGCTTGCTCAGCCTGCTTTCTTACAGAACCCAGGACCACAACGGACTGGGTAGTCTTTCATCAGTCACTAATCAAGAAAATGCGCTACAGGATTGCCTACAACCCCATCTTAGGGGGGTGGGCATTTTCTTAACTGAGGCTCCCACTTCTCAGATGACTTTAGCTTGTGTGAAGCTGACATAAAACTATCCATCCCAAGTGGGGAGGACCTTGGACTTCCCACAGGGCAGGGAACCCTGACTGCTCTTTGGACTGGGGAGGGGGAATGGGGAGGAGGGAGGGGAAGGAGGAAGGGAGAGGGGGAAGGAGGAGGGGGGAGAGGGGAAGGGAGAGGAGGTGAAAATTTGTAATTATAATAATAATAATAAACTATCCATCCCAGTGCCCCTTAGAAATACATGTGTCTATTGACACTGTTTATCCTAAATGAGCTGATTCTTTTATTGGAATCTAACAGGGTAAGCTTGGGAAGGCACCAATGTCCATGCCAACTTGCCACTTTCCTGACCCGAGCAGACATCTGGGGCTCTACTGGCCAGACTCTGATGTCATCTTTTTGCCCATAGCTCCCTCCCTCCTATAGCTGGGGGCTCTGTGGACTCTGTGGACGTGCCACTCCCACAGAATGGCAGGATCATGTGGAATAACAATGTTTTTGCCTGTGTCTTTCTGCCGGGTGAGCAGGAAGTGATGCCCTCTGCACAGGAACAGAAAGAAACGGGAAGCATTCTCTTCTCACAGCCTAGTGACCCCAGGGAACCATGGCAAAGGCAGGACAAGAGAGAACAGCTGCCCTGTTGCCCTCCCTCCTCCCCCTTCCTCCTCCCCTTCCCTCTCTCCTTCATCCTATTTATTTATTAATTTGGTGTATTTTGGTGTATGTGTGCGCAACACTAACAGCTCTGGGGATTACAGGCAGCGGGAATTTCAGACCTAGGAAGGGGGAAATGGACCACAGTCACACCCTCTCTCTCTGTGTTTCAGGTTATTGCTCCCCGTCTGTTTAATCACTCTGAGGATTAGAAGCATGTTTAGCAAAGGCGATAAACTTTAGTTTATCTCAGAACAAAATATTGATTTTGACAACCAGCACCCTGGTTGAGAGTGAACTCTCATACCAGTGAAGTTTGGTGGAGAAAGTTCTGGGTTAACATGTGTGAAGAATTGACTGTGCCTTGTCCACACATATTTGACACATTCTGAAAGCAGGCTTTGATTCATTTAACTCCCTAAAGTTTTTATTTGCTAGATGTTCTTTAGGCTGTTTGATTTTAATTTTAATGAAAATGAATGAATCGAATTGTCTGCTTGCTGTATAACTCTAGCTGGTCTGCATGTCACTATGTAGCCCAAACTCTGTGATTACACATATGCAATTTAGGTATGTAATCTTTGAAGTTCTTTGAATCAGGGACTCGCTTTGTTCTGTATTAGTCTCTTGTATACAGACACCCTCAGTCAAACCCTTGGTCGGCATCTGAATCCAACCACATTCTGCCTCTCTCTGACTTCTTTATCTTTCTTCTCTCCAAGTCTTCCACTCCTCTCTCCAATTTCTCCCCCCTCCCCCGGTCTATCTGGGAACCATGGTAGCTTTTAACACTCCATCATCCTATAGGTGCTTTGGAGAATGCGAAGAGCAATTGTTTTCAGTCATTTTACCAAGCATAGAGAGGTGATGACTGCACACATGCATACCCACTACAGACAGAAAGTCCTATAGAAATTCAGGAAGCCATCACTGTAACTGTGGCTGCACACATGCATACCTGGTGACTACACACATGTTTACCTGGTGACTACACACATGCATACCTGGTGACTGCACACATGCATACCTGGTGACTGTACACATGCATACCCGGTGACTACACACATGCATACTTGTTACAGACAGAAAGTCCTATAGGACTTCAGGAAGCCATCACTGTAATTGTGGATGCTCAGAAAAGACTTTCCAGAGCAGATGGCTTGTTGAGACCAGGAAACCTGTAAATAAGACTCTGATGTTTCTTGAGACAAAACAAATAAACCTTGCCAAGCCTGGGACTAGCTCTTCCTGTGCTGATTATTCAAGCTCTTCCCAGTCAAGTAAAACACTGAGTGTATCAAATAGATTTTGATGACATTTAGAATTTTTCTCATTATATATGACATACATACATATGAATGACAAATACTTGGGAAAATTCTTTTTGTGAGTATTACTAATTCTTCAAATTGCAAGTTGTCAGAGACATTGAATTTATAAATATTTTGCTATGTTAGAGTATTAGGAGAAGTAAGTGTGTATTAGCAGGACATCCTTATGTAAGAAAGAGGTGTAGGGAGTAGCCTCACCTTTTCTAGCATCCAAGGGTACATCAAGGAAGCACTATCAAATGGAAGAGAAGCCCCTCCCCCAAATACTGAATCTGCTGACATCTTGATCAGAGCCCGCTGAACAGTGACAACCAATTTCTGTTCAGATTGGATCTGAGGCACCTTGTGATAGCAGCCCAGATGGACCAATGTGACCATCCTGGTGGAAGAGAAGAGAGTCTAGAGACAATTGGGCCACTCCCTTTCCTATCAGAGTATTGAAACGGTCATCCCTTAAGAACTGGAATTTCTTCAGGAATCTCGTGCCTTAGGAGGGAAAGGGTAGGGCTCAGGGGTTGGTCTCCCAGACAGAGAACTCCACATTTTTGACAATTGACCAGAGCTGAGGCAATGATTGGCCAATGATGAGCAGGACCCCACCTTGACCAGGGCTACTTAGTTATAACAGCCTTTTCCTTTCGAAATCCCTTCCTCAGTACCCTGGAGTCAGACTGGCCTCACAATAGACTGCTTTACTTGTTCTTCTTTCTAATGTGGCCACAGAGAATGAATCTCTAGTCATGTTGGCTTGTCACTTTGCCCCACATATTGGGGACAGATGTCCCAGCTAAGTTGTTAAGGCTGGAGGAGCCCAGGATTTAGCCTCTTGGAAACTCCAATGATGCTACAACAGTCACAGAAGTTTTCACTCAGAATTTCCAAGTTCCGTGCGTGTCTGGGATTGTGTTCTGTGGGGACTGGGTTTCTGAAAGTTTCTGGCATTTGAAGCAGTATGTCCATCTTAAGCCTACATACCTGGATCATCCTCTGTTTGGTTAAATTGCCCATGAATTACTCACTGGTAACACAATAAAGCTCTTCGTTAGTTCTAATTGGGAAACAAGATGAAGACTGTCTTTCAAAGTGGACACTCCTTTTCCTGTTGGTCACAGTGTGGGTTCTTGTTCTTGGCAGTGGCTGAGTAAGGGGTCAAGTCGGTGGTGTTGGTCACATAGGCTCTGGTGACCTCAGACAGTGCCACAGCTCAGTGACTTGGGAACTTTTCTGAATATCCTGGAATGGAAGCCCCAGGGAGAGTTCTGCTCAATAATATTATTGTTTGGCTTTGGTGCTCTCCTCCCCACTTTGGCCAGATGCCTCTCTATTTGACAAGTAATGCCTCATATTTTCCTGAGCTCAGCTCCTGGCAGCCCGGGCGGGAAGCTCATCAGTGGAAAACACCAAGGGAGCCTTTTTATTAAAAGTTCTTAAACACAGCTTAGGGGATAAAGTTGATTCTTGTTACTCTGAACTTGGGCTTCATCTGCTTTTCAGAGAAAGAGGGAGAGAAAGGAGAAAAACAGAGAGAGAGACAGAGACAGAGAGGGAGACAGAGAGAGAGAGAGAGAGAGAGACAGAGAGAGAGACAGAGAGACAGGAAGAGAGAGAGAGGTAGAATGGCACATATAATCTAACATTTACATTCTATTTGCATTCACTCATTCATTCCTTTTTATTCTCTCTCTAATATGGTTTCAAAGTATTTTAAAGTCCACGATTCCTGAGATGAAAACACTACCAGAACTGTGGGTCTGGCGGTCTACAGCACAACTGTAATGATGCCACTGTGGAATCCTTCTGGACCTAATGACAGATGGCACCGCAATGCAGATGACAGGGGCCACGAGCTCCATCTGAGAGCTCCTCTCCTGCCAAGGGATTCCCCAGGCTGCCCCAGAACCCACAGCAAATGGCATGCATGGCATAACGAGAGGGTGCCCTTTGTCTGTCTACACCCACTGTCTCTGCTGCTGTCTTAGCTGCTGTCCTCTGTCCTGTACCAGTTATAACAGATTTGGATGATCCCTTCTAAAAATTAATAATATTTAACCCAGAGTATATAGTTATTCAGCCAATGGTTAGGTCTGGAATTAAACCATGATTTGAGAAGGTTGCACAAGAACCCCCTGATCAGTGACAAGAGAGTGTCTGAAGTTCAAACATCACGACCACACACATTTCTCTCAAGGAAGGACTGTGGTCACAATTCAGAGCCAACTATATTGCCAAGGTGCGAGTTTTCTGTCAGTAAACATAATCTTGAAAAAACTTCAAGGCTCCTTTCAACCAAATTATGTGTAAAAATCCAACACTGTAAATTCACACACAGTGTATATCTTGCATGTTTTATGTGGCACAGAGAGATAAATGAGCAAAGAGCGAGGTGCTGCAACAGGGGCTCTGCCTGTGCCAGGGTTACACATGGGGTGGTTGCAGGAGCAGGAAACAGCGGAAACCCATCATTACGAATGCTTGCTTAGAAGAACGGCTCACACATGGCAACCAAACGGATGTGGGAATGAAACAAGCATGGGTGTGGATTATCAGGATGTTGAGGAGAGAAGTGGCTTGGTTTTGGGAATAAGGGAGAATTTCTTTTCTGTGACTGAACTGAAGTGGAAGGAATGCTTGGCATGGGGCAGCCGTTGCTATGGGTTGTAACTTCTACACACTTGGGCTCACTCTCTTGAGTTAGAAGTCTGAGGGAAGTGTCTTCTGCAATCCTAGGTTAGCCCTCTGAAGAGGGTGGCAGGGCTGGAGCCACTGGGAGTCAAAAATACAGAAGTTAGTGGGTGGGCATAGAGATCTGGTTGGACTGATTCAAGGACATCTCAGTAGAAGGTCATCACACGGGTCCTGTGCCTCTACAGGTTCCTGGTGAGTTAGCTAATAAGTGTGCTTAAACTTCCATAAACGTGGGAGAAAATACTATCCTCCTGTGCCTTTTCTTAGCAATTAAGTTGTGTTATTGGTCTTTATAAGTGTCAATTATAGATTTTGGTGGGAGAATTAGAAGAAGTAACTCTGGGTAAGGGAAACATCCACAGGGCCTCAGCTTGGAAATGCACCAGCTGGTTTGAGCAAACTTGCTGGGTTATATACCTTTGTTATATAAAACAAAATGACTGTAGGGAAATTGAAAAACAAAACAAAATAGCAAGTTGGGAGAATAATTTACACCTATATACTGCCTTCCTAAATTTGTCTGCTCTTAGCATTGCCTGATCCTACCTCCAGTACATACAGACACACATGCTACTCTTTCCTAAGTCATTTGAAAGTAGTGTGATAGACGACATTGTTGCCCATTTTCTGAGTTGGAATTCAGTTGCTTGCTTCAAGATCTCAGAGAATGCTGAGTAGGGACAACAGAAGAAGGGCACATGAGCAAGGCATTACCAGAAAGTAAAATGGTGGCTCCCAGTAGCAGGGAAGGGTTTAGAAAGTGGGCTACCAAACAGTGCTTTGAGCAGGGATTTTGATGTCCTGGGAATGGACAAATTTGATCCCACTCATATGTAAAGAATGTATCTAATAGGGATGAATATGATTGGTTAATTTGATTGTATGTGGTGAATTCTGATTGGTTGATGAATCAGGTAAAGGGGAGGGGCTGCCAAAAAGTCCTTAAGGTTGGGAAGGAGCAGGAAGTTTAAAAAAACAAAGGCTGCTGGTTAGTCTATATCTTGATGAGTCAGAAAATTTGGATTTTAATACCTTATCAACTTCACTGTAAAATCTCTGGTGTTTTCAGAGCTGACTGCTGTGCATATATATGTGTGTTTTCATTGGGATTTTTTGTTTTGTTTTGTTTTTCGAGACAGGGTTTCTCTGTAGCTTTGGAGCCTGTCCTGCAAGTAGCTATTGTAGACCAGGCTGGCCTTGAACTCACAGAGATCTGCCTCCCGAGTGTTGGAATTAAAGGCGTGCGCCTTCACCGCCTGGCCTTTTCCTTGGGCTTTCAACACTGATTGTCTACTTGTTCCTAGTTCTTATCAGCCTCATGGCACTGCACCCTATATGATCCCAAATAATGCATTTCTTCTCTACAAAGACATCATCACTGTCCTATTTAGTAAGCACGGTGTCATTTCTTCCTGTAGGAACATTAATGCAGCGATAGTCAATCAAGGACCAATCGTCTAAATGATGTAAGAAATGCCGATAAAGTCAAACTGTTGCTCTTGCTGGTTGTACCCTTCAGCTCCTCTTCCCCTCTGTTCTTGCTCAGAGGGCCCCTGAAGTATGCAGGCAGGTGTTTTACAAAGCTTGCCGTTGATTTCTCCCACTGGGCTCTTGTCAGGTTGTATTTCTGAGCCAACACATCTGTCTCTGGTCTTGTGAGTCATGATATTTGCTTGGATGCTAGATGTTTGGAGTGAATACTTGCACACAATTGAAGACCAACATTACTACATGTCTTGGGAGGACTCCACGCTCATCCAGTCCCTAGTTCCCACGTCCTTACCCTATGGTTACTAGTCCCTTTCTCAGAGTAATTTCTGAAATGCAAAGAAAGAAAACATTGGTGTGAGCTTCACTTTTCCTTTGTATTGGTGCCGTGGGCTCACTGTCAAGTCATCAGAAGTCAAAGAGGAGACTGATAGCAGATTTAGGAGAGGACCGTTTGTTTGTTCTGTTTTGGGCATCTAAACATCTACATTCTTCAGTTGCCCTATACAGAGAGACACGGCTGGCAATAAATTGAGTTAGAACTCTGAATTGTACAGTGTTGGATGGGTGGGGTAGCTGAAAAATGAAGAATGAGTTATCATTGAAACAAGTCATCCCAGAACCCAGTATGTAGAGAACTCCTTTCTTCTCTCTTCTTTCCCTCCCCTCCTATCTTTCTTTCTCTCCCCTCCTTTGACAGTGTCTAGTCTAACCTAGCCTGGAACTGAACTCATGGCTCTTCTGCTCAGCTTCTCAAGTGCATGCACCATCACACTTGGCTAGCTACTAGCTATGTTCATTCCTCCAGTGATCTATAATCATCAAGACTGGGGGATGAGACAGTGAAGGCCCCGATAGAGAAGCGATTTTCACAACCACCCCCCTTGCTGACTGGCACGCCTGGGATTAAGGCTTGCATCATACTTCTGACCCTGTGTTTTGCCTCCTGTCATTGGAAGCAGGTCTGAGATACCCAGACTTTGGGGAAAAAGAGAACATTGCTACTCTGCACAGACACAAGAGACACACAGTTACATATAGTGTGGTCTATTTGTCCATCCTGAGATCTGGCTAATGTGCTCTTTTTATCTTTGAAAGAACAGAACTTATTATTTATTGAAAACTCTTTCCCATCTGACCTGAAGTCACACTTTTGTGACCTTCAAAATGTTCATTAAGATACAGGTGTAAGGCTAGGAACTCAGTGGGAGTCACAGTGACCACGCTGGCCAGCAAAATAATGATCCATAGGAGGCCAAAAGGCGGTTCAGTTCAACACAACTAAGTAGCATGTGTTGGTTCAAACTTCAGGAGCCTTACCCTGAGTAGTTTATTTTAAGCACAGCACAATTTGGTGAAAACTTTCCTAGTGATAACTCAATCCTGTCTGCACAATAAAGCCTAAGACTTCGAAGTTTTTTTTTTTGTCAAATACATGTAGCATCTCCCATAAAGATAGGTTTTATAGATTGACAGGCTCACAACAAAGGCCTGAGAGAGGATCTGGTGCGGTCCTCACCACTCGGACGATGCAAAGATCACCAGGCTCTTAACCACATCTGTTTGCAGCCTTCCAAATGGATAATAGGTTGTGGATTCTTCCCTTTAAAGAGACAACACTGTGTGTTTAACATTCCTATCTGTGAGCACAAGAACTTCCATGCCTCCCACACAGGCTTTCTCGGGCTACAGGGGACTCTTTGTTCTTTACACTGTGCCCTGAATCACATTGGGAAACATGCTTCTGGTTGCAGGCATTTTCCTTTTCTGGCCATGTGGCAGACGTCTCTCTTCTTCCTTCAAAAGCATATAAATATCCTAGCAACCACACTGTCTGACTTTACCTGTCTATTACAGGGGTGTTTTCAGAAGCCCCAATTATATATCAAATCCTTGAGTAACACTGTACTTTGATCTTAAAATAGAATTTAAGGTAAATTTTCTCAGCCCAGTTGCAAACACTGATGTGGTCTTAGGTTTCTTTTGTAATCCTAATGTGTTTTTTTGTTTTCAATCTTCTCTTTTCTTTATTCGGTTATTTGCTCACTTTTGTTTCCTTCCTTCCTCTCTTCCTCCCTTCTTCCCTTCCTCCCTCCCTCCTTCCCTCCCTCCCTCCCTTCCTTCTTTCTTTTTAAAAGTGTCATTATTGGTCTATAAAGATGGCTCAGAGGTTAAGAGCACTCTCTGCTCTTCCAGAGGACCTGGGTTCAATCCGCAACACCCACATGGCAGCTAACAACTGTCTCTAACTCCAAGATCTGACACCCTCACACAGACATCCATGCAGGCAAAACAGCAGTGCCAATGAAATAAAAGTAAATAAATTATTTTTTAAGTGTTGTTATTACCCATGAAAGAAAGAAGAAAAAAGAAAGGAGGGAAGAAAGGAAACATGTTAGGAAGGATAAAAGTTTTCCATTAGCTGCATGCATTTACAATTCAGTTTTTGACCAATCATCTTGATTGTGAGCTACCTAAGCTTTAAAAAACAAAATATAGAGCCATGGTAAAGATGGCTCAGTGGTTAAGAACACTTGTTGCTCTGCAAAGGTCCTGGGTTCAGTTTCCAGCATTCACATGGTGCCTTATAAACATCACAACTCTAGGACAAGGGGATCTGATGCCTTCTTCAAATGTGGTAAACACACACACACACACACACACACAAAACACTCACGTATGAAATAAAAATAAAAAACTCTAAGCCTTCCAAATTTATATACACACAAATATGCAAAATATGAAATAAATATAAATTCTAAGCCTCCCAAACTTATATACATATATACATATAGTTGTATATATATGTCTACATGTAGACACACACACATCTATCTATCTATCTATCTATCTATCTATCTATCTATCTCCTATCTATCTATCTACCTATCATCTATCTATCTATCTATCTATCTATCTATCTATCTATCTATCTATCTCTGTGGGTCAACTTGTAGGAATCAGTTCTCTCCTTCTGTGAAAGTCCTAGGAGTCAAACTCAGGTTGTCAGGCTTTGTGGCAAGTGCTTCTTTACTCTCTGAGAGTCTCCCCAGCCCACTCAAGCTCTTTTCAGTGTTTATGAGACCTTAAAAACGGTGGAGGAAAGGAAGGTCAGCTAGATGTACATCCAAATCAACCGGGGTGACTAGAAGGAGCAAACAAACAAGAAAGAAATCCTCAAGCTAACTTTGAAGAGCAAGGGAATGATTGGCTGCCTGAGGCAAAGTGTGACTTGGGGTGGGCTGTGGGGGAACTCAGTTGGTCAGGGCTTGACCTCTTTCCATCTCGGGTTTCTGCCAATAAAACTTGGTCTCAGGTTGATGTTCCTTAGCTTCAAAATAGATGTGTTGGCAACAATTGGAGCTACAGGAGTCCTTGTTTGGGGTTAGTTTCAAAGAAACCGCCCTATCTGTGGTTCTTTCTATAGCTAGGAAAATTTCCCAGGAGACCCTAGAACAAATTTTCTCCAAGCATATTAATCCAAATGAACGAGTCACCTGTCCATTACCTCTTATAACTAGTTTCTGTCACAAGAGGTCACTACACTTTGACCTCAGAAGCAAACGCTACAAAAGTCTGGTTCAAAACTTCACTGAGGGAGCTACTATATATATCTGGGAGGTGGGTAGAACAGGTAGGAATGAGTCAAGGAAGATTTAAACAGAAGACCCAGACCATTTCATGAAGATTCCCGAGCTGAGACAGCGCCTCAGGATTGTCCTTGCACTAAAGCAGCTCCAGCTTTATAGACCCACTTTGCAATGATCTGCCACCAAGGAGTACTGACTCCAAACATTCATGTTTCCTTGAGCAGGATGGCTTCTCTGACTTGCCTCTCCAGGGTATCCCAGGGAAATACAAAGTCCTGGGAAAATAACACAGAAGGCAGAGCCTGGGAGACAGGTCCATCATCTCTCTATGGCTGTTAAGGCATGCCTGGTTTGAGCTAGAACATGTGGTTGAGTGATCTGTTTCCCATCATATTTCAAAGATTATGACGGCTGAGATAACATGGGTGTAGTGGCATCTATGATCCCAGTGCTCGGAAGGATGAGGCGGGAAAATCATAAATTCCAGGTTAACCCAGGCTACAGAGTGAATTGCTGTCAAAAGAATTTAAAATAAGCAAAAAAAAAAAAAGAAAAAATAACCAAACATAGATCAAAGCTTCCCAGAGAATAGATTGACTGCTGAATGCGCTCCAGACCTACACAGAAATGTTCACAGACATACATGCAAGCAAACCACTCATATACATAT
This sequence comes from Microtus oregoni, assembly GCF_018167655.1. Taxonomy (NCBI): domain Eukaryota; kingdom Metazoa; phylum Chordata; class Mammalia; order Rodentia; family Cricetidae; genus Microtus; species Microtus oregoni. The sequence continues at coordinate 1,438,870 of NW_024544789.1, forward strand.
ACAAGACCAAAACAAAACCCCAAAACTCTGATATTCATTCTCTCATAATATTTAACAAAAACCCATGATTTAATAACCAAAATATCTGAGACATAGCCCAGAATTTCTCAGCATATAGTTAACACGATGTTCTTAACTTGTGGCAAAAGACCCTGAGGGAAGCCAGTGACAAGATGATGCAAATGTCAGAGTTAGGTGCAGATGTCATAAGCATGTTCAAAGGAGCAACCATCAGCACTTTTCAAAGCTAGAACATAAATAGAAGTTCTGAAGATGAATAAGTGGAAACTTCAGGACTGAAAAACAACAGCCAAAAGTTAAAAACACGCGGAAAGACTTGCCACAGAATGGCAAGTACAGGAGAGAACAGCCTATTGACTGAAATAAAAAATATTACTCAGTCAGTTAACAAGGACAAAATAGCCAAATCGAAACCAAAACAGAACTTTAGGTATCCGTGGAACAACGGAAAATGTGTGTTTTTGTCATGGGATGTTTCAGAAGGTGAGAAGGAAGAAAGCTGTGCTGGAGAACAATTGGAGAAAGGGTAGCTGAAACTCCACACGTTTTGAGGGGCCCATGTACACGTTCAAGTAGAGCAAAGTCTAAATAGGACAAAGTCAAAGAGATGCCCCTAAACCACAGCACATGTAAAGTTCTGGAACACTGGAGATAAAAGCTTTTAAACAGCTAGTGAGAAGCTGTCTTGGAGGACATTGGTAACCGATTCTCTTGTAGCCACCACACAGGTAGACAGGTAAAACAGGTAAACAAGCAGGAACAATAAAGAGCTGTTGGGGTTCATAACGTTCTTGTCACCCAGATATGAGTGCCTGATTTTAATGCATGGACCAGCTGGGGAGGCATGTGTGTATAATCCCAGGGATGGGGAAGCAAACCCAAGAGGATCCTTGCTCATCAGCCAGTCTAGCCTATTTGGTGAGGTCCAGGTACCAGTGGGAGACCCTGTCTCAAGAAAGGTGATTGACTTCTGGTCTTTGCACGAACCCACAACCACATGCACTGCACACACTTGAACACACAAACTCATTCACACAAAGTTGTCAGTACAGAATTCCACACCTAAGGTAGCTTTCAGCGATGACGGTAAAATATGACATCCTCAGTTCACCCCCCTCCACCTACTGTAACAGAATGTTGTCAGGGAATTTTCAGATAGAAGAGAATACCAGAAGGAACTGTAGAGCTTCATGAATGAAGGAGGCAATGAAACTAGTGACTATTTGGGCTAACATTAGAGTCTGTTGTCCTATGGGCATCTTTAAAGGGTACGATGTTGATGAAGTTTTGGACGTATATAGATGTATTGTTTAGCTAAATAAAGGGGAGAAGAAAGGGAACTTTAGAGCTTCAGGATTTCTGATTCAAAATCGACTATGAAGATGGCAGTATATATATATTCAAATTCCTATGGCAACCACTAAAGAAGTTACTCAAAGGGATCCTGCCCAGATCATAGTAAATAGGATAGAATAATAAAATATGATCAAATGATCACAACTCCAAAGACAAGAAAGGGAAAATAGATAAAATAATAATAATAATAATAATAACAACAACAACAACAACAACAACAAAACCAGGGAGGTCCAACAGAAAACAATAATGAATAAATATGTAAGTGCATTGATAATTTCACTAAGTCGTTTAAAGATACTAGCAAATATTGTTAAAATAGATTAAACAGAATACAATACACTATTTGCAAGGAAGTTATTTCAAATATAGTGACATTATTAATAGGTTTCAAACTAGAATATTTGGAAAAGATATTCCAAGCAAAAACTAAGAGCTGGATAGGTTTATATTAATGGCTACATAGACCTCAGAATAAAGAAAGTGATCAAGGTTTAAAAAGCACATTACATATCCATTAGATAAGGGTAAGGAGATTAGTTCATCAATGAGATATAACGTTTCTAAATGTGTTTCTACCTGATAATGCATTACAAAATGCACGAAAGCAGAATACACACTGCTTAACATAGAAAATGCAGACACAGAAAATTCTCCAAGAAGGACTATACTTTTGGATGCTAGGCTTAATCCTAGTACTCAGAAGGCAGAGGCAGGTGAATCTCTGTGAGTTAAAGGCCAGCCTGGTCTGCACAGTGAGCTGTATTCTTTGTCAAAGAGAATTGTGACAATTTAAAAAGAATTAAAGTAATGCAAAAAATGTGCTCTTAAAAATAAAGTGAAGAGACACAATGTGTTCATGGATTGAAAGATTTGACCTAGAAACAATTTAAGTTCTCTATAAGTTTATCTATGGACATTTAATCAAAGAGAATATAAGGATAGAGATAAGCACATACAAGGGTTTTCAACCTCCTGAGTCTTTAGGAACTGCAAATCAAACCACGGCAGATTGTGTTACATACCTATGAGAAATGTTGACATTAGAAACATTGCTAAAACCTAAAAACAACAAGGGTGGGAGCAACTGGGCAATTTCTCATAAAGTTAAAAATTCCTGTCCTGTTTGTTTACACAAAAGAGAAGAAGCTGTACCCAAGTGTGCATAGAAACTCCTGTTCATAATCGTCAGAGTCGGGAAACATCTCTCCTGTCCTTGAGTGGGTAGTGGATAAACTGTGGGTATGTGCACAATGGAAGAAAAGCAATTGACTGCTGACTTGGAAGGATTTCAAAACATTAGCTAGTACAAGATGCTGTACCCAGAATGCTACACAGCAAAGGGGTCCATCTACGTGGCATTCCTCCCCCACCCCTGGCTTATCTAGATAAGGGCTCAAATAGCACAGGCTAGCCTACAACTCACTGCGAAGTGGAAGATGATCCTGAAATCCTGATCCTCTTGCTTTCACCCCAGGAAAAGGGTTGCAGGTTTGCTCACCACCCATTTTATGAGGTGCTGGAAACAGAACATGCATGTTAGGCAAGCACTTTACCAACCGAGCTACACCCCAGCCTCAGAATCATTTTCTCTTAGAAAAAAAGAGGGAAGAAAACCAGAACAGCCTCAGCATAGGTACAGGGAGACAACCCGAGGACCCTGCTGTTGCTCTCTGGGTCGGTGATATTGTAGACCGCATTTTCTGCCCATTCTTAGCTTTCTGGAGTTTATTTCCTGAAACAGTGTGTCACCTGTCCTCCTGTGTGTGTTCCAGCAAAATCCAGTAATACCTATTAGATGTGCCAGGATTGTGTTTTAATTTTTATTTGTTTATTCTTACTGTGGTGTGTGTGTGTGTGTGTGTGTGTGTGTGTGTGGTGTGTGCGTGTGCTCCCACATACATATCTGGAGGCCAGAGGACAACTTTTGGGAGTTGGGTCTCATCTTCCCTCATGTGGGTTCTGGGGGACTGACCTCAGTTTGTCAGCTTCTGTGTCTTATACCTGCTGAACCATCTCCGCCCAGGACACTTTGAATAATTAGAGTAGTCCCAGTCATTTACTGTCTCCTCTGTGTTTTCCTTTCCAGTTCTCAAGAGTTTCATGATGACCTTTGTCTTCCAACTTGAAAAATCCTTTACAGTTAGAGAATTCGTCTTTCGTTCTTTTCACGTCTCCGTCTTCGTTTCATTTCCCTCCCTCTCTGTAGTTTTTTAAATATGCTTTCTTATTCCCTTTAATTATTTTCTCCTTTTTGTCTTCAGGTAGGGTCTTGCCATATATGCCTGTTTGGTTTAGAACTGATCCTACAGCCCAGGCTGGTCTCCTACTCACCTCCTTAGTCCCCTGAGACAGGTCTTTCATTGTTGCTGGAGCTAGGCAAGCCCCTGCCACCCTGCAGTCTCTGCCCACCACACCATGGGGTCACAGTCATACATGGGGACATAACTGGCTTTTTACACGCTGGGGGGTTCAAAATCTGGCCCCTACTTGTGCATCAAATGCTTTTACACATCCAGCTCCTAGGAAATCCTTTTCTATTTTTCCTGTGTGCAGACTCGAGAGCATCTTATCTTGTCTTCCAACCTTAGTTACTGCAGAATGGTACAGAGCTTGACGCTGCTAGGCAAAGCACCATTGGGGGATAGGGAATCAGAGTGGTTCTCTTATATTTCAGAAGGACAATTGTCAAGAGGGAGGCATTACCGTTGGACAAGCCACAAAAGAGTGAGGTGGAACAGACTCCAGAGTGTCTAGACTGAAACCCTGTTTCCTGGTACTAGGTTATCATCATGGCCCTTGCTGGGGCCTGTGACTCACCAGACATGGACCAGCTGGAGACATGAGTGTGACTACATCATGCTTTCAGTCCTCAGGTCTGCCTACGGCTTGATTTCTGTACACACAGTGCTCTGATCACGTTTTTAAATATGATACAAAACAGAACTGTTATCGTTGTTTTCCAGGCTCTTTCATAACTCATGAGGTGATAAGTAAGGAAATAGAACTTTGCCTGCATTTTTATTGTCATGAGCACTCTGGACTTATCTAGCAAGAATACTCTGCCGCTGAGATTGACCTCCCTAATCTAGCCACACAGGTTTTATTGCTTGATTCATAATTGCTTGATTATTTCAGTTGCCAATATGTTAGTTTGTAAACAAATTTTTTAAAAATTTATTTATTTTTATATTATGTGCACCGTTTGCCTGTATGTATATATGTATGTATCATGTATGTATTGTATGCATCATATATGTGTAGTGTCTGGGGATACCAGAAGAAGGTGTTGGATTCTTTAGGCCGGGAGTTCCAGACAGTTGTGAGCTGCTATGTTGGTGTCAGGAACCAAACTCGTGTCCTCTGGAATAGCAATCAGAGCTCTTCATCTCTGAGTCAATTCCCCAGGCCCTGCAAACATACTGCTGCCAGAATGAATCTGCTGTGACAATTAGATTAGTTGATTGATTGAGACCTAATCTGTACCTGCCATTTTCTGTGTGCACGGTAGCATGTTAGGTAAATGCTGGCAGGCCAAACAGATGTAAAGACTGAGGGAGAATTGCTCTGCCTGGCCCCTCTCCTAGTGGCTGTCTTTCCCCTTTAATGGGGTGTGAAGAAAGGGTGAGGAGGTGGGGAATGTGGTAGCTTAAAGAACTCAAGGCCAGAAGCTCAGCTCAGCACACTGCATGATGCTAAGGACTCAGGTAGAGAAGGGCGGTTGACATGCCCCCAAGACATGTGAGGAAGTGGAGCCCCCGCGTTATTGGGAGTCTCTCAATTTGGAAGACCCCCCCAAACCAGCTTTATAGAGGATCCCAAGCTTGACCCATTTTATCCATGAGATTATGTGCACACCAGAAATTGTCTTTATTTATAATAGAGTGTGCTGTCTAACCCGAATTCTTACATCTGTGCCCAGGCCTCTGAGGATGCCAAGAGCTTTCAGAATTGGAATGAATAAAAATACTGCTTGGTGAGCTAGGGGCTCAAAGCAAAGAGAGGCCCTTGGTTTCCAGGAGCCAGCCTTTTCCTTGTGCTGGCTGGCAGTCCAGTTGCTCTCATGTTCACGCTCCAATTGAAGACCATTGTGTAGTAAGTTGCTAGCACCAAACAACCCCAGCTGAGCCCTCAGTTTAGGAGCCAGACAGTGATTGCGCCATTTTCTGTGGAGGACCTAAGAGAGGTCATGCATCTTAGGTCCCAAATTTACCTGTGGCTCAGTTACATCATCTATAACGTGGAAGAACATTAGTCCAACTCCATACTAGTATTGTGAGGATTTAGTTAACTAACGCATTTCGCAGCAAACATCTGGTAAGTATGAAATGGATGTCAACCACAAAGAGGAAGGCACCCTGCCTCAGGACTGCTCTAATTGCTCAACCAGGGATTTCCTTAGTGACTAAACCTATCACGTTTCTGTATGTGACTTATTACGTCTGACGTTTCAAGCTCCCCAGAGTTTCTTCAAAATCCTGGAACATATTTATAAATTTGATGGGGACTAAGGAGAAGGGAGAATTGTTAGAAGAAATAGGAACTGAGTAAATTCTCAAAGGATAACTAGGTCTGAGAGATCAAAAAAGCAGAAGAATAAGTATAGAATGAACCTCGTGTGCAGAGCCCAGAGAGAAGGGCATGGGGTGTGTGTGGAGGCACACAGCGCTCTGGAGGACAAAGTGAGAGACAAGACCAAGAGGTCAAGCAGGGGCCAGATCAAGAATCCTCTGGCCCTTGCCAGGTTATAGGGTTTATTTTTCAACATTTACAATATTACAGTGGAAGCCTGGAAACATTTGGAATGTTCAAGAAGCAAAGCACTGTGGTCAGGTTTGAGTTTTAGCTATGGGACCTGCATTTCCCTGATCTTTCCAGTCTGAACCACAGATGACGGTGATCGAAGGGATGGGAGGCTTGCAAACAGCCCTGATAGAGCCTCCACATTCCTGGAAATGTGCTAGGTACAGTATGCAGATAACGAAGGTCAAAGTCACCCCTGCTCTAGTAGGAAAAGCAGATAAGTCCACCACGTATCATTAGATAGAGAGGCTGCCCTAACACATGATGGGCATTGGTGGGCCAGGTGATAGGAGCAGGGCTGGAGCTCTCTGCCATCCCCACAACCTTGTTAAGCTGGGGTAGCTAGAGGCAGACTCCTTCAACTGTCACATGCATTTCTGGAAGAGTTCATCCCCGCAGGAGCAGTATTACATTACACAGGGTATATGTGGAAGAGGGCCGCCTTGATCAGTCAACCACAGATGTAAAATCCCCACTAAATACTCCATTTTATCATTTTCTCTTAAAGAATGGTCTTACGTAGCCAGACTAGTCTTCCTATGCATTTGAGAATGACCTTGCCCTTCCCGTCTTTTTGTCCTCACTTTCTGAGTGTGGGATTGTAGGCTTGCACCTCCACATATAGCTACCTCTTTTCTTCTGAGTTCTTTCTAAGCTTCCCGACAAAGAGGAGATAAGAACAGACTCGGAATCGGTGTTACATTCCCCAGACAGGGAGAGAGGGAGACAGGGCAGAAGAATACATGTGAGCTGTGCTGTGTAGCTATTTCCTCTGAGCAGAAGCCTCTTACGACTCCAAAGGTTCTAAAGCGAGGCTCATTAGATCAGATAGTGAACAACTCAGAAAGCTCAGGAGGTACCTCAAGCTTACCAGATGAACAAAGAACCTCCCTCCCTCTTCAGCATTGTAGAGGCAGGAAGGACTCCAAGTTTTCCAGAGATCTCCAAGGTGCCATCTTCCATGAGCCATCATCCCTGTTTGATGATGCAGCTGCCTCTGGGCAGCCCAGGTTCCTGTAAGTGACCCCTCATCACCATTCCTGTAAGTAACTCCCAGGAACTCATTTAACTGCCAAGCTGGACTTCAGTGTAATCACTGTTCTGGTCTGTTATCAGTTACCTATCTGGGATACATAGATGTTTTGTGTTGTGCCGTATGTCCTCAGGAAAAGCATACAACACAAACTAAGTGTATGAGGCTATTGAGTGAGATTTAAATGGAGGGAGAAAGAGCTCAAGATGTTCACATTTTACTAGGATTTGGGGAATTGCATGAATAGAATATTGTAGATATGTATAAAGGCAGGTAAGAGACGATGATGGCTCTCTCTCTCTCTCTCTCTCTCTCTCTCTCTCTCTCTCTCTCTGTGTGTGTGTGTCTGTCTGCCTGCCTGCCTGCTTGCCTGCTTGTCTTATCTTTAGTTTCATGATCAAGGTAAAATGCATACTTAGAAATGGGATAGTCACTTAGAACACAGGCAGGCACACAGAGATTATTGCTGAATATTTACCAAATGAATCAAGGTATGCAGAGTTGTTGGCATGAATTGTTTTGTAGCCAGAGTAGGTAGGGATGACAGACAAAGTGTAGTCTGGCTGATTAGGGTCTGAAGGCTCAGAAGCTCCTAAAATCTTCTTCAACCTCAGATTGGGCCCCAGGGTCTCTCCTGTGGTATTCCTCAGCATACCCTCTCCTTCCTCAGCATAGGGAGAGAGAGCATTGTTTGCTCCAGACTGGCCTGGCTCTGACATGTTTTTGATGAATTTAGACACTTTGGTTCCTACTACATCATGGTCTGTGAGACTGCAACTGGCTCCCTGTAGGCGAGCCCTCCAGTCCTGCTGTGGTTTAGGGGTCATGGTTCTGCTGTATTGTCAGTACTAGGGAAGGAAACCACATAGGCTAACTTCATAAAGGTTAGTCAATATACTAGATATCAGGGAGTGGGCAGGGACTGGGGACACTGGGGAATATGCAGAGCTCGAAGCAGCCTGGATCTACAGGAGCAGGGAGTGCTCCACACAGTCTTCTGGAGAGCCATTGTGAGAGAAGCTGGAGGAGGAGGCCGTTCCCTAAGAAGGAAGCTGGGAGAACAAGTGTCTCTACCAACCTAACCCGACGTCCTCTGATTCCATCAGTGCCCCATTTGCCAAGTTCACTGCAAGTTCAGCAAAGGGTAAGTGAGACTTTGATGGGCAGCGGAGCCAAATCCACAGCAGCCAGGGGAGCTGTTGGTACTCGCACTGAGCTGCTTCCTGTTGGTTTCTCAGTACAGTACAACTAAAACCTCCTGACTCATCTGGAAGATGTAGTGATCCCCAAAAGAGCATGTTAAACCATGTCAAGGGTGGGGAAGGGCTAGTCCCAGTTTGTTTACACCCACCTTACCATGTTCCATAATGGGTAATGAATAAATGAACATATCACATACAGACCTCGTGTGCTGAATGCTTAAGACACTTCCATACAAGGGGATGTTATGCGGCCGTTTGATGTTTCAAAGGAGAAATAAATGTAGTCTACCATACAAAGGAGTACAACACTTATATTTAGTTTTATCCCAAATTTAGGAGAGAGGGACTCATACACGGGGTGAGGGGAGAGGTTTTGGGACATTCAAATATCAATAACAGATTGTCATTTTAGAGTCAACATGCAGCACAAACAGCAAGACTCCTTTTAATTAGCCATGGATAGCCCCTTTTATTAGCATCCTAACAAGAGTGAGATTAGGAAACTGTCACCCGCAGCACTCTGGAGGTGATGATGTTCCAGGTGATGAGGGACACGCTTAGGGTGTTCACATGTTGAGGTGCAAATTCATGAGGAGAATAACAGGGCCTCAGTTTTTTATCATTGAGCTAACACACAACCTTCTAATATGAGGTGAGCCCCTCTGGGCTGGCCAAAACCATAATCCAGCACAGCAGTGCTGTAAGAGACCTTTTGTGTATTCTACAGCAGGGCCGAATAGCTGGTGCTTTCCCACAAGGGATCTGTTTCTTCTTCCTCTCCTCCTTCTTTTCCCTCCTCCTCCTCTTCTTTCTTCTTCTGTCACTATTGTGGCATTTTATTTTATATAATTTCTTTCCAGTAGTGGCACAATTCTAAGTATTCAATGTCTTGATGAGCATCAGCTAAAACTGGTTATAAACACACACACACACACACACACACACACACACACACACACACACACGAAAAATTCCCCTAAAATAAAACACCACAACCTCTGGGTTCACCCATTGGTGACCGAGAGTAGGCAAGCAAGTCTCCACCTGTAACACTTTACCAACTCTGTTGTGTTTGAATGTTTCAGACCACAGTCAAACCGCAGCCTCATTTGAACAGAGCCAGTAGCTAAACGTTGCTCATTTGAGTGTGGTTAAGTCTGGTGACACGGATGTTTAATCATCTGCTTACTCATCCAAGGAAAGGGGAGATCACTTACAACTGTATTTTGACTGTGTTCAACCTAATAATTTTATCCCCGAAATACCTAGCTGTTTTGATAAAAAAAAGCTCAGGTTCCTCTGTCCAACACCAGCTCTCTTCAGTTCACCTGTGTCTAGATATGCCATAGCTATAGCTGAAGAGCAAAGATGATGTGTTAGCTGGATTTAACCACTCCTCTGGATGACCTATTCCTAACACTTTTTCTCTAATTCTGGTGTTTCATCTGATTGTAAAAATCTTTTTAAAAAGATTATTTTCTTTTATACGTAAGGATTCTGTATTAGTTACTCTTCTATTGCTGTGATAAAATGCCATGACCAAGACAACTTACAGAAGGTAGAGTTTATTTGCTAAGAACAGTTTCAGAGGATTAGAAACCATGACCATCATGGCTTTAAGCATGGCTGCAGGCAGGCATGAATGGTGCTGGAGAAGTACCTGAGTGCTCATGTCTTGAGACACAACCATGAGGTACAGAGATCTAACTGAAAATGTGGGTTTTTGGAGCATCCACGGCAATTACACTGACATACCTCCTCCAACAAAGCCACACCTCCAAATCCTTCCCAAACAGTTCCACCAACTGGGGACCTAGTATTCAATTATATGATCCTTGGGGGGCATTTTCATTAAAATCACCACAGGTAGTTTGCCTGCATGTGAGTCTGTGTACCACATGCATACCTGGTGCCCAGGGAGGTCAGAAGAAGGCTCTGGAGTCACAAACAGTTATGAGCCACCATGTTGTTACCGGGAATCTCACCTGGGTTCTCTGGAAGAGTAGCTGGTGCTCTTAACCATTAAGCCATTTCTTCAACCCCCTAAAGGTTTATTTTATTATATATATTATTATATTTATTATTATTTTAAAATATTTTATTATTTTAATTATATATATAATTGTACATAAAATTATATATATATATATAATTGTGTATATATGTATATGTATGTGCAGGAGAATGCTAATGTTCTTGAAGGTCAGAGGCACCAGATCTCCCTAGAGTTGAAGTTATTTATAGGGGATTGTGATCTACCTAACATGGTTGTTGGGAACTGAACTCAAGTCCTTGCCAAGAGCAGTGTGTGATCTTAACCACTGAGCAATCTCTCCAGCTTCTGTGTATAAAGGTTTTTAGGTCTACTTAAGGATGTGCACTTACCTGTATTTAAACATTTAGAATTCATGACCACCAATGGAGCCTAATATCATATAGAAGATACAGGTTTCCAAAGCATTTCTTTAAGTGGTGCTGTAGCTGTGCCTATGGAAAATGCCCTTATATCCCTGTGCTATCTCTTCTTCTGTTCAAAGCTTGAAGATGCACAAGGGAAGCCCTCACAGAAGAGAAGAGGCAACTAACGGGGTCTGAGAGTGGGTGGTTCAAGTGGAGAACGACAGGAAATAGCAGGGTGTCTAGGGGCTGTCTCTAAAGGCAGGGCTACAAGGGTCTTTAGGAGCTAAGGATACCTCCAGGTGGACTAGCCATGCACCCTGGACTTTGCCCAAGTGTGTTAAACATTAACTTAGTAAGACAAGCCTGTCTTTAGGAAGGAAGCTTTCAGATTTTAAATCACTTAGCTTTTAGTTCCACCTTTCTTCCCATTTGAGTGAAAGATGTGTATGGTTTTCCTGCTAACAGTAACAAGGGTTTTCCAATTTTCTCTGTAAATCTTTGTGGCTCACTAGATACATTCCGTTTATTTTTAATTCACAGCCACATGTTTGTACCAGATGCAAAGGAAATGGTCTGGAATGAGATTTTGGGAACTGTGGCCTGGAAGGATATATTGTTTTAGCTTAGAGAAACAAATGGATGTTCCTTATCTGGACTTGGCGTGAGGGCTTTCCCCACCCTTCGGGACTGACGCGTGATTTGCCTGGCTTGATTGGGAAGCCCCAAAGAACCGTCCTCACGCTCTCTCTTTTGAGAACCCTTTCCTGGGATTTGTTGCCAGACTTCTTTTGCCTGATGCAAACCAAAGGCTGAGGGGAGTGACTGGTTAATGTGACCTACTTCGGATCGCACTGTGACTCCACTTGGCTCCCCACGGGTTTTAGGTCTCAGCGTACATTCCAGTTTAGAAGATAAACAAAAAAGCCCAGCCTGTGCTGGAGAGTGCTCCATTTGTGCACATAGCAGGCAGGCCTCATCCAGGTTTCCGGAAACATCGCCAGCCAGATTAACTTGGCTCTCCCAGTGATGCTCAGTTTCCCACCCATGCTGGTCCACGGGGCCGAAATTGTGTGAACGCGAAAGCGTTGTCTTTACGCCCTCATCTTATCCCTAGACTTGCGTTCTGAATCTCGAGTCTGCCTGCTACACGGATCGAGCACACTAAGGATAAACTTTGATACGTAAAGTTTTGGAAGTATTTTAAATGGTTTAAATTTAAATATTGAAAATTTCAGAGGTTAGGAGAGGAACTGACGACAGGAGGCTCACAACTGTTCATAACTCCAGCTCCAGGGATCCAGTTCCCTTTTCTGGTCTCTTCACCCACAGAGATACATACCCATCACATAAGTGAAAAAAATAAAATAATTTTTTTCTCTTAAATTGGGAAGTGTGATATCAGATATGCTCACTCCTGAAGCTGGGTTTCCAGCTCGCAGTTTTACCGACTTGCCTCATAAGCATCCCTCAAGATTGGTTTATTGAAGGAAAATATTAAGAAGTTGTCAACCCGATGACCAAGGACTCTGCTTTAGGCGGGGTTACCCCTTGCTCGAACAGACACCTGGGCACCGCTGTTGCCCATGTTGAGCCAGAGACTAGGCACATCCCTTTCAAGGCGTTGAGCCAGAGAGTGTTTGGTTTAGAGCTGCGTTGATCCAGTGGGCTAGCTTTAATTTCCTTAGACTTTCCAGAGACTGAGCTAGGCAGACAGCTGTCATTTCCTCAGGATGTGATTCATTCATATCTAGCTAAGGACTATGTCCCCTGCGGAGCTGAGAATCAAAGACCAAAGATACAGCTCTGTGCCTTGCTCCAAGGCTGGCCATAGGGATCTAGTAATACACCAAGGAGACTCACTGTGGGGATAGGAATCCAGTTCCCTGGCCGATTGCTTCTTGGTGAAGTCAATCCACTCTTGTTTCTTCTTCTTCTTCTTCTTCTTCTTCTTCTTCTTCTTCTTCTTCTTCTTCTTCTTCCTTCTTCCTCCTCCTCCTCCTCTTTCTCTTTCTCCTCTTCTCTTCTTTCTCCTCCTCCTCCTCCTCCTCCTCCTCCTTTCTTCTGCTACTACTACTATTTTATACTGAAGGTTCTTCAGTTCCTGGTGCCTCACTTGAATGGTATCTCTAGTCTTTTGTTTAAAAGCAACCAGCTTTGTGAGGAGACCACCGTGCCAGAATCTTTTATTTTCTCTGCTCAGGAAGTTTTCTAGGGAACATATACCTTGTGTTAACTTGTTGATTTCAGTGCTCTTGTGAGAAAGCATGATTTGATTCCAACCTAAACTCCAGCTTTATCTTCTGGGCAGCCCAGCCCAGAGGATCATTGGCTGCACAAAGAAAACTAGGCTGCAGCAGCAGAGCAAGGCCTTGCCTTGGGGCTACTGTGAGCCTGGACTTGAACCTCCTTCTGTCCCCTCTGTTAGTAACGATCACTCTGACTTCAGTATGCATGCTTACTCCACCACTGTCTTCTCAGCTGCTGCTAGACATGCAGTAATAAAGAAGATAGCTCTGGGGTTTCCTGGCCATCAGCCAACACTCTGCAAAATTGTCCATGTTGGGAGCTAAGGTTTTGGAGGACATTCTCTGTAGCCATTGCAGTCTGACAGAAAATAATAAACACCTAACTCCAGAAATAGTGTGTGCCTGGAGCGCTTTTTATAAGGGAAAGATTGCAGTTGGGTTCAAGGTGGGAGTCACATAGCATTCCTTCCTCTATGCACAAAAAAGTTCTTGTAGAAGATGCTAAGAAGGAAGGAAGCTACTAACAGTGTAACAAGGAGGAAAGGTAACCACTTAGCATGTACCCATGGCCACCAACTTTACAAGTAAAACTCGTACACTAGGGTCCTAGTTGGTGAGGAGAGGAAGCCCACAGGAGCCCCTTCTTCAGAGGCTGGGAAAAGACTGGGAGTCCCTGGCCCTCCCCTTTCACTCTGAAAGCCCTACAGGCAGGGATTGTTTGAAGAGTTCTTTTGGGCTTTGTTCCTTTGGAAACAAAAGCCCTAGATGGGTAACTGAGACATTAATAGGCTGGGGGTTAGTGACTTCGAACTCCTTATCTCCTAAGCAGAGAAGTCCCTCTGATGTACAAGCTGCAGGTATAAAACTCCAGGTCGGTTCAATGCAATCTTTCCTTTTAGGGGCCACAGCTTGTCTGAGTGGAAGAGGGTGGTGCTAGCAATCCATCCCAAAGCCTCGCATGTGTTAAGAATGTTAAGTATGTATCCCAGCACTGATCTATAGCCCTAGTCCACATGCCTGTTTCCAAATTCTCCAGATGACATGCTGTGGACCTTCTCCTGGATAGTATGGTCTTTGTTAATCTGGGTGGGGGACACATTTTTTTTTTCTGGGTATTTTTATTTTCTTCCAAATGTTCTTGGGTCCTCCTCCTTTTTCCTCTTCTCTTTTTTACCAACAGAGCCAAAGGAAGACACAGCTTTCAGTGTTTCGCATGGAACTGCCAGGTTGGCTGGTGGCTTTGAGTGTTCTGTCCTTTTACAGGTAGCTGTAAAACTTGGGTACTGCGAATATTTGGAATTATGCAAGTCATTTTATACTTATGAATCATAGTGGAAGTAGATCATAACTTACCTCAGTCAAATGATCTTCTGGTTCAGCACCATGCTTAAGACGGAGGAAGGAAGGATGTCAAGGAGGAAGAAAAGAGGGAGAGAGGTTGTCAGGGAGGGAGGAAGCTCAGGCAGAAATGATTTTATGGGTCTAATATTGAGCAAACTTTTGACGTTTTAATTTGACTTTGGAATATTCTCTCCCGCAGATTGCCGTTTTTGTTTTTGTTTTTTGTTTTGTTTTTTGGTTGAGACATCTGCTCTGAGACCATCCACAATGTCCTCCGGACTGCTCAAGCCCACTAGCAACTTCCTGCCTTGCTAAGCTCATCAAATCTTAACGAATCCATGAAGGCTCTGAGTGTGATCTGAGAAGCTCTGTTCTAACCTAAGGTGTTAAAGATATTGTAGAACAGCAGGACGGGACTTGGGAGGAATTAATAAGCAACTCCAGGCTTGCCAGCGCAATCACATTTTCTTTTTTGCTGATCTTAAGCGAATCTTATTATTAACCCAGGGAAATGTAAGATGTGGAGCTTGACGTCCCCCTCCAGAAGTTCCTGTGTAAATCCGTAGTCTGATTAGAAATGGTAGCTGTCGGCCTTCAACCTCTACTCTTTTACCACCCACGGTGCTTGGGGAAAGTATGAAGGATCGAGAAGACTTATGTTCTGCCTGGGGTCCCAGGGTGATGTCTCTCTGGAAGCATGCCATCGTGGCACCCAGAGGGAGGAACTCCGTCTTGGTGGAAGCCCTGTGGAATGACAGTTGGGTGGGGCACCAGGATGCTGGCTGTACGAGTCTCAGTTCTTTGTCTCTATTCACCAGGCTTTTGAAAAACTTGAAATTCCAAGTGGTTGATCCGCCTTGAACACTGTCTTGCTCTTTGGCCTTGGATAAGTCACTGTATGACTTCTAAAAATATGTGGGAATGGCTGGGTAGGGCTGTAAGCAGCCATTACGGTTTACAGTCCCTTTTACTGAAATACACAAACATCCACAGTGTACCAAACAACCAAACAGTAAAAGAATCATGATCTGTATTCAAGAACACGTTGTGTCGCATCATACACAGTGTTTCTGGCCTCAAACCTGTAACTTTCCTGCCTCAGACTAATGGATGCTATGATAATAGGCACATGCCACCATGCCTCTCTGTCTCCCTAGCACTTCATTCCCCTTTTCAAAAGGACCACAACAGACAGGATGAATAGCCCCACTTTGAGATTACCTGCAGCAGAGGTCTCTGGTGCAGACTGTTTATCTCTTATCTCAGGTGTCCTTGGCAGTCTGTTTCTTCCCCTGCAACCTAAAGGGCAAACTTTGCCATGAGCAGGGCTACCAGAAGCATTGGTGATTGGTGTTCAAGGGGCAGCCCTTACAGACTGTCATCCACACAGCTAAATGACATCTCCTTTCATGAGGTCAGCTGCATCTCCTTGAGAGACTCCATAAGGAGCCAGACTGTGAACTGTGGCCATTTCCTCATCTGAGTTCGAAGTCACTGTTCTAGCAATTCTACAGTAACTGCACATAGACTGGTGTGTGTGAGTGTGTGTGGTGTGTGTGTGTGTGTGTGTGTGTGTGTGGTGTGTGTGTGGTGTGTGTGTGTGGTGTGTGTGTGTGTGTGGTGTGTGTGTGTGTGGTGTGTGTGTGTGGCGTGTGTGTGTGTGGTGTGTGTGTGTGTGTGTTGCTTTCTGGAGGGACTGGAGTATGGACTGGAAATGTTGGGGGAAGAGGGATTCACCTATATAGCCCTGAGGAACCTATCCCTCATACTGGCACAGAGCTTCTAGTGCAGCTGCCACAGGGTCATCCACACTCCTACTCAGCCTGCCTCACCCATACGCTGATTAAACCCAATAAACTTGTTGATTCCTCAGGATAAATTGCCGGAGACTTGTACTTCGGTTTGTTTTGGAGACCTTATGAATCAGGGGTAGATATTGTTTACAGCTCCTTAGGGAAGAAATTTTCACATCAACTCTTAAACGAAGTAGGAGGAGCCAGTAAGTACTCCAATCTTCTCCATCCCTTGCTGGGATGCTGAGCAGGGTGATACTGGGGACTCCTCTGGGAATTGAGCTTGTAGTACTCACTGGCAACCAAGCACTCACCTACTCTTCCCCCCAGTCCTCTCATCCTCACTTGCATTTCCTGGAACCTTCTAGACAAACTCCCTCAACTGGGGTTGCCTCAGGGTTTGCCTTTAGGGCAATATGACCATACAGTATGACTGTAGCTCCACGAGACAGAGAAACTCAAGTATCTAGAAGTAGATATGGAGAAGGAACTAGGCAGAAATGGACCACCAGCAGAATGTGTCTATGCATGGATGAACAAAAACAACAGCCATCTGATATGAACAGGAAAATGGAGGAAGCAGACTAAAATGAGGACCTGAAGTGGTGTAGGAGGGTCTCCTTTCTATGGTTGCTTTCATTGGTTGAATAAAGAAACTGCCTAGGCCTTTTGATAGGACAGCAGCTTAGATAGGTGGAGTAGACAGAACAGAATGCTGGAAGAAAGAAGGCAGAGACAGCGAGCCGCCCGCCATGAAGCTGCCAGGTCAGACATGATGAATCTTTCCCGGTAAGCCACGAGCTCGTGGTGACATACAGATTATTAGAAATGGGTTGAAACAAGATATGAGAGTTAGCCAATAAGAGGCTAGAACTAATGGGCCAGGCAGTGTTTAAATGAATATAGTTTCCGTGTAATTATTTCGGGTGTAAACTAGTCAGGAGCCAGGCAGAGGGAAGCGACCCACCGCCCCTCCATTACAATACTGAAGGATAGACTAGAATTGAAACACTTTCCTACAAGTTTTGTAAGATACCATGGAACTTGGAATGGGAAACACATTCTTGGTTTGAGGAGGGGCAGAAAGGAAAGAAGGCAAAGAAAGGTTTGTTTTCAGGTGACACAAGACGAACAGTGCTTGCAGCTCTAATGTGGGCATAGCATTTGGGGATGAAAATTCCCACTCACTGGAGCATCATAAACTGTACAGATGTTACTGATATCCCACATACATGAGGAAGTTTCCACTATCCAGTCACAGAACAGAAATTTGTAACCAAGAGAGTTGAGTTGGTTGGCTCAGAGAGGATTAGGTGGAGATTGACAGGTTTAGGATGCAGAGCTGTATGGGGCCAAGCCTGGGAAAGGCCTGCAAACACAGCTGGTCCAACACTGAAAGAGCAAGCATGAAGCAGAATCCATGGGGCTGTGACTCCCCCTGTGAAGTTTATCGTCTGCCTGCTCCACCAATCGCCTCCTGCATGCCCTGACTGATTGCCTGAACGAATCAAGCCGAGACAGTTCAAATCAGGAGTGTACAGCAGATGACAGGTCCAGATTGAGAATTGAGGTTACCAGTTCTAGGATGCTGCGGCCTTTTTGAGATGGGGGAGTTCTAGGATGCTGTGGTCCTTTTGAGATGGGGGAGTGGTTCATTCACGTCTCAGTGGGTACATAGTCAAGTAGAACTTTGATCTTTGATTTATCTTTGTTCGTTTATTTATTTTTGGTTTTTCAAGATAAGGTTTCTCTGTGTAGCTTTGCTGCCTATCCTGAAACTTGCTCTGTAGACGAGAACTGGCCTTGAAGTCACAGAGATCCGCCTGCCTCTGCCTCCCAAGTGCTGCGATTAAAGGCATGCACCACCACTTCTTGGTTTATTCATCTTAGTTTAAATGGAAATAAAAGCTGGCACTCATCAATTCATGCCTGTGTTCACAAGAACTCTTCTGCTAACATTTTATTTTATCGATGGGTACAGTGAATTTGATGGGGTTGATCCGTTTGATTAACTTGGCTCTCGAGTCTCGTATTAGCCCTTTAGCAGAAAATACTGATGACTGTGACATATTTGCAGAACAATTAGGATTACCCCCAGGGGGGATATAGTTGGTGCTATTCAGAGTAACACAAATTACTTAATAGGCATTAAATAAACCTGAAAGGCTAAACTTGCCTGTGTTAATTTAGAAGCTGCAAAGAAAAGAAAAAATATCAAGAAGGCAGGCAATAAGTATTAGAGAGGGAAGGAAGCCAAAGGCTCTTTCTCTGCCAGCAGTTTCAAATTTTATGCTTCTTTGGCTTTTCAAATGATTTCCATTTGTTTTTAAATGAGCTAAATGCTGATAATTATTTGACTAGAGACTTCAATTCAAAGAATTCTACCTAATTAAGAACGAAAGAAACAATTGAGTTAGGCTATTAGCTCTCCCTGGCTCTCCAGTCCCTGTGGGAAAGGAAGGGACAGGAGAGGGAGCAGCAGGGCAGGGAAAGGCTCAAGGCTTGCTTCAGCGTGGTTAATGGGAACACCTAGAGAATGCAGACTCATAACCAGCACTTAATGAATTCCTATGTGGCCTAGAAACTCTTCTAAGGACGGTGTCTATGGCAAAGCCAAGGCTCGGATATGTGTATTAGCCTCAGCTGGTTTCGGGATGAAACCAGCCAATGAGGCTCAGAGCAAACACTCAGAATCTCAGTATTTGCTTGCTTCAATAATAATGAGAAGACGTAGCTGGAAATTCTTCAGCCTACTGTGTGTGGAAAGTCTAGCTCCTGTTTTCAGGCATGGTGTCTCAGGTTTAGCAATCTTAGTACTTAGGAGGTGAAGGCAGGAGGATCACAGATTTGAGGGCAGCCTGGGCCACATAGTGAATTTAAGGCTGTTTTGAGCTATTTAGGAATGGATATCCTGTTTTTAGACAAATCCATTTTATAGACAAGAATGCTGAGTCTTGTCTACAGAGTTGCAACAGAATACTGATGGTTAAACATGGACTCAGGAACAGGCATAATTGGAAAAACCTGTTCTTTCTGTACCACTAGGTCAAAGCCAAAGTGATTACTAAATTGCTTTTCTAGAAGGACATTTTTCATTTAGTTAGCTATTCACGAGGGACAGACCTTTCCCTCTCAATTCCCTCAGGTCCCCACCCTGTGTTCGTGGTAGCACAGTAATTTTGAAGTGAAGAACAGTGATGAAGAATGGAACGAGGAAACAATCGTCCTTCCTTGGGATTCAGAAAACCAAAGAAACACAGTGGAAGAGGAAGGCGGGAGTACGGGCTCTGTTAGGCAGGTTCTTCCCAGTAAAACATGGCTCTTTTTCTTTTTCTTTAACTGCAACTGACCTATTCTGTCACATGATTTTTGGTCAAAAGAACGAGCTCCGAACTGTATCTCTGGCCCTGAGTAGGAGCATAACTGCCTGAACTGTCATGAGGTTCATGGGATTTTTATCAGAGGGCTGTCAATCACCCAGACAGGAGAATATCCCTTAGGGAAACCATCTGTTCCAGAGACCTTAGGAAGGCCAAAGGGACCTTTTCTACTCATCCCGAAGCTCTTTTCCTGCACAGTCTCATCTGGTCATTGCTCAGTCTCATCTCTAAGCCTATCTTTCTCTGTGAGGACCGCAGTGGTTGTTGGCTGCGCTCGCCCTTGAAAGTGCTTCCTGTTTCTTTGCTATAAACTTTACCTGTTTTCTGCATGACAGTGTGTCATCTTGTCTAAGTTCATCGGACGGTGATCTCAAGGCCAGCGTGAGATCTTGGCAATAGTCTCTCTTTTCTATCTTAGGAGTTGGTTTTAGAGTACGGTCCTAGTCTCAGAAGCTCTGATTTCCTAGCCAGCTTTCTGTTACTATAATAAAAGGCTTGAGCTTATCGACTGAAAAGAAAAAGTTTATTTTGGCTTACAGCTTTGTAGGCGTCAACCAAGGGTCAGTTGGCCTCATTGGTTTTAGACCTGTGGTCAAGCCGCATATTTTGATAGGATCTGAAAGAAAGGGAAGCTTATCATCTCATTTTAGCCTGGAGGCAAAGAGAGGGAGAGGAATAGGGTGAGGTCCTAGTATCCCCTTCAAGGACATGCTCCCAGTGATCCACTTGCTCTAACTAGGCACCCCCTCTTAGAGCTTTTATCACATCCTGTGTTGGCTAAAGAAACTCCATTTTACACCATTTGAAAGATGGGTTCCCAATAACCCTGACTCAGTTACCTCCACCCAAAACTGTATCTCTCTGACTATCTACTTGTTATAATGTGACTAATTGCTTTTGGTTTCTCTAACCTGCTTTTTAGTTTGTTTACCTAATCTTGGCAGAGCAAAATAGCTCTTGGTTTACTTGTACAGATATTCAAGGTCTTATGGTTTTTGATTTTGGAAAGAGACAACTGGAAAAAAATTCTATAATTTTAAGAAAATTTTAAATATTATAAAAATTAAAATAAAAATCCTTCTGGACAGGAAAATCCACAGCACGCACCGGATGCTCAGGTACCCAAATTGGACTGTCAGCATCCTGCAGGAAAACACAAACAGGCACTCTTCCCCACAGCAGTATGGATCTGGACCACACCAGGTGCCATCTGCTAGATTCTTCCATTTGACGTGAGGCATCCTGGAAGAATCTGGTCGCCAGTGCTGGTCAGCAGCGGTACAAGATTGAGCATCAACAGTCCAAAAATTTAAAATGTATAAAATAAAAGATAAAGGGTCTCTGGGGGGTGGAACCATATTCCCCCTTTTTTGTTTTATACAAATAGGCTTTGAGCGTACGATGTGCTTGTCCTTGAAGATTATGAGGTATTCCTGTTTTATGAGAAATAGAGAACTCAGAGGAAAATTAACAAAGCCAGTGCTGGTGTAGGCTGGCTCATTGTCAGTTTTTACAGTTTTTGGAACTCCCACGTAGGCAAAAGCCTGGAGACAGTGACTTCTAATATCCCATAATTTTTCTCCTGTATGGGCTGGGGCAAATATAAGAATAGAATATCCACGGTTACATGAACATATTGAATATGCCCAAAAGAAGGAACATGGGTAACGCTCATTTGCCATAAATGATTAGGAGCAAGCCCACGAGGATTAACTCCCAAATGGGGAATAGCTAAAAGTTCTGTACACAGAGAGCATTTTTTTTTTTAACAATATCGGTGGCCTGCTCTCGAGATATCTTAAAATGAAATCTTTTTTTTCTTTTTTTTTCCAGTTCAAAGCCTCATTTGCTATTATTCAATCTTTGTGCTTCTAAAAATAGTCTATAGAAACCATAGTAATGACACATTGCTCATCATTATACCTCAATATTTCTTATTCTCACTCATTACTTCCTGTCTTTCCCATTGGTTTCATCTTTTTTTTTTTATTGAGAAAAGGAGAAAAAAAAAACCAGTTTCCACCTCCTCCCAGCCTCCCATTTCCCTCCCCCTCCTCCCACCCTTCTCCCCCTCCTCCCGCCCTTCTCCCCCTCCTCTCACCCTTCTCCCCCTCCCCCCACTCCTCTCCCTCTCCCTCTCCAGTACAAAGAGCAGTCAGGGTTCCCTGCCCTGTGGTAAGTCCTAGGTTCTCCCCCCTCTGTCCATATCTAAGAAGGTGAACATCCAAACTGGCTAGGCTCCCACAAAGCCAGCACATTACGTAGGATCAAAACCCCGTGCCATTCATTGTCCTTGGCTTCTGATCAGCCCTCTTTGTTTGCCATGTTCAGAGAGTCCAGTTTTATCCCATGCTTTTTCAGTCACAGTCCAGCTGGCCTTGGTGAGCGCCCAATATATCAGTTCCACTGTCTCAGTGGGTGGGTGCACCCCCCCGTGGTCCCGACTTCTTTGCTCATGTTCTCTCTCCTTCTGCTCCTCATTGGGACCTTGGGAGCTCAGTCCAGTGCTCCAGTGTGGGTCTCTGTCTCTGTTTCCATCCATCACCAGATGAAGGTTCTATGATGATATGCAAGATATTCGTCAGTATTTCTATAGGATAGGGTCATTTCAGGTTCCCTATCCTCATCTGCCCAAGGAACTAACTGGGGACCTCGGCTTGGGCACCTGGGAGCCACTCTAGGTTCAAGTCTCTTGCCAACCCTAAGGTGGCTCCCTTAACTAAGAATTGTGCTTCCGTGCTCCCCTATCCAACCTTCCTTTATCCCAATCCTCCCTTTCCCCCCATCCTCCCCTTCTCCCTTTTCTCTCCCCATCTCCCCTTACCCCCATCCCACCCCACCCCCAAGATCCCAATTTTCTCCCCGGCAATTTTGTCTACTTCCCATAGGCAAGAGGACAACTATATGTTTTTCCTTTGGTTCACCTTCTTACTTAGCTTCTTTAGGATCACCAATTGTAGACTCCGTGACCCTTATTTATGGCTAGAACCAATTATGAGTGAGTACATCCCATATTCATCTTTTTGGGTCTGGGTTACCTCATTCAGGATAGTGTTTTCTATTTCCATCCATTTGCATGCAAAATTCGAGAAGTCATTGTTTTTTACCGCAGCGTAGTACTCTAATGTGTAGATATTCCACACTTTCTTCATCCATTCTTCCATTAAAGGGCATCTAGGTTGTATCCAGGTTCTGGCTATTACAAATAATACTGCTATGAACATAGTTGAACAAATGCTCTTGTCATATGATAGGGCATCTCTTGGGTATATTCCCAGGAGTGGTATTGCTGGGTCCAGGGGTAGGTTGATCCCGAATTTCCTGAGAAACCGAAACACAGATTTCCAAAGTGGTTGCACAAGATTGCATTCCCACCAGCAATGGATGAGGGTACCCCTTCCTCCACAGCCTCTCCAGCAAAGGCTATTATCGGTGTTTTTGATTTTAGCCATTCTGACAGGTGTAAGATGATATCTCAAAGTTGTTTTGATTTGCATTTCCCTGATCGCTAAGGAGGTTGAGCATGACCTTAAGTGTCTTTTGGCCATTTGAACTTCTTCTGTTGAGAATTCTCTGTTCAGTTCAGTGCCCCATTTTTTAATTGGGTTAATTAGCATTTTAAAGTCTAGTTTCCTGAGTTCTCTATATATTTTGGAGATCAGACCTTTGTCTGTTGCGGGGTTGGTGAAGATCTTCTCCCAGTCAGTAGGTTGCCTTTTTGTCTTGGTGACAGTGTCCTTTGCTTTACAGAAGCTTCTCAGTTTTAGTAGGTCCCATTTATTCAATGTTGCCCTTAAAGTCTGTGCTGTTGGGGTTACACATAGGAAGCGATCTCCTGTGCCCATCTGTTGTAGGGTACTTCCCCCTTTCTCTTCTATCAGGTTCAATGTGTTCTGACTGATAGTGAGGTGTTTAATCCATTTGGACTTGAGTTTTGTGCATGGTGATAGATATGGGTCTATTTTCATTCTTCTACAGGTTGACATCCAGTTATGCCAGCACCATTTGTTGAAGATGCTTTCTTTCTTCCATTGTATACTTTTGGCTCCTTTATCAAAAATGAGGTGTTCATAGGTATGTGGGTTAAAATTCGGGTCTTCTATACGATTCCATTGGTCGACTTCTCTGTTTTTATGCCAGTACCACACTGTTTTCATCACTGTAGCTCTGTAATAGAGTTTGAAGTCAGGGATGGTAATGCCTCCAGACAATCCTTTATTGTATAGGATTGTTTTGGCTATCCTGGGTTTTTTGTTTTTCCATATAAAGTTGATTATTGTCCTCTCAAGATCTGTGAAGAATTTTGATGGGACCTGAAGGCGTAAGTCATAAACAATGCCACACCAGTTTGGAATTATGATTAATAGGGTGGTATTTATTTAAAGGGGAAAAAACTTACAGATCACTGTCAGCTCTCTGCGCAACCAGGAAGGGAGTCTAGTCACCAGTGGAGCAGGAAGTGAAGAGAGAGAGGAGAGGGAAGTGGCCGCTTTTTTAAAGGGAGAGAGACCACGCACCAATGGGCTGGTATCTCAGTGGCGATAGGCTGGAGGAGTGGGAGGACCTCCCATAACAGGGACCTTGATGGGGATTGCATTGAATCTATAAATTGCCTTTGGTAGAATTGCCATTTTTACTATGTTGATCCTCCCAATCCAAGAGCAAGGGAGGTCCTTCCATTTTCTGGTATACTCCTCAGTTTCTTTCTTCAATGCCTTAAAGTTCTTGTCAAATAGATCTTTCACTTCCTTGGTTAGAGTTACCCCAAGATATTTTATGCTGTTTGTGGCTATCGTGAAAGGTGAAGCTTCTCTGATTTCCCTCTCTGCTTCCATATCCTTTGTGTATAAGAGGGCGACTGATTTTTTGGTGTTGATCTTGTATCTCGCCACATTACTAAAGCTGTTTATCAGCTGTAAAAGTTCTTTGGTGGAGTTTTGGGGGTCGCTTATGTACACTATCATATCATCTGCAAATAACGAAAGTTTCACTTCTTCCTTTCCAATTCGAATCCCCTCGATCCCCTTATGTTGTCTTATTGCTATTGCTAGAACTTCAAGCACTATATTGAAGAGGTATGGCGAGAGTGGACAGCCTTGTCGTGTTCCTGAGTTTAGTGGGATGGCTTTGAGTTTCTCTCCATTTAATTTGATGTTAGCTGTTGGCTTGCTGTATATAGCTTTTATTATATTTAGGTATGACCCTTGTATTCCTAATCTCTCCAATACTTTTATCATAAAGGGATGTTGAATTTTGTCAAATGCTTTTTCAGCATCTAATGAAATGATCATATGGTTTTTTTTCTTTCAGTTTATTTATATGGTGGATTACATTGATAGATTTTCATATGTTGAATCAGCCCTGCATCCCTGGGATGAAGCCTACTTGATCATAATGGATAATTTTTCTAATGTGTTCTTGGATTCGGTTTGCCAGTATTTTGTTGAGGATTTTTGCATCGATGTTCATGAGTGAGATTGGTCTATAATTCTCTTTCTTGGTTGAGTCTTTGTGCGGTTTTGGTATCAGAGTAACTGTAGCTTCATAAAAGGAATTTGGCAATGCCTCTTCTGTTTCTATATTGTGAAATACATTAAGGAGTATAGGTATTAGGTCTTCTTGGAAGTTCTGGTAGAATTTGGCATTGAAACCATCTGGTCCTGGGCTTTTTTTTGGTAGGGAGGTTTTTGATGACCTCTTCTAATTCTTCGCGACTAACAGTTCTATTTAGATTGTTCACCTGGTCCTGGTTTAACTTTGGTATATGGTATTTATCTAAAAAAGTGTCCATTTCCTTTACATTTTCCAGTTTTGTGGCATATAGGCTTTTGTAGTAAGATCTAATGATTCTCTGAATTTCCTTTGTGTCTGTGGTTATGTCCCCCTTTTCATTTCTGATCTTATTAATTTGCAAATTCTCTCTCTGCTGTTTGATTAGTTTGGATAGGGGTTTATCAATCTTGTTGATTTTCTCCAGGAACCAGCTTTTTGTTTCATTGATTCTTTGTATTGTTTTCTGTGTTTCTATTTTGTTGATTTCAGCCCTCAGTTTGATTATTTCCAGTCTTCTCCTCCTAGGTGAGTCTGCTTCTTTTTTTTCTAGAGCTTTCAGGTGGGCTGTTAAGTCTCCAATGTGAGCTTTCTCTGTTTTCTTTAAGTGGGCACTTAGTGCTATGAACTTTCCTCTTAGGACTGCTTTCATAGTGTCCCATAAGTTTGAGATGTTGTTTATTTTCATTGAATTCCAGGAAGACTTTAATTTCTTCATAAGAAACTTCATAAGATTCTTGACTAACTGTACAAATTTGATGAGTTGATCAGCCAATGCATTCCCCTTGCTCAAGGAACAGGAAGGTCAGTATGAGCCCACAAATGCCCTATGTAAATGGGAACAGATGTGGTCCAAAGCAAAGTTTGAATATCCAATAACTGCATCTTGACTTGAGATACAGAGGCAATATAAGCTGCAGTTTCCAAAGGTACAATAAATTTGCTTATATATTGACTGTCAGTAAAAAGGTTAAATGGGATATCAGTGTATTTCTCTAAGACCATTTGTATAGTGACCAATCCGCCACCTGAGCAGATTTAGCATTAATAGGAGGAATATTAAAATTAGGAGGGGAGGCCACCACAGCTCTCCTGGTGGAAGACTCATCAGTAAACACATTCTGTGCCCCTGCCAGGGGCTGCAAAGAAATAACTTTAGGGAAGCATACTAGATGAGTTTTGAAAAAGGTGACCAACTTATCAGAAGGATAATGATTATCAAGCCTGCAGGGATTAGTGCATAAAAACAAGATCCAATCTTCAGCAAAATTTTGCAGCCAAGTTATTTCTGCCTCGATATATGGTGTAATAACCTTATCAGGTAACATTCCAAAGGTTTGCAAACTAAGTTTATACTCTTTCTGAATAACACATAGCACAGCTGATGGATACGAGATGACAATTTTTACAGGTGATACATGTTCAAGTACTCAGAGGATGGGTCCTTGCTGCCAAAAACCTCCAGTAGGACTATGCTGAGAGGGAAAAATTATCAACAACAGTGGCTGACTAAAG
This sequence comes from Microtus oregoni, assembly GCF_018167655.1. Classification (NCBI taxonomy): domain Eukaryota; kingdom Metazoa; phylum Chordata; class Mammalia; order Rodentia; family Cricetidae; genus Microtus; species Microtus oregoni. The sequence goes on from NW_024544789.1 coordinate 1,465,510, forward strand.
TCAATATAATGAATATGAGCAGAGGCAAGCTTTTCTTCAATTAAAGTAATACATTGCCTTGCCCAAGGTGCCAACTTACGGAAGGAGGTTGGATCTAGAGTCCCCTGCAGAATGTCAAAGAGTGGTTTTAAGACTCCAGTAGGAATTCCCAGACTGGGCCGGACCCAATTGAGGTCTCCAAGCAATTTTTGAAAATCATTCAAAGTTTGTAGTTTATCTAAGCGAAGAGTAACTTTCTGTGGTTTTACTCCTGTCTGCAACAGCTGATGTCCCAAGTATTGATATGGAAACTGTTGTTGTACCTTTTCAGAAGCAATCATCAACCCAGCATGTGCTAGGCATTCTTGCAAGTCAGCAAAAGCCTCAAGGACTATACCCTATGGGGCAATAACCCGGGCCACAAACATTTGGCAGAGGACAGGACTATTGGCCATACCCTGGGCTGATTAACTGCCCCTTTACCCGCAGGGCAATTCCTTTTGATGTGTCCCGACCTTCAGCATTGAAAACAATTTCTTGATGTAGCTCCACCTTGACTCTCCCTAAGCGCAGAAACAATTACCTAACCTGAGTGCCTTCAATGTCCCTGCATAACCGGATAAAGTCATTTAAACTCCTATTTCTATGGGAGCATATAGCATCTTGACAGTATTTGTTAGCATTTTTAAAGGCCAATTGCTCTATGACCAGCATAGCTGAGTCCACATCCCCAAAAATGCGACTTTCCAGCTGTAACAGGCAATCAACAAACTCAAGATAAGGTTCTGAGGGTCCTTGAAGAATGTATTAAAAGTTAGGCATGTAAGCAAAGACATTTCACTCTGAAGGGCTAGCTTGTTCAAGTGCTCCAACGTCCCTAAAAGTTGTGGTTTTTGTAACAGGGTCTTGCTATGTAACGTTGGCTTGCCTGGAACTTTCTCTGCAGACAAGACTAACCCTGAACTCATGGAGACCCAGCTGCCTCTGCCTTGTGAGTTTTAAAACATAAACTGCTCCTACCTTAGTTTTGTGAGCTCTGGGGTTACAGGTGTGTTCCACCTCACCCAGCTGTGCTCTGAGCGTTCATGGGAAGGGTAGGGCAGCCTGGTGGATGTGAGTCTTGAGGTTGAAGTATGAACAGTAAATGCTATTCTGGACCTCCAGGAGATAAGTAACTCTAGGTGGGGCTGGGTCAGATACTGGAAACAGGGCATGTGTTTTTTCTAAGTATCATTTCTAGTCAAGTGTTGTGAGGAGGGTACTTGTTGGTTCCTGGCTGCTCAGCCCCCAAATAATCACACAGAAACCATATTATTTAAATCACTGCTTGGCTCACTAGCTCTAGCTTCTTATTTGCTAACTCTTACATCTTAATTTAACCCATTTCTATTAATCTGTGTATCACCACATGGCTGTGGCTTACTGGCTAAAGTTCTGGCATCTGTCTCCTGTGGGGCTACATGGCTTCTCTCTATTCTGTCTCCTTTCTCCCAGCATTCAGTTTAGTTTTCCCTGCCTACCTAAGTTCTGCCCTATCAACAGGCTAAAGCAGTTTCTTTATTCATCAATGATATTCACAGCATACAGAGGGGGACACCACATCAGTCAAAGGACTGTGCCCCAAACCAAATAAGCATTCTATGTACATTTTTGAATTTGATTGAATTGATAGGGTTCTTTTCAATGTATGAAAAAGATAATGTATAGTGTACTGGCCATGGTTAAATCCAATTTTATCTATGGTGTTTCTCATAGGATTCCTTTTTCTTCTCTTTCTTCCTTTCCTTTATTTCTCTCTGTGTGTGTCATGTGCCACAGCATTCTCTTATGGCAGTCAGAGAACAACTTGTGGGAGCTGATTTTTTTCCTACCTCATTTTTGAGGCAAGGTCTCTCTTGCATGTCTGCCTCTGCACTCCACACTAGCTGGTTGAAAAGTTTCTCTGCAATCTGTCTCATTGCAGGCATGGTGGAATTACAGGTGTGCACCGCCACATCCAGCTCAGGTGGGATTTAACTCAGGTTGTCAGGGTTATTAGGCTTATCACCCACCGAGTCCTTATAGGCTCATGCCACTATGGGAATGGTAATCTTACTGAAAACTAAACCCGGACCAAACCTTCTACAGACCTTCAAGGTACACACTAGGGTTCGTACCTCACAGTACTCCCTACTAGTCAAACCTCCGATCTGTAGAACTGTTCCTTGCTCCTAGGAGAGGAAATAACCAAGAAGCCTCTGCAGTGAAGGATATATATTCTTTCTTCCTCCAAGTGTTTGTTGGGTGCCTTCAAGCAGTGGGGTAAATAAATAATTCATAAATGCCCACATTCTTGCAGTATGGTTCCATCTTCTGTTGCTTAGTTAACAGAGACTGTTTCTTCTCCCCCTGACTCTTGGATGTACGAATGTGGTGGAGAAGGACACTGTGACTCAAAATGCCATCCTTCCAAACGCTGCTGGCAAACATGTGTGCTTGGCTGTGAGGAGACAGACAGACAACCCTGCAGACAGCGCCAGCATTCGCAAGTGGTACCAGGCTCTTTGACAGCATGCAGTACAGGTGAACACTCACAGGCCCTTGGCTGTGCATCCCCAGGCCAGGCAAGCAGAAGAATTTGGTACCTAAACTTGCAAAATAGTGAGCGTATGAAATGACTGTTGCTTTTAAGACATTAACGTTCGAGGTGCTCTGTTAGCAACTGAGAATCAGACTCTCCAGGATCTTTCGATGTGTGAACTCCAATCTTATTGTGAAATCCAACTAGAATCAGCCCTTGGCTATAGCCCAGTTGGGCTACACAGACAGCAGCTGTTTGTCTCCTCTCCCTTCCAAGCTCATTATCGTGTCTGGACTGAGAGGAGATCTGTTCTCCGGTCCAGAAGTGTTCTAAAGCTCTCCAGGGCCGAGAAGGCATCCATCACACACAGGCATCCTCTGAGAACCATGGGACCTGGGGAATCAGCTAGTGCTGCTCCTCCCTTTCCCATCTAGACCAGAGGGATAAAGGTCTGTGTGATTCCAAAACCTGATTCCTTATGTGGTTCTGGTTTCCCTGTTTATCTCTGTTACCTTTTGGAAGGAAGCACTAGGGCCCCTTTGGTATTATTTACTTTCTCCAACATGTGGTTCTGTTTACTATTGTATATACATTCATTCTCCAGCCTCTAGACACATCCTCTCTACATTTCAGTTCAAAACTCATGGACTCCAAAGATCCATAAATCAGAAACTTGTCTGTGCCACAGTAGGTTCTGCCCCGTACATCGCAGTGCTCAATTCTTATTTGTTTGACAAGCAAGTGGAGAAATGAATGGTTTGCTCTTGTGAATGGAAGCAAATACACATTAGGAGAATCAGGCTATAATATAAATATACCAATTTAACATAATTGGCTATATTTAACTTAATATAACCAATTAATATAATATAAATAATATATTTAATATAATATAAAATTCTACTTGTCTTTACATGTTACTCCTAGAAAATCGGTTCCAAATATCAACAGAGAAAATTTTAAAAAAACTTGTAAAAGATCTAGACAGTGTTTGTTACATCTATTTATTCATTTGTGCTCATGTATGCATGTGTATGTGGGGGTCAGAGGTCAATTTATGGGAGCTGGGTCTCTCCTTCACCATGTGGGGCCCAGGAATCAAACTTAGGTCATGAGGTTTGGCAACAAGTGTCTTTATTCAATGAGCTATCTTGGCAGCCGTAGACAATGTTTATAAATTCTAATTAACAATGGATCTTTGTAAGTCCACAAGAGTTTTAAGTTCTGGCTGACATTATTTAGGGGGATTGAATTATGTGACTTAGGAGACTTATATGAGATTCAAATCTAACTGCTTACACTTTCTGAAACCTAAAATTGAGGAGTTGCCAACCTATTTGAAGATCGAGGGACGGTGTTCTTGGAAATCTGAAGTAGAAAAGGCAATAAAGATTATTTCAGATCTAGCTTGTGAACCAAACCATGAACAAGTCTCAAAACATTCCAATGTGGTTTCGAACGGAGCTAAGTAAGAAGGGGAACCCAAGGAAAAGCATATAGTTATCCTCTTGGCTAAGGGAAGTAGACAAAATTGCCGGGGAGAAAATTGGGATCTTGGGGTGAGGTGGGTTGGGGGTAAGGGGAGATGGGGAGAGAAAAGTTAGAAGGGAAGGAGGTCGGGCCTTGGGAAAGCAGGAGGATTGGGATAAAGGAAGGTTGGACAGGGGAGCACGGAACCACAATTCTTAGTTAAGGGAACCACTTTAGGGTTGGCAAGAGACCTGACCCTAGAGGGGCTCCCAGGTGCCCAAGCTGAGGTCCCCAGTTAGTTCCTTGGGCAGTTGAGAATAGGGAACCTGAAATGACCCTATCCTTGAGCAATACTGACGAATATCTTGCATATCATCATAGAACCTTCATCTGGTGATGGATGGAGATAGAGACAGAGACCCACACTGGAGCACTGGACTGAGCTCCCAAAGTCCCAATGAGAAGCAGAAGGAGGGAGAACATGAGCAAAGAAGTCGGGACCACGAGGGATGCACCCACCCACTGAGACAGTGGAGCTGATCTATTGAGAGCTCACCAAGACCAGCTGGACTGTGACTGAAAAAGCATGGGATAAAACTGGACTCTCTGAACATGGCGAACTATGAGGGCTGATGAGACGCAAAGGACAATGGCACGGGGGTTTGATCCTACGTAATGTGATGGCTTTGTGGGAGCCCAGCCAGTTTGGATGTTCACCTTCCTAGATATGGACGGAGGTGGGAGGTCCTAGGTCTTACCACAGGGCAGAAAACCCTGACTGCTCTTTGGACTGGAGAGGGAGGGGGAAAGGAGTGGGGGGAGGGGGAGAAGGGTGGGAGGAGGGGGCGTAGGGGGGACGAGGGGGAGGGAAATGGGAGGCTGGGAGGAGGTGGAAACTTGTTTTTTTTTTTCTCCTTTTCTCAATAAAAAAAAAAAAAAGTCAAACCCCAGAGAGAGCGGGACTAGAGAACCCCCCGGGAGAATGGGTGAGTTGGAATGAGGGTTTCCAACTGCATAATGCGATTCTGAAGTGGAGGAACCAGTGTTAAATGGAGCCACTAAGAGTAAGTATCACTTTGTAGCAATGAATGCTGCTCCGGCTTTCTGCTGGAGTACATTTAAATGCTCAAATTAAGCCATTAGAGGGCTCATCCAGGGCTACGTTTCTCACATTAGTCCTCCCTTAGCCTCTTTGATACGGTTCCATTAAGTGTTGACCAAAGAGGTAGTCTTGGGAGAAGAGCAGGGACTTGGCTGCTAGAGGAGAGCTGAAGGCATCAGAGCACAGCCTCAGCTGCAAACCTTTATAAAGTCTGGAAACAAGGGCAGGTTTCAAGAAAAATTATATTCAGGCGGCAAAGGAGAAAGGCTGTGGGTTGCTGTGGTCAGAGGCCAAAGGAATGCCCAACTGTAGGTAGTGTTACAGAGTTTGTCTCCATGGGACTCATGAAATTTGTCCTCCTGACAATGAAGAATCCCTTTCTCTTGTCCAGCGCTAAGTTGAGTGCCTTGTTCTAAGAGCACACGCTTTTCTTTTGCTTTTCTTCCACCAAGGAGGAATATGGGGTGACATGTGGAAGAACTGCCCGGAACACAAGGAATCCCAATGCCTGAGTTCATGTTCCCTGAGTTTCCAGTTTCCTTTCTCTGTAGATCTTCACTATGAATGGTACACAGTGAGACTTTGTACACACACACACACACACACACACACACACACACACACGGGAGAAGAAGAGAGGAGAGATGTGTAAGTTGTGTAATAACTTTGCAAATAAACCAATTTAAAAACTGCCAGATGCATTGAACCAACTTACTGGCTAGAAGCTCTGGAAAGCAGGCTAGGGCATTCCAACTACAGGATCCTGATGGAGAATGCAACGAATTAAAGTGACATCTTGCCTTTAAACAAGCTGTTGACTTATGTAAGTTGGGCTGGGAGGCTTCATTGTAGAGACTCATTTACTGGTGTTTCAAAGTCCTGCCAAAAATAATGGTAGCATTGCCTTTTAGCTTTTCCTTTGATGCCAGGTCTTACTTGCATTTAAAAATATTTTTAGTCAGCCATAGCCGGAGGTCTAAGGAGAGTCTAAGTCTGGTAAGTTTCTCCTTTGTTCCCAGTCTTTTATTCTAAACCCGGGCAAAGAGAATTCATTTTTAAAGCAAGTATTAAATTTCTTAAGTACTATTGAATTGTTTGGAATAAATGAATGAATTGGTACAATACCAGGAACCATAAAAGTAAGTTGTTTAGAAAACTTGCTTTGTCTTTCTGGGCCACAATTCAAACACTGATAAAAAGGTCACGCTTGATTTAGATTACTCCAAGCCATAATCTTCTGCTTCAAAAACAAAATACTGGCATCAGTAAAGTGGCAATCAGAAATTAGAATGTCTTTTGAAAATGACAAGGTTAGTCTTTTGTCATATATAAGTATATTATGACAGCAGTATTTTTAAATGTTTATAATTAATGTCTTTTCCTTGAGATCAAAGCCCAGGGCCTTGCAGGAGCTTAACCATTGAGCTACCATTCTGTCCTCTCTCTCTCTCTCTCTCTCTCTCTCTCTCTCCCTCTCTCTCTATTATCTATCTATCTATCTATCCATCATCTATCTATCTATCTATCTATCTATCTATCTATCTATCTATCATCAGACCTTGGTTGATTTTTAACATCTTTGTTTTGGAGACAGGCTCTTTCTAAGTAGCCCAGGCTCCCCTGAATCGGAATTGTCTTGTTGGGCTTACAGACATGTATAGTAATAGGAGCGGTGGGGCTGCGTCCCCAACACCCCAGCCGCCTGCTAGCTTATGCATGAAATAACAACACACAAACTGTATTCATTTAAACACTGCTTGGCCCATTTCTATCTAGCCTCTTCTAGGCTAACTCTCGCACCTGGACTAGCCCATTTCTAATATTCTATGTAGCACAGCTAGATGCGCTTACCGGGAAGATTCTAGCCTACGTCCATCCTGGGTCGGAGCTTCATCGTGTGTGTCTGCCCAGGAGCCGGGAGCATGGCGTCTCTCTGAGGCATCTGCTCCCGAGAGGAGAGCTGTGGAGTCTGAGCTCACTTCCTCTTCCTCCCAGCATTCTGTTCTGTTTACTCCTCCCACCTGTGTTCTAACCTATGAGGGCCAGCCAAGCAGTTTCTTTATTTTTTTAACCAATGACCTTCCTCCATCAGACATGCACCACCTTGCCTGGCAGTGACAGTGGTATTCATACTAAGTGCTTTGAGAATTTAATGAAAGATATTAATGATGCCTGATATTCCCATTATCCATCTTGCTTTTGTTAGAAGACATGAAAAACTCATTTTGACTCTTCAGGCTCAGAACAGAGAAGAGCGTAGCAATGGCCTGTACACTTTGCAGAAGAAACCACTGCTCTGCTCCAGCCTCTCTTCATTATGGTAGAAGATAAGTTTAGGGTTTGTGTGTTGTCCAAGATTTTAGGAGCGCGGAGGCCTGAGTTCAGGTTCCTAGCAGTCATGTGAGAAGCAGAACTTGACATCCTGCCTACATGATTCTTGCCCTTGGGATGCAGAGACAGGAAGGTTCCCTATGGCTGAGTGGCCATAGCTTCAGTGCAATGAGAGACCCTGCTTGGAAAAAAAAAAAGAGTGTTGATTGAAGAAGACAGTGAACATCGACCTCTGACCTCTATAGGCAACACACACACACACACACACACACAGAGAGAGAGAGAGAGAGAGAGAGAGAGAGAGAGAGAGAGAGAGTTGATACTATGACTTAACTATGAGATGAAACGAAAGCCAAACACCTAAACACTTGCTAATTAAATAAGATGTCACAAAGTAGAAAGGAGCAACTCCCAAGTATTAAGAACACAACTGTAGAAAAATGCTGGGGAGGAAGCCGTGACACGGAAGGCCAGCCTTGCCTTCATGCTGAGAACATTCCACACCTGTTAAGAGAAGGACCTGGAGTCAGTAGCTTCCGGTGTTTCTTTCAATTCTGTGGTTGCGCATGGTGACTTTGTGAAAAGCTTCCAACGGGGTGTGATTGGATAGTTGATGAGAAGAGATGTCTACAGGGGATGGGGTAAGGCACATTTGAGTGTGGGTGTGGCTTCATTTGGCTCCACAGCGCTTTGGGCTACTTTCCCCATGTTTTGGTGAGATGATGACTTTACTAGATTAAGTCAAGACCTTCTGAAGTGTGTAGCCTTGTGCTGTGGCTCTTCTCCCACCAGAGGAATCTGGTTAAACAAACAAACAAAAAAAAAAAAAGGAAGGACTAGTAATTCCAGTCAAATAATTCCTTAAGGGGATTCTTTTAAGCACCAGTAGCTTTACTTGACCTTTAAAACAGTGTTTCCCACTTATTACTCTGGCACGCAGTGGGTGTTTGGAAATAAAGGTTGGTCCTCTACAAATGCAGTAGGCACTCACACTTTTGGTTGTGAGCCTAGGCTTTAATGGCTGAGCCCTCTCTCCAGCCCTAGCTTGAATAGTTTTAACTGTAAGAAATATTCATTGAAATTCTTATTGAAAAATTAAATGAATAAATGAATGCCAACAAAGCTTTCAGGGACAAATCTGGGTCCGGGGTAATGAACTCTGGCTAACTAGGAAGGGGCTGCAGGCTCCTCTCTTGAGGCAAAATACTTTCTTGATCAAGGTGTCTAGTCCAGCAAATCGTGTCGCTGAGGGTAGCAGTTTTATTTACATTGGGAGAAAAAAGAAAAGAAAAAAAAGGAAGATATGAAAGAAGGAAAGGAAGGGAGAAGAAAGAAAGCAAGAAAGAGAGAAAAAAAAAGAAAGACAGACTTAAAATTTGACAGTTGTAGCATTTGACACGTGCTGTGGTTTTTCTGGTGCACACACTCCCTGACTTGCATGGAAAAAGCTGCTTATGGTGCCCAGTGAGGTGGAAACCACCCTGTGCCAGTCTGCTGTACTTGGAACCACTGCTCAACTGGCCCAGATTTTGGTCTTGCTACATGTTTGGTTTTATTGAAACATTGTATTATTCATCCAAAGCTACATCTTAGGGAACATTATTGGTAAACAGCTGACTTAGCAATTTATATTAAGGGGAAAGTATCTGAAAACCTAGAACCCTGAATCTGTCCTTCCTAAAAACAAAAGCCCCCATGCCCCTGCCAGAGTCCCTCAGGAAGTGGGAATTTGACCTGCTCAGACAATTTCTGAATGGTCTGAGCAAAACTGCCCAAGAACTTACTTTAGAAGTTGATACTCTGACTTGGCCAAGAAGGGCTAAATGAAAGCCAAGTGCTGAACCACCTGCTCATTAGAAAAAGTGTCACAGAGCAGAGCGAGCAACTTCCAAGTGAACCGTAAAAATCCCAGCTGTGGAAAGATGCAAGAGGGGAGGGTACTGGTGTGCAAGGCCAGCCTTGCCTTAACTCTGAGAACGTTCATTTTATTTCTTTCACACCTGGAAGGCAAGGGCCTGGACCCAAACATGTCTAGAATCCTTTTGGTGCCGGCACTTCTCTATCCTGTGACTCCACGAGAGGCATTGGGAGGAAGGTTTCTAGCACGGCAGACATACAGGTAGAAATGATTGCTGTCTGAGTCTGACCCCCTCTGAATAAGTGACGCCGCTTTCCCATCATCACCGTTTCTTTGAGTCACTGTCTACAGGACATCTGTTGACGAGAAAGAGATTCTTTGGCTCCTGTTCACATAATTTTAGAGGATGATGGGAGTTGGTGTCAAGGCATCCATCGGACACCGTAGTAGATGCTGAGAGTCTACTTATCAGCACTCTAATTTGTCTGGTTCTTGACCTCCTGGGTGAGCAGTGAGGTCCAAACTCTGTCTCTTTTCTATAAGTAGGTCTGCCTTGACTAGATGAAACCTAATTCCATGGAAGTTCAGTACTGAAGAATTGGTTGATAGCAAGACCTTGTCTCAAAAAACAATCGGTCAAATTGTACACTTATCTCGTGTTAAAATAAAAAGAAAAAATCTGTTGAAAACTACAAAATCTCACTGCAGGAAAATTATACATATATTAATTTCAGAGATTGCCTATACTTTCTGCAACTTACAGTTGGGATAGCCCTTTGTTAAGTGGCTGTTAAAAAGAACGAATTTCATCAATACAAAACAATATTCTTCCTGAAGGGTTAATAGCTTGGGTGACAGAGACTCCCTGCAGGATCAGCAGTCAGGGAACCACTAGATTAGGGGTCAACATGCCAAGATAACTCAAGGCGAGGATGCCAGCATGATAAGGACCCCCACCAAAATGTATGAGCTTGAGAAAGCAGAAAACACATCCGCAGATGAAAGATCCCCCAAGTTCCCTTTCTGCTCCATAAAACTTCAAGCCACAGTGCGTGATCTCCACCTTCAATTGTTCTAATAAAAAACAGTTCTGCTCCTGTAAAGGGCAAGTCTCCACTTCCTTTCCTTCCCACCCACGTTCATCAGTTCTAATCTAACACTCTGTGCCCCTCTTCAAGGTGGAGGTCTCATCCATGTGGTTGGTGAACTTGAATTTCTGCCCCGCTGAATTCCACGTACACATTTACATCCATTCAGAGCACAGCCTCAGGCTGTGAGAGGTGTACGCTCGTCAGAGAGCTTGTGACTGATGTTCTGGTGCAGGGTGGGGCCTGACACAGTGTATATTACCTGTCTGTGTCTTCTCTCCTGAGTGTGGCTGTGTCCTTGGCGCTGTCTCTTTTTGGGTCAGACAATTCCGAGACTCTTCCGCTTGGACTTTTTTTTTTATTTTAACGAGCACCCTTGTATTTCTTTGACTTTGTGTTGATTAAAAAGACAGATTAGGTTACCCATTCAGAAATCTGAGACAAGATGATTCTTCTTGGCTTCTCATCTACCGTATCCAATTACCATTTTCTCTCATAAAATGAGCAGTGCTGGAGTCAGTCTTTCACCTTGGCTTCCTGTGGAGACAAACACAAGTCCAAGCCTGGTTACTGTCTCCTCTGGCCTGGAGACATTCGACCTCCTGTGGAGAGGTTGAGAAACTGAGGGGAATCTACCAGGAGTTCTGAATTCCTTGTATTCAGAACCTTGTGCATAGGTGTAATGCTTTGGGAAGAAGTGTTGTTTTGTTTTGTTTTTTTCCTACTATACAGATTGGGTCAGGCTTTTGGTAGTATTCAATGTCTTCCTTTTCAAAAATACAAATATAAGCACAGACACTCCCCAGACACACACACCTAGGCACACACACACACAGACACACCCACACACCTACACACATTAGTAGCCAACAGCCATTTGAAATAGGTATCTTTGGGCTGGAGAGATAACTCAGCGGGTAAGAGCACTGACTGATTTTCCAAAGGATATGTGTTCATTTTCCCAGCACCCACATGGTGGCTCACAACCATCTGTAACTCCAGTCCTAAAGGATCCGGTACTCACCTCTGTGGGCATTGCATGCATGTACATGGGTCACAGTCACATAGGCAGGCAAAACACCCACACACATAAAAATCAATCATCAATCAATCAATCAATCAATGAATCAATCAATATTTTGGAAAAAGGAAGAAAAGATGTATCTAAGTGAAGGAGGGCTGCAAGGATATAGGTGAAAAGGAAGCAAAAGTGAGCTAACTCCCTGGCCTGGTGGCTTTTTGTTTCCAGAAGACGTTTGGGAAAAAATGGCAAGAAGGCACAGGGGTGGGAGTCGGGTGGGGGATGGGAATGGGATGTGGTTAGAGGGGCGGTAGTAGTTTGTAAACAGGGGTCCTACAGAATACCCATGCCAGCATCCTCTTATAGGATTCCAGCCCCAGGCCTCTCACATCTTGAAGGGATAAAGCTTTCACTTTCTTTTCTGCTGTGGTTTTTCTATCTTTCCCAGAAGCTCAATTCTTTTTCTGAGCTGAGAAGCAAACTCTACAAACCCCTAGACAACTACCAGTACCTCCTTGTGCTAGAATTAATATGCCTTTGCAGCGCGAAATCATTCTGAGTATTTCGAGATTAATAAAGAAAAATATCTCTAATATAGCGCGTGCCAGGCTCTGGCTAATACCCAAAGAGGAGTTGGCCTCAAATAGAAGATTTTACTAATTTATATAGACCCAAGGCTTCTGCATTCCTCATACACTGTCATCCTTAAACCTCGTTCTGGTCCTGAACGATTTAAATTGTGGCAGGAGGCTGCAGGTGGGAGATTTGCACAGCAAGGCTATTGTCAGAATTCTTTCTTAACCACACCAGTGTTGATACCGAGGGTCTTCCTGCCCACCTGGCAGAATTATGTTTTCCCTGATGAAAGAGAGCACAGGGATTTGATGATGGCTGTGACCCTGAACCATCCCCTTGGGCTGCTACTTAGAGCTGTGTTCTTTGATATGGGATAAGCCTAATGGCAGGTGGTATATCAGGGCTGTCTCCTTTTGTTCTGGAAATGAAGCTTAAACTGGAGGTCAGTCTTCGTGAACCAATGTTAGCAGAAACTTCTCAACACCCTGAACTTTAATGATGGCACAAAACTTTCACTCCCACAGTTCCTAACAAGGCCGGTTAGGGCACTACGAATTTCGCAGGCATTTAGCTAAACTCTACTTTGTGGAACTTAATATTTCCTAAGCGAGTTTATTAGTAAATCCTTTATAGCGACAATTTACCAATTCAAGTTTCTCCTGCATCGCCCTCATGTAGGGTCTACGGAACTCCATCCATGTCTGTCAGTGGCACTTGTAGACTCAGGATTTTGGTATCTAAAAACCGTGATGTTGCTATCTCCACAGTACTCTAGGCTTCAAATAAGAAACCCCCAAATCTCAGAAATGGACAGACCCAAAGCAGCACTGATACCAACCTTGTCTTATCAAAGCCTTGTCTGTTCAGGCTGGCAGTGGTCTGTGGGGCTGCGGCAGGGTGGGTGTGTACTCCTGGCTTCCCTGAGGCTGAGTCCCTGAAGGTGGATCAAGGATGAGACAAAAGCCTCAGAAGCACCAGAAACCACTTAGACCCAACCTTCGAAAGTCACTGGGGTCACTAGCCATCTCTGGACTTCTGGTTGGCATCTGTGGGGTCCGCTCCCCCGGTGGCTGCCATCACCAACCTGGAGGCAGCCCACTCAAGCTGCCACTGAGGATCTGTTTGCGACACCACACTCAGCGTTCCCCTCGTTTACGTGAAGTTTCTAATGTTAGCACAAAAATATCTCAAGTGATTTCGTTTTGCGTTCTTCCCTAGGAGCTTGTAAAATTTCAACACACATGAGACATCTCTGCTGCAGGTACAGGACAGTCCTCCGTGACTCATGGCACTATCCCAGAAATACCTCCCTGCTAGGAGACCAGGGCTCAGGACCTGACTCTTACCTTTGGCAACCCCATTTCCACCTTTAATCCCCAAATAACAGTGTGCCCCAGCATTTACCATTTGTTTCAGTTATATTTCATCTGTATTATTTCTGGATTCCAAATCCGCCGGCTTCCCAAGGCTTATTTAGAACCTCCTTCTCAATGGCGCTTGGGAAGTTATCCAAGAAAATGTGCATAAACCGAGTGGCAAAGCTTTTACCCCACACACGGGCTGCTAGGAGGTCAAACCCTCTGCCTTCTTTTAGTCCCCACGCTGTGGTCTGCTTAGTGCCACTTTTTCTGCTTAATAAGTGTGATTTTTCTGTCTAAAATACCCCCCAAGTACTGTACTAACATACAGCATAGTGCGTGACTTACTCCGCGGCACGCCTTCCTGAGAAAATATGTATCCACTTAGTCTGTTCAGGCACGACTCCCACACTGTTGGCTCTGAGTCTTTGCTACAGATCCAATAAGAAACACAGAGGAAGGAAGACGCCAAGTTGGCTGGCTAAAGACAGCACTAACACCAGGAGCTCCTAAGAACTTACCTTGCCTTCAGAGAGCAGTGACTCAGGCTTCACCAACAGTTTCTAGACCGCGGAAGGATTTACAGGTCTTTGAAGATTCCCAGTGCCAGCTCGTGTCTGTGCCCGAGGGTGCTCCGTTCAGCTCGTTCCCTAACTCTTCCCCTTTCCATCCTGGAAGTCATCATCCATCAATCGGTCTGTCCCTTAGTTCAGGGCGTTGCTTCATCTTCAGCTCAGGGCACAAACCCACATAATCACTTTCATTTGGCGTATGGGCATGACTTTGAGAGAAAGCCAAGCCTCAGCAGTGCAGCGCGTGCTGTTGAGGAAGAGAGGGACATCCCCTCCCATTTATTTCCCTTCGGTGATGAGCGGGTTGGGTGAGCTGGACCTTTTCTGTCACTTTTGGAAATGACTCTGGTTTTCTTACCTTAAATGTTTGAGTACAAGTTACACTACTACAGATATTTGTAGAAAAACGCAACCATTCCTTTCGGACTGATGGGTAATTTAAAAATAATTTTATCCATATACAGATTCTTCGTCGCTTCCTCCAGCCTTAGTAACATCTTGGTGATAACTGAAGTGCCTACGATGAGGGCTTGAAACCGCCCCCAGAGAATCATGGGGAACTGAATCAAACAGGCGAATGCCATTTGAATTAGGCCAATTTGAAACTGCTATCTCATTAGCAGGATTGCTAAGAGACTGCTACAGCCCAGTACGGGGGGGGGGGGGAAGCAAACACGGTGAATATTAACCAGTCTTGGGAGCTTCAGCAACGGAAACATGAGGTCAAGCTTGTGTTTTCTAATCTTACCTTCTAGTATGTAGAAGTCCTAGTGGTGCCTCGATATCCGTCTCCCAGGCACGCTCACTCTTTGTACTAGACATTATCGCCCTCTCCTGGTCCGCTGGTGTATCTGCATGGTGAGCTGAATTCAGCCGGGCTACAGACCTGGCTTTCTGTCTCATCATGTCATGAACTACAGAATTCCATAGACTGGTCGTCAAGTAAGACACAGTGGAGAGAATAAAATCCCGTTGCTTCTTTCATCTTAAATAGCCGCACCATGTCATAGAATTATAGTTATAGAGGGCATTAGATAGCAAATAGGTAATCATGTGAGAATACAAAAGCATAAACGTGACCTGTACACACCAGACTCAGGGATGAGGTGTTTTCAGTGTTTTACTTGTTAAAGAGAAGATACTAATACTCTTAGGACAACATATTTGGGCTTGGTAGAGCAGACATTATAAAAATAAACCAAATTGTTAGCTGGGAATCTGGAGATGAAATCTGTCTAGATTCAGCGACTAGTGTCTTCAAGAGAGAAAAGAGGGGAGTTTGACAGGGGGATTCAGAGACACAGCCATGCACAGATGGAGACAGAGGCTGGAGAGACACAGTCACAGAGAGCCAGAGTCCCGGGAGCCCAGAAGCGGGAAGGAGGCAGGTGAAGTCAAGGGCCTTGAGAGGGTCTGAGGACCGCTCATGCACTGACTTAGGACTGTGGACTTCTAGACCGTAGAGATGTCCCCTCGCTGTGTGGATGGAGATTGTTGCGGTAGCTTAGGAAATCAACAAGAGGAACGTTTCCTGTCATTGCTTCCCAATAATTCTCCATCTCATTAGTCATCAACTACAGTATGGGGATTCTGCCACTGGTGAACACATTGTATACCAAGCCCTATTTGCATCAAGTCTATATTTTCCAGAAATTGCTAAGAAACATTTGGTGATGGAGTTTTTTTCCCCTGAGGCAGTGTCTCACTGTAGAGCCCTGATTAGCCTGGAACTTGCTATGATGCCCACCCACACACAATGGTCATATTTTTAAGAGCTAGGCACTTACTCCTTTAAAACACATGAAATTGTATTTCTAAAGTTTGTGAGCCAAACGTGTTCCCACAAGGACTGACTTGGCCTCTGTCACAGCACAGCATCAGGCTGAGCTCTGGGCTTCAGTTCCTGGTGTTGGGGACAGAAGGAGGAAGGAAGTTGCTTCTCCCTTTGGGATGCAGAACCAGCCAGGCCCTGACCTATTAATCTAAGGACACTGGGACTTAAAGAGAATAGTAGTGTATTTGCTACCTACCCTTCTTGCATTCAGACAAACTTGGAATAATCTCCCTCTCTTTCTGTCTCTCTATTTCTGTCCCTCCCTCCCTCCCTCCCTCCCTCCCTCCCTCCCTCCCTCCATCTCTCCCTTCCTTCTATGTATCTGCATCTGCTGGCGCATGCAAATGCCACATTGCCCGAGTGGAACTCCAAGGACAACTTTAGGAAGTTGATTGTCTCCTGCCATACAGGTCTTGGGGCCTGAGCCCCAGTTGCCAGATTTGGTGTCTACTGCCTTTACCCGGAAGCTATCTTGCTAGCCCTGACATTTTAGAATATTTTTACTTCATATTTTGATAAGTTCATAAATTCAGTATCCTGATCACATCTACCTCAGATCCCTGCCCCCACTCACTCTGGACCCCAAAACACCCCTTTCCCCTTCACATCTCTTCTTTAGAAATATTTATTTATTGCTCCTGCGTGTGTGTGTGTGTGTGTGTGTGTGTGTGTGTTTGTGTGCACCATGAGTATGTGGGCCCGGGTGGTGCCTGTGTGGGGAACATAACACAACTTTGTGGAGTTGGTTTTCTCCTTCACCATTATGTGGGTCTGGGGATTGAGTTCAGGTCTCTATGTTTTTGTGACAAGTGCCATTACACACTAAGCTAGTTCACCAGCTCTCCTCCTTCTCTTTCTTCTCCTCCTCCTCCTCGCCCTTCTCCTTCTCCTCCTCCTCTCTCTTTCTCAACACAGTGAGTGCTGCCTACATGTGCATGAGTGTGGAGCTCTCCATCATAGCGTCGGCAACCTGCCAGAGGTCAGGCCCTTGAAGAAAAATATCTCCCTCTCACCCAGAAGCCAATAATTCTTTAGCTTATCTTCGAGCCGGAAAGCTTATTGGTTTGATCTTGAATAAGTATTGGACAGGTATCCATAGCTGCCTCATCTGGGAGAGCAAGACAAAGAAAACCTGGGCCTAGTGTCAGGAATTGGAGCTGGGAGGTTGTGGAGGAGCAGCCCCCTCCAGAAGAACAGCTGACAGATATTCCCTTACCCTTGCTCTCTCATTTCCCCACAAGCTAACCAAGTAAGCGGTGCTGCTGTTTATCCTTGGCACCCACAGCTGTGTGGACGGGCAGGAACAGATGGCCTTCCCTGCGGGCAGGAGGGTGATCTGTACGGGTGTTTGGAAGTAACGGTTGTCCACATAGGAACCCACTTGCTGTCTTTGCTATTGAGCTCTCTGGACGTGTTTAATACTAATTATACCCCAAATAGGATGGAAAAATTGTGCTTACTCGGCTGTTCTTCTTGGATGTCTGTCTGACAACATGAATGTGGATCACGTTCACTGTATTTAATCGCCACCTAACAGTCCCTTGTATGAATCCATCGAATATTATTCCCCCTACTAAATATTGAGCTTTCATATCCAGATTTTTAGTATTAAAAATCACCGTGTATAAACATTTGTACTTATCAGTGTCTTTAATTTTTTGTAGCAGTAGATTCCCCAGAGGAACTGATTGGCAGGAGAGAATATACACGTAGATCGTATTTCCAGTTACTTTCCAAACACGTGACCGTGTATCTTGCCAGCAACACGAGAGAACGATCCTCTGCCTCACCGAATTCACTTGTTTTTCTCATTTTAACCTTTAAAATTTTTCCTAGGTCTTGGAAAGTCTCCTGGGCTCTCGTTTACAGGCTTAGATTTTGGAAACGGCTAAACCTGTTTTAAATCCTGCCGCCGCCCATCTCTTGCTTCGTGGTCTTGGTAACATTCATTTCTTTGCTAAGCCTTAGGGTTACCAGCTGTGAAATATTGCAATTATTAAATAAGATCACCCATGTAAAGTGTATAAAGAACTCTAGTAGCTGAAAGAACACAGAGTAGTTACTATTCTAATTTGTAATGTTAGAAAGGGCTGGAGCTGTACTAAAGGGTCACTGTTGTATTGTTCTCGACCAACAAGCGTTTACCTTTGCTCACAAATCAAGTTTAATTAAATCACCAATGTGTTATATTCTAAAATGTAATTAGTTGTACACATTAGTGGGTCTCACGGTGCCATTTCCGTGCATACAGATGTGTGCTTTGCTTTGATCCAACCTCCCAAATGATTTTCTTGTCCCCCTTTCCTGTGGATTGCATGGCATTGTTCTGTGAGGCTGGAGAACATACCACTGTGTTTGCGTACTTCATCTGTTCTCTCTCCATTTGTCTGCTGGTAGAGAAGTCGGAGGATTCTATTCTTGGTTGTGGTGACTAGAGCTACAACAGCCCCTACTGAAGCTCCCTCCTTCCCCCTCTCTGACAGAGACAGGGGCTCACTATAGAAACAGCCCTGTCTGGCCTGGAGCTTGCTATGTAGCCAGGCTGGCCTTGAACTCATAGAGAGCCTCCTCTCTGGCTCCCAAATGCTGGTAATAAAAGTGTGCACCACCCTACCCATCTGCATGTATCTGTCCTGGAGATTGTTTGTTTTCAGTCCCTTCTGATATTACCCAGAAGTGATACAGCTGAATCATGGGATCGTTTTGCTTTGGTTTTATGAAGAATTTCCAGACTGAGTTCCATAGAAGATACACTAATGCACTCTCTAACTTTCCTACAGTCTGTAAGGGAATTTTCCATTTTACCTAAACAGCAGTTTTAATTTTTTTACTTTGGAATAATATCCATGACTGGGTGAGATAGAATCTATCTATCTTTATTTATTTATTTATTTATTTAAAATTTATTTATTTATTTAATATTTTATTTTTATTTTTGTTTGCATTTGTGTTTTGTCATGGATGTTAGGTCTCCTGGAGCTGGAGTTACAGACAGTTGTGAACTGACATGTTGGTGCTGGGAATTGAACCTGGGTCCTCTGGAAGAGTAGTCAGTGCTCTTAACCTCTGTGCCATCTTCCCAGCGTGAGATAGAATCTTAACAGATTTGATTTACATCTCCCTCATGGCTAAAGATGTTATATATTTATAGCTCATTTGCACATAGTTCTTTTTAAGATGCAGGGTCTCAGGGTCTCATGTGTCTAGAGTGGCTTTAAACTTGGTATGAGTTTGGAGGAAGGTCTTGAACTTCTGACCATCTCGCCTCCATTTTCCTAGTACTGGAACTTTAAGCATGTGCTGTGACAGTCCATAAAGGTTAAGGGTGGGACAGAACCCAGGGATCTGTAAGTGCTAGGCAAGCACTGTGCAAGCTGAACTCCATTCCCAGCTCCATTTATACATATTATTTAAAGTTATATTTATGCATGCAAATGTATTATGGTGTGTGTGTGTGTGTGTGTGTGTGTGTATGTGTGCTTTTTTGTCTCAGTGAGGTTAGTATCTGTGTTGCTGATTTTGATATGCTGGTTTTGTGTCCTGTGGCTTCGCTGAATTTGTTCATCAGTTCTAAGAGACTTTCAGTGGAAACATTAGCACCAAGATTAACTCATATTTGTAAATAGTGATATGTCGATGTCCTCTGTTCTTGTCTCCTTTAGTCTCCTAATTGCCTGATAAATATGGCTAAAATTTAAACTGCTATATTGAACAAGAGGGTGAGAGTGGGCACCCTAGCCTGGGACCTGATTTTAAAGACAACACTTTCAGTGTTTCCCCGTTCAGTATGGTATTGGCTATGGGTTGGCCATGCACAGCATTCTTACTGTGCTGTAGTGTGGTCTTTCTATAACTAGTTTATTTAGCATTCACTGTAAATGGAAGTTTCTGTCCCATCTGGTCCTGCAGCCCTTCAGTCCCAAAGAAACACACAGAGGCTTATATTAATTATAAACAGTTTGGCCTATTAGCTCAAGCTTATTATTAACTAGCTCTTATAACTTAAATTAACCCATAATTCTTGCCTTTTCTCAGTGAGGCATTCTTACCTTGGGGACTACGTATGGGGACTACGTTTCAGCCTTTCCTCTTCCCAGAATTCTCTTAGTCTGGTAGCCCCACCTCTACTTCCTGCTTGGCTACTGGCCAATCAGTGTTTTATTAAACCAATATGATAGACAAATCTTTATAGTGTACAAGAGCATTCTCCTACAGCAATTTTCCATGAAGGGATGTTGAATTTTATTGAAAGCACTTCTTGAATCTACCAAGATAGCCATGAAGTTTTTAATATATGATTCTTATGTCCTGCCTTAAATGTATTGATTTGTGTATGTTGAACCACCTTGCATCTGGGAATAAAATAAATTTGATAATTTTGTTGGTTGTTGAGTTTGTAAACTCCATCTGTTTGATTAAGTCTTTTAAAGAGATTTGTTATTAGTGAAGGATTAATTACTTTGGTCATTTCCTTTAGATACATTTTCCACAAATAATTTTCATAGCTGAAGTATTAAGCTAAGCATTAGAAAGCTGCCAGTTGGGATAGTTTAGCAAAGTCATAGTGACAAAGAGTTCTAAAGCGTAGGCCATCTAAAATAAGATTTTAGCCCTTGCTGTTATTACTTACTCACTGAAGAGTAGCTTCGATTTGGGACCTAGGGTGACTGAGCAGCCACTGTCTGACAGAGGGAAAAGAACAAATGATTTATATTAACTCTTAGCACTTGACAAGTACTTCATTTCTGCTCATTTCTAATTGGCTGGAGAAATCCACAGTGGGGAAATGCCATTTTACTATGTGCCAGGTAGGAAAGAGTCAGACGCCTGTGGACATCCTAGTGACCACTATGCAAGGTGCTAAATACAGAAGGGGCTCGGTGGAAGGAAAAATTGATTTCTGATGGTGCATAGGGTTGGGAATATTGTCACAGACATTGATGTTTGAGTTCCCATTTTACCAAAAAATATTAAAATGTGATAAATAACAAATTTTGCTATCTTGACTATTTTCAATGTATGACCATTGTCAATTATGTGACTCTTCTCACAAACATGTTCTTTTCAGCTGACTTGACTGGCGAATCTCATTTTTGAGTATCTATCTATCTATCTATCTATCTATCCATCTATCCATGTGATTTGAATGATAATGGCTCCCATTAGTTCATATATTTGGATGATTGGTGCTCAGTTAGTGGAACTGTTTGGGAAGAATTAGGAGCTATGAACTTTTTGGAGGAGGTGTGTCACTAGGGGTGAGCTTTGAGGTTTCAAAAGCTCACACCAAACCCAGTCTCACTCTCTCTGCTCCATCTTGCAGATCAGACGTAAACTCTCAGCAACTCCCCCAGCACCATGCCTGCCTGCCTGCCACCATGCTACCTGCCATGATGATATGGACTAACAATAGCTGGGCGGTGGCGGCGCATGCCTTTAATCCCAGCACTTGGGAGGCAGAGGCAGGCAGATCTCTGTGAGTTCGAGACCAGCCTGGTCTACAAGAGCTAGTTCCAGGACAGGCTCCAAAATCACAGAGAAACCCTGTCTTGAAAAACAAAACAAAACAACAACAACAAAAAAATAACACTCGGAAACTATAGCAAGAGGGGAAAAAAGCCATTGCCTAGCCTGGGAACTGAGAGGATACTGAGTACCAGGGGCAATGGTTTGCTGTGCTTAAGAGAAAATGATGCAGGCTTTTTGGAGTAAGACTGGGGCCAGCAGGTGGAGGCTTAGGAGGTTGGCATTAAAGCCACAGATCTCAAGGGAGTTCTTTAATGAAAATTGAATATGGGGCCTGGAAGGATCACAGAGAGCTTTTGAACAATTTTCCATTAGCCAAACTGTTTCAAATAACTTAAAATACATCTACTGTTTTGTTGACACTTAAGAAATTACTTAATAAATGCTCATTTAAACAGAAAAAAAATAGAGGAGAAAATTCCTATAATTTCTCCAAAATTTGAATTTCTTTAAGACCTCCACAGACTTTCTGCATCCTTTTCTTATTAAGTAAAATACAATGTTAGGCAGCTGTGTCACAGTGGCCAAGTTGCTTTTTTAAGTGGCCACTTTTATACCACATTTTTAAAATTCTTATTTTTTGTTGCCGGAAAGAAATTTAACAGTGTTAAATACGAGTGAGTGACAGAGGTGGTAAATAAAACTTTTCAGTAGATGTTTACTTTAGACAGCTAAAACATAGTGGTCCCTTGCCAGCTCTGCTCACCCTGGGTGCTGGGGATGTAGAGAAAATGTTATTGAAGTGTTTATAAAGGGAAGAATGTTCTGTGGAAGCTAAATGTGACTATGGTTTATTAAAAAAACAGATTATTTGTGCTAAATATATATTCAAGTTACCTTTAAACACCAATTACTGGTGGGAGGAAGGGGAGAGAGGGAGGGGAGAGAGAGAGAGAGAGAGATATTTGTTGACCTACCAAAGCAATCCCTTTTTTAGAGTCTTTCAGTATTAAAGGGCAATTTCAGACTTTCTTTAGAACCTATTTTAGAAAAAGGCCAGTGGAGAAATCTGTTTTTGATGACGTCAGAGATGGACTTAGAGATTTATTCCTAATGACCGAGCCAAACGGAAGCAGTAGAATCATCTTTGATGGATGCTGCACCCCAGGGACAGCCATGCTGTGCCATCTCTAAATTCTGAGCAGTTTCATGGAGGTGGTGTCAAGTCCAGTGAGCATTAAAGAAAGGGTGACACAAAGAGACAGGCCACATAAAGCTTGGTTTTATTTAGAATTTCTGTTTTCGGTGGTGATGGTGAGTAGACTTTTATGGAATATGTGCGGATTGTGTGTTTTTTTTTTTTGGTACACTTTTTACTGTGAAAGAAGGAACATTCCATTTCAGTCCTGATATGTGTTGTTTGAGAAGGAACGCTTGTTTCTTTTTTTTTTTGGAGCCTCCACAGGAGGCCTAAAGCCCTTAGCTCTGGCTTGACTGTCGAGATGAGCCTTCAGGAACATCACCTTTGCTGTCTTTCTGACGGCAGAGGGTAGGGATGTGTGCTGCTCCTCAGTGGACCTGTAACAGGTTCTCCAGGTGCAGAGGCAGTCCTGTGTTAGTGTAGTCCAGCACTGCGAGCACACAGAGTGGATGCTGACCCACGAGAAGTGAAGACATTGGTTTACTCTATGCTGTTTTCTGTCCATGTGTCAGGCACACAGGTATCGAGGCTTTCAAGGTTCAGCCCATGGAGGTATTAGATGTGGCTCAGGAGCCCCAGACTCCGTTGGTAACCCAGCGGCTGATTTGGGTGATGAGGCTGTTTGAACATCTTTACAGCCAGAATATTGGCGCCTGCCAACCTCATGTTACGATGTCATTGTACATGCCAAAGTGTATGAAATGTGGCATCCTGTATATGAAGAATCTGCTAAAGAATTACTCTTCATGTTGTTTTATAAAAATGAAGATAAAAGCTTGAGGTGGAGCAATATTGTTGGGTACCACTAAATGTGGTCCACTTAAGAATGGGTGTTTCTTAATTTGGTATGGAGCCTCATACTGCCCTTTGGTTAGGTGACTCACTGTGCCTTGTGAGACTCAGAACTATCTATCTGTCTGTCTGTCTATCTATCTATCTATCTATCTATCATCTATCTACTCTTTACGCTTGGTGGCAAGTTCCCTTACCCACTGAACCATCTTACCGGTCCTTAATCCCAGCACTTTGAGGTGACTGTGTCTGCTTGGAACCAGATTATTTTTTTTAAATATTTATTTATTTATTATGTATACAATATTCTGTCTGTGTGTATGCCTTCAGGCCAGAAGAGGGCACCAGACCCCATTACAGATGGTTGTGAGCCACCATGTGGTTGCTGGGAATTGAACTCAGGACCTTTGGAAGAGCAGGAAATGCTCTTAACCTCTGAGCCTTCTCTCCAGCCCCCTGGAACCAGATTCTTTAGCTGTGGGATTCTCCTTTGCCTATTATGAATGCTTGGCCCACGGACCTACTCCGATTCTGCATCTGAGCTTGGTGTTGCTGTCTGCTGCTCAGAAGCTTGTTTCTTCTTCTCCCAGGAGAATTTACTTGGGCCACCATGGCTATTACTTTAGCTGTGCTGACTTACAACTTTGCCTCATTCTGGGTGGAGACCTGGGCAGTTTATAAAGTGTTGAAACCAGTATTCCCGCAGGATAAAGCAGGATTATTCTTGTAGCTCAAAGAGACTGCGAGTACTGGGTTTTCTTCATTTCAATAATTACCCATTCTCTTGTGACTCTACCCAAGTTCATCAAAGGTTTCCCTATGATGGAAACTAGATGTACTTGGGGCTTATATGGCTTTTGGGTGTGGCTTGAAATGTCAGGCAAGTGTGGGCAGATTTTTCTCTTAAGGACTGGCATTTTACGTCTTCAGCCATTCACTTTAATTATGAGCGCCTATCTAGGTCTTTCTGAGTTCTTGGTCCTTGCCATGTGTCCACTCATGTTATTGCTCTGTCTTCTGGCCTCTGTCCCACTTCATTTTGATTCAGCTGAACTCATTTGGCATTTACTGTGCATCCTCTCTGGGCCCAGAGGTGGGTAACTCCTGACAGAGGTGTGTAGAAGGGATTAGCGTGCTGCTGTGTGTACTGGGGTATGTGAGGAGAGGCTCCACCTAGCTGTTGGCTTTTGAAGCTTATTCTGAGGGCACAGAGCTGTTGTGGTGAGCCTTGTGCACAGGAAGGTGAGAAAGGACCATTTTATAGTGACAGAAGACCCCACCTCCTGCCTTGGGTATTCAGAGTGCGAAGCAACTGTGGAGCAGGGTGTGGGATGATGACGTGTGGGCTACCTCAGAGACTCTTTGGAGAGGATGATACGATCTATTTTCTGTTCCTACTTACCCTATCCCGAGATGAAAATGGAGGACCAGAATTCCAAGAAAGAATGGTAGAGGCCACAAGTTGGTTCAGTAATACTTCCTTTAGTAGCCAGAGAACTCAGATAAGAAGAGTGCACAGGCAAAACCACACAGGGCAGCATGACGTGTGATATGGACTTACACAGTCTCTGAATTTGATGGATATCTCTGCCTGAGAAACTAGGGAGGACACTTCCTGTCCTATGCATGGCCTCCCTTTTGGAGGTGCTCATTACTAGAAAGTCCTCAGAACTGTCTCCACTTCATGGTAGCACCATGAACTAAGGAGCATCAGGAGGAAGGAAGCTGATGATGCTTAGGCCTTTGTTACTAACCACTACCATCTCAGGGACTCAACAGTTTGCTTGTAAGTTGCTCCCCAGCCCTGTTAATTGGGCTACCAAATAAAGAAATAAACCCACATAACCAGGACAACTTTGTCAAACTACTTCAGGAGTGGACGTGGATTGCAAGCATCTTTCTTCTGGTGAATAGCATGCTGTTCTCTAGACAGAGAACACATAAAGTTGTTCTCTAGACAGGAGGCACATAAAGCTAGCCTGAAGTTGTCTGAGGCAGGGCCTGTGTGTACAAAGGTATGTGTGTTTCCATCCTGTGGTCATATGTGAGCTGTTTGGAACAGTGTCTGATCTTTAGAATTCACAGTAATCCTCCTGCTTTAGTCTCTGGTGTGTTATTATAACAGATGCATCACCACTCTGGAGTAGAGCCAGGAAAACACCTGTCTTGGCATTTCTGTGCTTCATTTTTGCATCTACCTGGACCTTGATATCTCAACTAGGCACACTCTGCAGTTTCTCTGGCCAGTTCAGGGCACAGGATGAACCAGCAGGGACCCCTGCTGCCCCTTAGTCTAAGGCATGTGCGGATATCTAAATTTACTTTTATGATAATATATACATGTTACATCCTTCCAAAGGGAAATAAAGTGTGGATGCACGAATATGTTATGTAGGGACTGAGTTGAGTTTCCTCTTAACCCTTTTCCCTAAATTATATTGGGGTCAAAACTCCTCAGAGTGTGACCTTACAGGGAGGAGAGGCTGTGGTAGGGATGCATTGTTGAGAGAATACAGAAAAAGAAATGAAAGGAAATGGGAAGATGGTTAGTTTCATTATTTGTGATCATAACCTGTGTAAAGAGATGGTGGGTCAGGGCCGTGAAACCCACTTGACCTTTGTACACTGAGCAGTGTTATGGAAGAACGGTAGTGTTTTTACCTCCATGCCTTTGTGAAGGCTCTCGAGAATTAGAACATTTAAATGTTATTGATTTATTGCTCCTATGTGTGTGAGAGAGCGTATGGTGTGTGGCTGAGGGTGTGTTTACCTGTGCCACAGTGTATGTACGGAAGTCAGAGGACAACTTGCTGGAGTTTGTTCTCTTTCCACCACCAAGGGATGAACTTGGTTGTTAGACCTGGAGGCAAGCGCGTCCACCGGTTGAGCTATCTTGCTGGCCCAGTTGTTGAGGGCATTTATTCCACGACTAAACTTCATGAACTGGCTGACTTTCCAACCACGCTTTCCAGAATGTGGGTGTTACATCTTCCTCAAACCTCCATTTCTTCTTCCAGGTTTACTTTGCATTTGCAAGCTAATTCTGGCACTCCTCAAATTGGAAAGAGCAGTCTAGATGTTTTCAGTTCAGAGTTTCTTGTAAAGTGCCGGGAAAGGGGAGAGTGTGGTGGTTGCAAGACCACTGTTGCCATCCCGCGCTTGAGCCCTTTGCCTGATCGCAGCTCCTTTTAGTTGATACTAACATTCAGACTGACCCTTCTTGTTTATGGAAACAGGAGAGGAGGAGAAACCTCAGGGAGCGGCGGGCATCCTTCAAGGAAGCAAGGAATTTTCTAGTTATAATGTTAAGTGATCCAACAGCTACAGCAAAAGCAGATCCAAGAAAAACCCTGGTCACTGGCAAGGCAAGCTTTGTTAGAGTGAAGGTGCTTGGCTCCGAGATGGGTGACAGACCCAGGAGCTCAGATCTTGGGTGTTGTGATGTTTGGTTTTACTTTAAAGGTCTGTCAGTGTAGTGCCAGATGAACAGCTCCCGTTACTTCAGACTCTAGAAACACTGTTTTCTACTGGCATTAACTTGAAAAAAAAAAAATCTCAGCTCAGATGATGGGATCCAAGCTAAATTCAAATGTGAGAAGTCTATAAGGCACAAGGCCAAGACTGGAACCCAGGGGACATCGCCCATAGCCTGTGGCTGGAGGCTTCAAACCAGCGTCGGGGTTGTGACCACAGAACAGGCAGTAAGACCAGGAAACCAAACAGGGTTGGGCAATCCTGCTGGAGGCGTAGCCAGTCCTGCAAGCCAGGCATGACCCAGCCAAGGGAATCAGAGCCGCCTGTAGACAGGACTGCAGGGACACTGGAACAATTAATCTTCAGGGCATGTCTTTCCTCTGTTGTCACAGTAGCTTGGCAAGACGATGCGTGGGTGAAGGCAGCCCAAAGAAGTAAGTGTGGGCTGTGCCTGCTCAGAGGACCAATAGCAAGAAGCAGGCCAGGTAATTCTAACATACTCTTTTCTGAGGTGCACCAAAACCAGGACTTTTCTAGATTGCCCGCTCTTTCATTGGAAGCTATGTGGATTATAGGATGTTGGAATTAAGTTAATGGGGGGTAGCTCTTTCCTCACAATTAAAGCATTGCCCCATGGAAGGACGCTGACTCAGGAGGAAAATGAAATTTAAAAGTCCCAGGAAGCTCCTGAAAACTACGAGAGCCACAAATCTCACTTCCTAAGGTTGTATCAGCAGGGACGATTGCCAGGTGGAGAAGACCGTGGCTCCACAGAGTTGCAGGCAAAAGGCCAGAGAGCTCCAGGGCAAGTTTCCTGAGCCGTGGCCTGTGCTGGGTCAGAGCGCTCCTTGTAAGACACCCTGACAAACCGGGGCAAATGGATGGGTGTGCGCTCCTCCCATTACAAAGTCACACAACAGCTAGACACGGGGAAATCTCATTTAGCTACTTTGAAACAGTCATTAATGATGGGAAAATGGGCCAGGTACTTTTCATTCAGGACCCAGGTATTGAGCACCCCCTGTCGGCCAATGGTGGAAGAGCAGGTGGATATGCAAATGAAACTCAAAGTCTGCCCCCTTGTGGCTCCCAGACTGCAGACAGAAGACCCACAGGCCTAGGGACAGCAGCCAGAGATGGTGCCTGATTGTGAAGGAGGTGCCACAGGACAACAGTGGCACCAGAGGGGCCAGCCATGGCTGTGAGGTGACTCGCTCAGAGGTTGGGTTGTGTATGAGCAGATTGTTTTGTACCTTGTTGGAAGATATTTGATAACACCAAGCCTGGGCCTGACCCATGTGAATCACTTTTGCCTTGGGAGCAGAATGTAAGAGAGTACCAATAAAGAAACAGTAATCAAAATTAAAAAAAAAGCTATTTTAACGTAACAGTTTTACAAGCCGAGTTAACTTAAAAATCTCGAAACTTTCCATAAAGGATGGATCAGTGCAGAGCAGAGCCCGAGGAAAAAGGAAAAAAACAAATCAGGGATTCTGATCTTTAACATTTATGCTCATCATGATTTTTTGGCATTCGTTTTGGTTATTAAAATGTTTATCTTAATTCTGCTGAGTGAATTTGGTCAGTCACTCCCTCAAAAATACCATGTGATTTTGTGTAAATGGAGGATGGAGAAAAATGCTTTTCAAGGACTGGAAAGCAAGGGCTGGTGACTTCCCGTTTAATGTGCAAAGTTTTTGTTTGGGTGTGGTGAAGAGTTCTGGGAAGGGAAGGTGGTGATACTTACATAAAGTTGTGAGTAGCTAATGTTACTTCATCGCATGCTTAAAGCTGTTGGAAGAATGAAGTTTATACTAATATATATATATATATATATATATATATATGTTCTCATAAGAAAAATATTGCTTATTGTGGTTATTGGGTGCTTTGAATTTCCATTAAATCATCCCCTGTGTAAAGTACTGCTTGCCGCTCATGCCAATCTTTCCCTTGGCACCAGAACCTTAGTGTAAGGTTTAGAGGCTGCAAAAAGAAAGTCATGCCACAAGGAGGGAGAGGGTACAGTCTAATCGGGGAGATCTGGCAGCGAGGGGCTGGCTGAATTGGAAAATGAGATGACATTCCCGGAGCAACCCCGAGCAGGTGGATTCCATGGGCGCAGTAGAATGTGAGGACTGTGGTGGTTTGGATGAAAAGGGCCCCCAATAGGCTCCCAGGGAGTGGTATTATTTGAAAGGGTTAGGACCTTGTTCTTGTTGGAGGAAGTGTGTGAGTGGGGGTGGGCTTTGAGGTTTCAGAAGCTCAGGCCAGGCCCAGTGACTTGTTCTTCCTGCTGTCTTCCAACCCAGATGTAGAATTCTCATCTACCTCCTCAGCACCATGTGGACCCATGTGACACCAGGCTTCTCACCGTAACAATAATAAACTAAATCTCTGAACTATAAGCCAGCCCCCAATTAAAGACTTTCCTTTATAAGAGTTGTCATGGTCATGGTGTCTCTTCACAGCAATAGAAATCCTAGCTAAGACAAGCCCCAAAGGGAAGGCAGGCAAGCCAGGATTGTGGAAGGAGAAAGTTGGAGCCTGGGGTGAGGGATGGGGCGCAGCTTTCGGATATGAGACCAAAAAGGGAGATCTGGACCAGCCCACTTAGGACCTGCTGTGGTGATTCACTTTGCCTTCTCGGCAATGGTGAGACAATGGAGGTGACAAACTGGACAAGTCATGTTCCTAGCTACATGAAGGGGAGGATAGGTGAGAAGGAGGGACTTGGGTTCTGGAAATCCGTTAGGATTGTGGGGTGCACAACCTCATAAGGAAGTGAAGAATCTGAGTGGAAAGCCAAGAAAAGTGGAGTGAGCAGGATTAGAGATATATAGTTGGCTGTTTAATTAATAGGATTCTACCCTTCTGATAAAGACTATACAATTATCTAAAAGGCGGCTCTGGATGAGCAGGCTGTATAAATGAAGGTGTGTCTTCCAGCATGGGTTCTGTCTGGACACACACACACACCCCATACAGAGTGACTTGGCCCCATACAAGCTGAATTATCCCAGGAAACTTTCTTATCTTCTTAGTGGCTCAGTTCCTTAATTTGTAACAAGGGAATCATGTTAGCAACTACCTTAAAGGGTTATTTTGGGACTTAAATAAGTTACTATGTGGTAAAGCCTGGGAACTTTATTAACATGTAGTAAGGTTTAAGCACTGTTTTAATAGCAGAAATAAAATAACTCTGCAAGTCACCTTTTATTAATATTTTGAGTGTACAAAATATTTCATTATATCTTTATACATATATGTCATTGCACCCTACTCATCTCCACCCCTTTCCCAACTTTTGTTATTCCTCCCCCATCACTGGTTCTCACCTTTTTCACAATAGTTCCCTTTCTGTTTTCATGCCATATCATATACGGATTTGTGTTTTGCATATAAAAGAGAACACAAAATATTTTTGTATTTCTTGCCACCACTACCCTCTCTTCTCCTCTTACTGCCCTTTCTTTAGGTTGCTTCTTCTCTTCACAGCCCCCTTATACTTTTTTGTAAGTATGTATATATTTAAATCTAGGCCCTACAAATGAGAGACACCATGATGGTTGTTGAAGTGCAGATCATCAACTTTCCGAGGCATTGTCAAAGAAGAGTAGGTAAAATTCCAGGACTTTTGGTGTGGGGTCGCTATTAAGCACAGGAATGTTGGTGCCTAGGAGGGTAGGAGTGTAAGGAGAGTGTGTTCTTATAATGCGAAACTCTGGTGTTGGGGTCATGTATGGTACAGCGTGTTAAAAGCATGCCAGGAGGAAGCCAAGAGTTCCATGGATCTGTGATTCCAGGCAAGTGGATCAAGCCAGAATGCCTGCCTTGTGGATGGCCTCATGGTCGCTTTCTCATACTCCCCCACAGAAGTTGGCAGCTCATTTTGGTGTTGGAATTTGTTCAACTCCTGGGAAAGATTTATGTGGCTTTGTAATTATTTTGCAGTCAATTAAAAAGGAAGGTCATAAAGACATGCGTCCCATGAAAGTTCACACTCAGTGACTGCGCCTCCCTGACTGACAGTTGCCCTTCCCATTCTTGGCTCTTTTGGAGTACCTCTCCCCTGGAGCTTGAGAACTGTGACCAGAAACTGTGACCAGAGTTTTGGCATCACCTCCTCAGGAAACTGCATTTTCCAGTGTCTCCCAGGGCACTGGGTCCTTGTCTCTCAGGACTTTTGCTGTAGATCATGATATATCATCTTCAGACTTGTCTGTATGTCTCCAGTGCTTGCCCTTAAATTTCAATAATAAATTCTGTTGAAAGTATTGTTTTCTGTTTACATTATCTTTGATATCTACATGGTTCAGAAACAACCTATTTGCTAAAACTAAATACTTGTTGGACACA
Organism: Microtus oregoni; assembly: GCF_018167655.1. Taxonomy (NCBI): domain Eukaryota; kingdom Metazoa; phylum Chordata; class Mammalia; order Rodentia; family Cricetidae; genus Microtus; species Microtus oregoni. The sequence goes on from NW_024544789.1 coordinate 1,496,551, forward strand.
GCGACGTTTTGGCTAAATAACATACCCTTCTATCCAGAGGGACTTTGGTTATCTGGACCCAGAGAGATTCTTCCAGTAGTGAGTGGTCAGGGTGGTTGTTGGATTTCTTCTTGGAGATTCAAGCTTAACTCAATGTTCAGAATAGCAGACCAAATGGTGTCTCATAAACAGAAGGGTCATGGTCTCGGGTGGCTGTCCTGTCTCACTGTAGTTCCCGAGGGATCCTCTTGAAGAATGTCCATGGTGCTGGTCTATTGTCCATGACTGGGACTATTAGAAAGGGTAGAAAGAGTTGACCCCCACTATTTCTATTTCCATGGTTTTGTCTCATACCTTAGTGGTGGGGAACAATGAATGCGTGGGGGTGCCGTCAATTCTAATGTGGCTGGCTGTATTAAGTACTAGGAATAATAATGGAAGAAATTGGAGACTCTCTTTGCTGAGGTGTATGTTGCTGAGGAAATGAAGAACGTCACATTCAAAATCTCATTTCCCCTCTTAACTACAGGGGCTTTTTAGAATCAAAAGGCTTCGTGCCCAGATTTCCACCTTGTAGAAAGTCAGCCTGCAAATGAAGCCAGCAGGGGGCACTACTACCCTTCCTAAGAAGCGTCTGGTTTTCTCCTGAAGACGAGACATCTGGATTGTGGAACCAAAAATGATCAAGCCGGATGTTAATGACGCTTCAGCCCTGGACCTGAAGAGAGAAAGGTTTACGATAGTGTGATTGACATGCTTTCTTAAAAAAAAAATCACATGAAGCTAGTTTGTTTTAGCAATCTGTTTGGCCCAGGGGTGGGATGGAGGGAAGTCTCCGTTAGTTTGGGAGAATTGCCCTGGAAAAGAAAGCATGCCCTGAGTTTTGACACGTTGATTTAATGCGCTCCAAATTCACACATCACCTCTGGGTCATCTGCATGTTTAGAGGTCATAGGAGCTTGGCTGGGATTTCTCAGTCAGTGCAGATGCACGGTGGCCCGAAAGATGCTTATGATAAACATGTGAGGGGATCTTTGATAATGTTTACATGGAATGTCAAAGTCTGCTTTCAGTTCAAGTGAGACCTCAGGGAGAGCCCACAGCCAGCAGGCGGCTGAGGGTAGCACGTACCACTCCCTACATGCAGTGCTATTGCTGTCTCTGGGATGCTGTCCTGGATTTGATCGACCTCAGCACCACCTGAGGAGAGTTTGGATGCAATGGTCTCCCCGTTGTTTTCACCTGTGACCTTGGTCCCACTTAGGGCTGCGTCATGCCAGTAGCCTTCATGGTTTCTACGTGGTGTGAGGCTTCTCTGCTTGCGCTGCTGAAATCAAAGCAGCGGATGCATGAAGACTCAGCCCTTCACACCATCCCACCACTAAGAGGGACGGTGGCCCTGCTTCCAGTGATTCATCCACTGAAGGCTGCAGCGGCTGAGTTTCTCGTTCTTCTGAGGTGATTAGCTCCTGGGAACAGCTGCTGACAACTCTCCCAGAACCTCTGTAGGGCTATTTACCTTTAACTGGTGAAGACTCTGAACTCGTCTTGGAGATGAGAAGGAGCCACTCTGAGGAGGATCAGGAGGTAAGAGAGATGGCACACTGTGGCCATACTTACAGAGTACTCTTCATGTGTGACCCTGGTTTCTGACCACAAACATGTCCTGGAAAACCTTCTCAGGAACTGTTTCTGTATCCCTGGGGCTGTCATCTCAAATTCTGTTACATTACCAGGAGAAAAATTTCACTTCCTTGCTATTTTAAGATAGTGGAGTGTGCATGTTGGCCCTGCAGACTTTGAGACATGTTTGATTTGAGGTAAATAGATAATTATCAATTCACTGTTGAAAGGAAGAGGGAGGGATTTCATATTAGATGCTACTGTGGCATCCCTGAGATGAGATTTATGTACTATTTTTCCCTTGCAAAGAAGAAAACTCTCCAACGTTCTGGAGTGTTTAGTATTTTACCTTTTCCCTTGCCAGCCTTGCAGGAGCTGCAGAGCTGAAAGTGTTCACCCAGGGCTGATGGAGGGGCCCCAGCTGCCCGAGTCTTGCACCTGTATTTCAGCTGAGGCCTAGATGAGAACAGGCCCCTTCTGGCGTGGTATCCAGAACCAGGCAAGACTACAAACATCCCTTGCAGGCAGATGTGGGATATTTAGAGCAGAGGGAAGGGGACTGTTTCAGGAGCTGGTGGGACTCATGAAAGGGGGGTAGAGGCAATGCAAATTCAACAGGCCAAGTGGAGCACTGGCAGGAGAGCTGACCTTTGAATACTGTGAGACTTCGCAAAGGTCTTTAGAAGCAGGGCAAGCCCCACGTGACTGGAGGGCTGGTGGGAGGTCTTCCCACAGGCTTGGGTGTGGATTGGATGAACCCTGAAAGTCTTTGCAGCATCCTGATTTTGTGGTCAAGATTAGACAGACACATGTGGCTGCCGATGAAACAAAACAGGGATCTTAACTGGCCAGACACGTTGTGCTCCATGGCCTTCCTTACCTCCTGCCTGCTTCCAAATGCAACACGGAATCTGCTATGTGCTACAAGGTCCATTTTACTCTGTTTCTGTTTCAAAAGTCAAGTAGAATTTATTCTCCTCACCTAGGCGATAGCATTCTTCTGCCACGCAGAAACTTTTTTATTGACTTATTTTTATTCTTTGGCAGTTTCACACCTGTATATAAGGATTCTTAGTTTTGCTGGTTGTGGTGACTCACAGCAGCAGGACATGCTGAAGAGGTGGGGGTAGAGAAACATTTATTCTGAGTCTCTCTTGAACACTCAGAGCAAAGGAGAAAATGTGCCAGTCCAGGATCTTACAGATGTAATTACTGGGAATTCATTCATTTAACCTCCGCCCTCAATTCCACCAACTTAGTTTATTTTCTCTGTTAACATGTAAAATTCACTTCACAAGAAATATTACCACGCCCCCCCAACCCCAAATCCAAGAGACTTACAGAACCCCCCACCCCCGTTTGTAGATACTTCTTGCTCGAAACAAGAGGATCTTGTGGTTTGATAAAGTCCATTTTGAGCCCCTCCAGGTGGGGAGGGGTTCCCTTTGACGGATTTACAGTGCAGTCTCTCCCGAACTGCGAGTTTACGCAGAGAGGAACGGTAGCTGCCTTTCTTCCGAGCAAAACGTGCTTGTGTGCTGTTTGCCATCACCATCATCACACCCCTACTCCATCCCAAACAAGCACTGGCCTTGTTCTGACGTGAAGTCAGAGTGAACTACAGCATGGAGTGTAGCCTTGCTGGACCGTGAATGTGCCGGGCAGCAGGAAGGCTGAAGAGAAGGCCCCAAGCTGGTCTTTCTTATTCCTTTTCTGCTGCTGACCTCAGGTAGAGTAACTCACTGGCTATTTGCCACTTTAGGAAATTGCCTATGGTGTTCAGATTGCCAGTGGAATTGCCAGATTCTAGGATCTGTTTCTTGAAATTCCTTCTGTTTTATCTCCTTTAATCTTAAGAACTTCTTGAGAGCTGTTTTCCGTGTGTGCCAATGAATGTTTGCCCCAGACAATAGTAACTGGTCTCTACTTGGTTCCTGGGCACTTTGCTTCCTTCCATCAACCCTGCAGGTTATTCCCCTATGTGAGATTTCTTTCAGGATGACGTTTTAGGAGAAGACTTTTGATTGGTACAGAAACTTGGCTAACAGTATAACAGAAGAAAGAAAGGGGATGCAGATTAGGAGATGCTCAGAACGTGGGGTGTTGATGCCAATTGAAAAAATAGTGTTCCCTCTTGTAAAAAGGCTAAGATGAGGGTTCAGTGAAAAGACAGTTGTTTCTCATACAGGGTAACACATATGCTAGTCACAGTCAAGGCATTACAGAATTTCATACAACAAAAATAACCGGGTTTGTGGGGAAAATAGAATTGGGTGGACCACTCAACACCTGTATGGTGGAGCGAAACATTTTCTTAAACGTTAATAGAAGTTTTAAACATCTTAAATCCCCAATAGAATAAAACAACAATGACAGTAACAACCATTGAAACAACGATACGTAGAGAAATCCTAAGTTTGGTTGATAAGGTCATATAGTGCAACGGAGGGGGTTCTAAGGCACGGAGAAGGAGGTCATTGTAGGCTGGAGCGTGAGAGCAACAGGACTGCTGGTGGTGGTTCTGTTTTCCTTGTGCTTTGAAGGAGAGATTGAGCCATTGTTGATTTTCTGTTTCTCCCTTTCTTTCAGAAGCTGCATGCATGGCCTCACATGATGAGGTAGGCCATAGGCAAGGAACACCCTGCGTACACTGAATTCAACATTTTTTTTTTGTTGTAAAGGTCTAGCGTTGTGTGTGTGTGTGTGTGTGTGTGTGTGTGTGTGTGTGTGTGTGAGAGAGAGAGAGAGAGAGAGAGAGAGAGGTATATGAGTACCTTAGGGGGCCTAAAGTGGGTGTTGGACTCCTTGGAGCTGGAGTTACAGGAGCCCAGGTGCTGGGAAGCAAACCCACACCCTGTGCACAAGTGCTCTCCTAACTCCAAAGCCATTTCCCTAGCCCTGTACTTTGTATTTTTATGTTTACTCAGTGCTAATAGAGGGCATACCATCATTACCTTATGCAAAAATTATATATGACCCATCATGCTTTTGTTTGTATTTTAATGACTGTACATATCCTTTTCCTTATTTACCTGATATGAATAAATTTACACATAACAGATAAGTTTTGCAATTGGCCGTGCTGGACATGGAACACAGTAAGCCCTCAATAAGTCCCAACTACTGATATGTAAGTTAGCAGCTTTTTGAGTTGATGACTCAGGTGCTTTCAGTAGCGTGGCTGAGGTGCGCACAACGATGTCTGTACGATGCTGCTAGTGAAGATAATGAGAACCCAGTGGAACGAAAAGTGGGTTGGTGCCAGTGAGCCCTGGCCCTGAGCTCTGGCTTTGCCACATACTAGCAGTGTGACCGGAAACGGGCCACTTCATGTCATTAACTGTCTGTTTCCACATCTGCAAAATGGAACTATTAAAACTCACCTTTCCCTTCTAGGGGCTACCTCTGCCTCGAGATGCTAATGTTCTCTGCAAACGGAGGTGCTGTGGAAATTCAGTTTTGATACAGTTACAATGCAACAGACCACTGTACAGAAAGGTGAAACGTATTTGCAGGTGTAAAAAGGGCATTTCCCCTTGTCTCTTGGGCTTGTCTCTTCTGCTTGCTCATTTCCACCTCAGTGGGAAAGCTGACCATGCGTCCCCCACAGCTTGACAGACATTGCAAAGGTTCTATGTGCCTGTGTGTTCCCTTTTGCTTGTGTCAGGAATGGTATGAGGAAATTTCCGGGGTCTGTCTTAAGCCAAAGGTGGGCGGAAATGGGTAAAACACTGAGTGTCCCCATTGCCAACTCACTTCCCCGCGATACTGAGTCTTTTGTTGCTGTTATTTTTGTTTTCAGTTTAGGCATTTGCACAGAGCGGGGAGTAAGGTGGTGATAAAACCCTACTATTTCTTCATTGTCACCTCAGACACTCACAGTGGAGACAAAAATTGACTTTTGGGCTGGTGAAATGACTCACAGGGTAAAGGTCTGGTGACCTGAGTATGACCTGGAACCCACAAAAAGGTGGAGGGAGAGAAGCAGCTCTACAAAAGTTGTCCTTTGACCTCAAAATGTGCATCCTGACACATATTCCCACAATGCACACCATGCACAAATAATAATAATAACAATAATAATAGTAACTGCATAAATGAACTCTCTCGAGGTGTCCATGGAGAGGCTACCTGAGGTGGGCTGGTCCACAGTCTTACCTAACGTCTGTCTCCCTGCATAGGTGTCGGGAATATGAATAAAGAACTACACAAAGATTCATGATGCGCCAGGCTTTGATTTACTCGTAGCTTGTGAGTCATAGACTTAAGGAGAGCATCTATAGGCCATAGATATCTTGAACAAATGACACGTATCTGTGTTGTGTCCGTGAGATTCCGTGGCCTTCAGAATCCATGAGCTTCATATCTTCCTCCTTTCATTTCATTTGACACAGAGCCTCACGTGACTCAGGCTGGCCTTGAACTCACCATCTAGTCCAGAATGATCTTGAATTCTTGATATTCCTGTCTTCACTTCCCAATGCTAAAATTTCAGGAATGTGCTTCCATACCAACTCATATCCCTGATTTTGCAGTGGTTTGTTATATAGCAGTACTAACCAGAATGGAAAGCATCAACAAATATAAAGTTATAAAAAATCCTACACAACAGAACAATTTAGAGTTGTGTTCACAGAAATAAATGTGTGGTCTTTTATATATAAGTGAAATGTTAATTAAATCATATCTCAAAATACTAATGCGCTCACTCCTAAACTTTGGTGCGGAACAAACTGTGGGGCTAACAAGCGTCCCAATCCTAATGTATACTCACGACTCTATGCCAAACAAAATACGGGTGCCATTTATAGATGTAAGCACTGCCTGATCATTAACAATATACATACATAGGATGGGAAGAGAAATACAAAGAACTTCAGAGCCTAACTTCAGACCCTGCAGTCAGCCTATGAGCATCAATGACCAAAGTCTGCCACTCAGAGACACACCTGGTTGAGGGACACTTAGTCAGGAATTCTACATGGGCCACTCATATCAATATGCTGTTTGTTTTGAGTTAATAAAATATTGATGTAAATGTAAAATATGAAAATGTGTGAATCTTGGAGTTAGCCTGGAACTTAAGCTCCCCAAAGAGTGTTTCAGATGGTAATGAACTAGCAATTGTTTGCAATCTGCCAGCTGATACATGGCATAATTTAACATGTTTATTTTTCCAAAGAACTCAGTGTCCCTAATGAGTTGGTTTTGATTGTTAAGTGTTAAAATGTCATGGGCCCACAATTATCTTGAGTAGACAGGAACCCTGAAAATATTTTGATACTGGATAGGATAAAAGCATCAGTGTACCTTTGGGCTCTTCTTGAGGACCGTGCCATCCCACACATGCTGAGCGTTGCAACTTGGCACCACTTCTAAGACCCCTGGTGGCTCCTTCATATTGAGTGTTTCCTCTCTACTGGGCTGAGCATGGCTGGCCACACGGAGGCCATTCACAACCACACGTGGTCCTCGTTAGCACCTCATTGCTCTGTATCACAAAGTCTAATACTGGCTGATTAATTGGATGCTATCAGCAGCCTTGGAATAGCCTTACTGAGAAGGTGAGACCACCAAATGAAGGCTGAAGGTGCCGTGGTGGTGTGGCCCGAGAGTTCTGTTTACAGTACCTCTATTTTATGGTGACTAGAGTTGAACGTGTAGACATTTCCCTGGAGTGGTAGGTGCCTGCTTAATGATTCTCTGTGCTTAACATAATTGGGAAACACCTTCTCCATTAAAAAAAAAGTTAGCTTTTTTGAGGGTTTTTAGAGCCCGTGGCAAGAAAGGTAAATGTTGTCTCTATTTTCTTTGAGTGGTGAGTGGGGAGTTGCTAAAAATTCGTGTGAACTGTTTCCGCCACCTTCAACAGTTTGACAGTAGAGATTATGAAAACATAAAGAATTTCTAAAGAATTAGAAATTTTGGCAACTTTAAGAAATTACTTTCAAGGAATGTTTTAGAGAACCAGTTAGGTGTTGTAGGTCTTTATCTGTTTGTTTTTATTGCTTTTTAGGGTTAGCATACAAGATAACGGGTTTCATTACAATATTTTCATACATAACTTTGTTCTCGTCCATTCCCCCTCCCTATATGCTTTATTTAACCCCCTGGCTCCATTTTGCTGGTACCCTTCTGTTGTGTACCAGTTTTCTGGGAGATTAAAATCTTCCATCTCAGAGGGAAACTTCTTAAGAAACAAGATGTAAAAGGGAGGTGAAATAACAAGGTATTTTAAGACAGGGTATTTATAAGGAAGTTAAATAACATGGTATTCTAAGGAAAGTCAAACACTCCACCCTGTAGGGACACTCCTTAAGAAAGGAAGCCAAGAGTTCAAATCAGCTTCAGGAAGTCCATGAAATTGACTGGATTCATTAGACCTCCCTCCCCAGTAGTATTTAAAAACAGTAAAGACCCATGAGTCTTACTCTCAGACAAGCCCAGCAGCCTGTTGGAAGAGACCAGTGAGTTGCCTGGAAGAGGCTCAGACAGATGGAGCCACAGGGAAAGGACACCCTCCAGCCTGTTGAACGACCTGCAGGTGATGCAGTGTGCTGCACCCATACTGGGGTGGGCTTTGGTGAAACAGTTGTCTTTGAGTCATTTCTGATGTGATTGGCTGATAGTTTCCCCATCACCCTCTCACCAACATTCCTGTAAATAACCCCAATAAAACTCATTTTTCATCAAGTAGAACTTTAGTCTGTTGTTGGTTGTCTGTCTGTCTGGGGTGAGGGTCTGATTGCTCATATTTCTTCTGGAATAGCGTCAACGTCACCTTCCCTCCATGCCCTGATCAAAACCTCACCTCTGTGTGGCCTTCATTATGCTGAGGTTTCTTTTCCTGTTTCTTCAGTACTTACATCAGGAAAGCATGTTGAACTTTCTCAAATGCATTTTCTAAGTTTATTGAGATGATCAAGTGACATCTGTTCTTATATTTATTTATGTGTTGCATTATATTTATTGATTTGTTTGTGCTGAACCCATCTTTACATCTCTGGGACGAAACAACTGGGTCCTGATGTGTGATATTCTTAACATGTACTTTAATTCAGTTTGCACATATTTTATTGAGAAAATTTAAGTCTATGTTCTGTAAATGCCTCTTTTTTTTTTTTCTTGTATCCTTTCTGGTCACGATATGAGAGCAATGCTGAGTCTGTCGAGTGAGTTTGGCAATGTTGCTGCCTCATGGTTTTGAAACAGTTTTACAAATAGTGGTGCTAACTCTTTTTTAAAGTTTGGTAGAATCCAACAGAGAATTCCTGTAGTCTTGGGCTTTTTCTTTTCTTGTTTGGGGGAGACTTTTAATTACTCCTTCAGCCTTGTTATAGATCTAAGTTATTTATATCTTCCTTCTTCTTTTTTTGAGACAAGTTTTCACTATGTTATCTCTAGCCGTCCTGAACTCACTTTGTAGCTGGCCTCGAACTCACAGAGATTCACCTGCCTCTGCCTTGTAAGTGCTGAGATTAAAGGTGTTTGCTACCACATCCAGTTGTTTATATCATTTTATTTAATTTTGGTAGTCATGTATGTTTAGACATTTATCTATTTCTTCTAGGTTTTCTAGTTTTTGTGATTTTATAAGTTTTCAAAATATTCTATAATGTTTCTCTGACTTTCATTGGAGTCTGTCATCAACATCTCCCCCTTTGGGTCTAATTGTATTAATTTTCTTTCTTGGTTAATTTGGCTAAGAACTTGTCAATCTTGTTTCCCTTTTTAATTTTAATAATTTTAAAGAATTAATGTTTGTTTGATTAGTCTACATATTTGTTTTGTTAGTCTCCAAAAGTTAGCAATTAACTTTTGATATGCTATTTGTATTTCTTGCCATGCATTGCATTTGCTTGACTTGTTCTTGTTTTCCTTGGACCTTGATGTCCATCTAGGTTTCTCATATGATCATGTTTAGCCTCTTAGGATGGCCTTGGTGTGTCAAAGGGTCTGGAAAATCGTGCTTTAATTTTCATTTGATTTTAGAAGTGCATTTTGTTATATTACTTATTTATTGTGTATAAGTGTTTTGTCTGCATGTATGTTTGTGCACCATCTATGAGTGTGGTGCACAAGGAGGTCAGAAGAGGGCATGGGATTTCCTGGGACTGGAGTTATAGATGCCTGTGAGCCACCTTGTGGATACTGGGAATCAAACCTGGATGCTCCAGAAAAGCAAACAGTATACTTGATTGCTGAGCCGTCTCTCCAGCCTGAATTTAGAAGTTAAAAAAGTTTCTTCTATGATTTCTCCAAAGATACTGCTCCTTCAGCTACACTGTTCTGTCTCCCAATACTGATGTGCTAGCAATGCTTTCTTGCTATTAATTTTCAGGCCTACCCCACAATAGGATCCAAGGAATCTTTCCAATTCTTCTGTACTTGTTAAAGTTGTCCTCGAAGCTTGTCTTGTTTCTATGACAAAATACCTGACCAAGGCAACCTAAGGAAGGGAGAGTTTATTTTGGAGACAACAGACAATTTGGTTTGAAATTTATTTTACTTATTACTACTATCATGCGTGGCTGCGTTTGTATGCATAAATGCCACAGCAAACATGGAGGTTGTAGGACAACTTGTGGTAGTTGATTCTCTTCTTCTACCATGTGGGTAACTTAGCTCTTACCTGCTGAGCCCTCTCGTTGAGACATCTACCTCCTTTGAATGATGAGGTAAGGCCACATGCCCTTAAAGTTATTTTTATTTATTAATTAAATTTATTAATTTATTTTACATCCTTATTGCAGTTTCCCCTCCCTTCTCTCGTCCCATTCCACCACCCAATGGTTTGCTATTTCCTATGGTTTGGTGGTCTTCTGACTGGTTGCAATGTTGGTAGTAGTAGCTCTTATCCCCCTCCCATAGAAGTATTAGGAGTTTGTTGGTTTGTTGTATTGGATGTGGTGTGTTTCTTCTAAACTCTCTTGCTCATCTATTTAGATCATAAAATTTATCCTTTCTTGTGTTTTCATGAATGAGATTGTCTTCCCCTGTGTATATTATTCAAGTATTTTCTATACCTATGAATTGTATTTGTTGTGCTTGTCCTGAAATGTTATTATTTACCCATCAACTTTAGCTTATTTTTACACTCAGTTATTTATTTATTTATTTTTATTGTGTGTATGCACACACATGTCCCTGCATGCATACATGCACCATGGGCACACATAGGGAAGTCAGAGGACAGCTTGTGTGAGTTCTTCTCTCTTGCTACCAAGTGGGCTCTGGGGATGAAACTCAAGTTGTCAGGCGAAGGGGTAAGAGGCTTGATCTGATGAGCCATCTCATGATCTGATGAGCCATCTCATGATCTGATGAGCCATCTCATTCATCCTTTCCATCAATTTTAAAAGAGCTTTTCTGGCCGGGTGGTGGTGGCACACGCCTTTAATCCCAGCACTTGGGAGGCAGAGGCAGGCAGATCTCTGTGAGTTCGAGGCCAGCCTGGTCTAAAAGAGGTAGTTCTAGGACAGGCTCCAAAGTTACAGAGAAACATTGTTTCAACAAACAAACAAACAAACAAAAACAAAGCAAACTAAACAAAACGGAAATAAAAACAAAAAAATCTAAAAAAAAAAAAAACCAGAACAACAGCAACAACAGAAAGTCAGAGAAAGTCTTTAAACACTTGTGCCTATAAAAAAGCAACCAGACTTATGGGAAATAATTACCTATCCCATGTTTCAGTGGGAAGTGAACTACACATTGAGATGCTGACAGAAAACTGCCTCTTAAAGTAGGAACAACTGAACCCTCAATAAGCAAACAGACTGAAAGGGACCAAGCAGCCCACTACAATAGCAAGTTACACTAAGAGTTGGAACACTAATACCTGTAAGAGGTTACATAGTTTTCAGTGGGGGCAAGTTGGGATGGCTGATATCATTGTTGCATATAGCAATTTTTGATGCATTTTATATGCATACCAGCGATTATTACTGTTTGCACAGTACTCACTCAACTGGTGGGTGCCATGTGAAGACTCTGCTAATATAGGTATTCTAGAATGTGAACTGAATGGATCCAAAAGCTCCAGAAGGGGATAGCAAAAAGATCTAGTGTGTTTTATTGTTTTATTTTTGTTTCTGAATATATATATATTATGCATATACATATATATCATATAACTTAAGCTGCTTTAAAACAAAGACCTTAGACTACTTTTTTGGAATAAGCTAATGGCTTGTTTGTGTAAAGCTTTTTTATTAAAGGAAAAAATTTAAAAAAAGGATAGCTTTCCTGAATATAGTAATCTTTCTTGGCAGGAATTTAGTTTCATGGCTTGAAATATGTTAAATACGTATTTTTTTTGTATTTTTTTGTTGCTGCTGAGAGATCTCATATTACCTTGATGTTTCTCTTTGCTAATTGACATTTTTTTTCATTAGCAGCCTTTAATATTGTTTCTTTGCTTTGTATTCTTGACATCTTGATTACATGTCATGGGGACTGCTTTATTTTTTGATATGGAATCCTTCATGAATTTGCCTGTCATCTTTGCACAGGGTCCATGCTAATCTCTGTATCATTCTAATTTTTAGTATATGGGCTGTCAAAGCATGTCATAGGGACTTTTTTTTCTCTCTGATCTTGTCTATTTAGGATTCTCAATACTTCTTGTACCCACGTTTCCCCTTCAGATCTTGGAAATTCTCTGCTTTAATTTAATTGAATACAATTGCCCATGTTTAAAATTTTTATCTCAGTTCCTTCTTCTACTCCATGAATTTCAGGCGTGCTCTTTTGGATGTCTCCCAGTGTTCTCAGAAGGCTCAGTCATTAATTTTTCTGGGTTTCTGACTGTATCGCTGTCCCAACCTTGTCTTTTATCCCTGAGATTCTTTCTTCCTCTCAATCTGTTGGTGCCGCTGTCCATTGTGTCATTCATTTCACTGATTGATTCCCTTCCAGAATTTCTCTTTGGTTGTTTTTCCTTTTGGATTTTCCCTTACATGCTTCTGAATTTCTCCTCTTAATTGCTCATTGTTTATTCTATTTTGTTACCCCTTTTTTGGGGAGGGCCCTGATTTGATTTCCTTGCTTACTTGAGTCTTCTATGAGGTCTTTTTTGTTACTTTTAAAATATAAGACTCTGAAATCCTTTCATTTTTCCCTGTGCTTTGCTGTCCGGTATGAAGGAGTTCTGAGCTATTGTAATGACCAGCTTCTCTTGGTTGGTTGGTGGATGTATGTGTTTCCTTTGCTTTGAAAAATGGGTCCTCTGTTTTTTATTTTCTCTTTCCCTCTTCTATTGGGGGGTTATTTTATTGATGTGAGTCTCCCTGCATTATCTTCACGTGGGTTTATGTTTCTGACTAGTTTTTAGGGAGAAAGGAAGCTGACTGCAGTAGCAATTGCTGACTCCAGGCCCAGTGTTAACTTGTAGGAGAGGGCACTTGGATACTTGGGTTGTGTATCCAGAGGGTCAGAGAGTGCCCCCTAGTGTACTGTCAGGAAGCATGCACTTCATAATTCTTTAGAGGTAAGGATATTAATAGTTAAAATAATAAAGCAAGGACAGAATGGGGAAAGAGGAAAAAAGGGAGTGAAGGAATACGTGGGGAAAACAGATGGGTTATAGATATGAGAAGTAATAGAGGGAATATTACAGAATAGGTGTGGAGAAAGAAGGGGGTAGTTATCAAAGCAGGTTCAGGTGAGATATAAGCTGGAGACAAACAACTGGTTCCCCTGGTTGGGAAGAAGAGTTTTCCTCCCTTCCTCCCTCCACCTTTCTCTCTCTCTCTCCCTCTCTCTAATGCTAACCTCTGAAGGATGAGGGGGAGGTTCGCTAGTCTTAGTAACTCAAACGCATTAAATTAGTTTTCCTTTTTGAGAGAGAGAGAGAGAGAGAGAGAGAGAGAGAGAGAGATTGTGTTCTGGATGAGGACTCTACTTTCTGCCAAAATTCCTTATACCAGCCAATTCTAACTTTCTCTCGGGTGTGCTTTGGATCATTCTTTCCATGTGGAGGTGGTGGGTGTCTGGGTTTGGGGTGTTCTATGACCAAGGATATTAGTGGGGTGGAAGTCCTATCCTCTCGTGTTTACCTTTGCTGCTGGATGGTCTCCTCCAGGTCCTGCCCATTAGCAAGACTATTTCAAGTCACCCAGGCACTTCTCCACTCCAGTGTTGCTGTTTCTTCAAGCAGTGGTGAGCACAGCTCATCCTCAGGATCTTCACACCAGTGGGCAGCCCCAGTTTCAGCCTCCTGGAGCACAGCTCTGAGCAGCCTGTGCTGCTCTGGCCGCCTCTCAGCCAGTGTGGAAGGGAGGTCACCACCCGGGCAGCCACCACTTACTATCCCCTTCGAGCCGCTCAGTGTGGTTAGACAGACAGCACTTGGAAGTTGATTGTGGATGCTTTTTGTGGAAATTTTTCTTAGGTAGGGATAGATTATTTTTAAAAATCCTGATGCTTTTCTTCAGTGGGTTGCTTACTTCAAGCCTGTGGTAGAAGTATGAAGTCTGTTGAGGCCGGTTCGATGGCTGCGGATAAAGTTGCCTACTGCCAAACCTGATGACCCAGGTTCCATCCCCTAGACCCACACGGTGGAAGAAGAGAACCAGTTTTTACTAGTTGTGCTCTGACCTCCACATGCTATGACAGGCACACAGACACACACAGACACATAGACACACTCGTAATAAAATTTAAAAAATGAAGTTTCAAGCTCATTACTTTAAAACATGCTCAAGGATGGATGAGTAAGGTGGCTCAGTGTACAAATGTGTTGTAATAGGAACAGCGGGGCTGTGTCCCGCCATCCAGCCGCCCGCACAGCTAGCTTTATACCCGAAATAATTACATGGAAACTGTATTCTTTTAAACACTGCCTGGCCCATTAGTTCCAGCCTCTTATTAGCTAGCTCTTACATATCGATCTAACCCATTTCTAATATCCCTGTAACACCATGAGGTGTCTTACCAGGGGAGATCTTAACCTGCGTCTGTGTCCAGTAGGAGAATCATGGCGACTCCTTGACTCAGCTTCTTTCTCCCAGCATTCTGTTCTGTTTACTCCGCCTACCTAATTTTATGTCCTATTAAAGGGCCAAGGCAGTTTCTTTATTTAACCAATGAAACAAAAGATAGAAAGATGACCCTCCTCCATCACAAATGTGCCTGTTGTTGAGCCTGCTGACCTGAGTTCATCCCCAGAACCCACATGCTCACACACACACACACACACACACACACACACACACACACACATTCACACACACAATGGCATGAATATATCCACAGTTATACAGCACACATACATACACACTAAATAAATGTTAAAATAACACACACACACAGTGGCATAAGTATATCCACAGGTATACATCACACATACATACACACTAAATCAATGTTAAAATAACACACACACACACTCCCCAGATACAACATAGCGCATAAGGTGATTAGACTGTAGTGTCCCAAGAAGCCCGCTGTGTGTCTAAACATGAAATAAACACTCGTGCTTGCATTTGAGCAGGCATCTATGGGTTAGCCCAAAAACAAAGCTGGCTTTGCCTTGGAGCGATTTGCCAATTAGAAGCCAGCTGGTTTGAAGATGCAGTGATCAAGTGGATGCCACTCCAGCTGTATGTATGGGACATTTTATTCCTGTAAGGGTGTACACTCCTCCGGTTCCAACAGAGGAAAATCTAAACCTCAGATGTGTATAGGCTTCCAGGGTCAGGCCCTGAGCTTCTATGGGAGAAAAAGGAATCTAGTTATTATTGTGTTCTCACTCCTGTTGCCAATACCCCCCAAGAGGCATGAATATTAGTTCTTAGAGGAATAAAAATATAGGTTAAAAATGCATGAAGTCCAGCGATACCTACAACACACAAATACAGCAAACCTATGGCATTAAAATTCCACCTGGAAAGTAACGATAAGAAAACATTTAGATAATACTGTTCTCGATTGAGAGGAAAGTCACAGCTGACTCTGGCATCTGTACACGTCAAGGCATTTCCACGGTGTGCAAGGTCCTCTCCCCATCTCACTACATCCCAGTGACAGGGCGTGTGTTTATTTGGACAATTTTTTAAAGAAGGGGGAGGAATGGGGAGGGTGAGTGGGGGAGCTATGTCCTTTCACCTTTCTGCTTCTCAGGAGATCATTAGAAACATGAAGATGAGCCTGTACTTGGGATGAGTGGATGACAGAAACCTAGACTGATGTTCTTGAGCCTTGTTCCTCCTGGGTATACTGAGGTCACGGGATGAGCTGGAATCTTGATCTTTGGTCTCTTGCTTGCATCTGCTCAGGTGGGACCACCACTTCTCAGTTCTTTTTGGGAAGCCCGTGGTGAGTTTCTCTGTAAGCTCCTGGGGACACAGGCATCTCCTACTGCTCCCCTGCCCTGCCATCAGAAACTCTGCTGGTGTTCCCTGCTCATGAGGTAGATCAAGGAGAAACCTATCCTTTACCCTATTGCTGTCTAAGCCAAGGAACCCCTACCATTTACTACAGTCAAGCACTGCCTTTGGAAAGGGGGACATTCCTTCTTCAGGGGTCTGTACAATCAAGCAAATGCGACATCCTCTCTTCCATTGTCCTCATCTTTTCTACCTGCTTTCACATTCTTCATGTAAGGTGACATTCCTCACATGGGATCCAATGTCTCCACGTACATAATCTCATTCTACTAGACAGGAGATGAGTGTACACCTCTGTAACATGAGGGCCTGCTTATTGGGGTTTCTGTCCTGCCCAGTTCCCGCAGTCATTATGTCCCAAAGAAAAATTACACAGTTCTACATAAGTTATAAACTGATTGTCCCATTAGCTCAGGCTTCGTGTTAGCTCTTATAACTTATGTTAACCCATTATTCTAGTATATATATATTAGCCACATGACTCGGTACATTTTTCGGCAGGGCAGGTCACATCTTCCTTCTTTGGTGTCTGGACAAGACTGGGGAGAGAGCTTTCTTCTTCCCAGAATTCTCCTGTTCTCATTGACTTGCCTGTACTTCCTGCCTGGCTACTGGCCAATCAACGCTTATTTAAAACATAATTGATAGAATATAGAATTGTCCCACACCACACCTCTGGCTTCACATCCAGCCTCATATCACTTCAGGCTCCACAGGGACCCCAGCTACACTTGCACGCCTGTTAGTAACTCGTAGTCATGTGAGACCTGGTAGAGGCTCAGAAATGCCCTTTAATGTAAAGTAAACCCAGCTCATTTAGAAAGTGGATGAATAAGAAGGGGGCAAGAAAACACATTCTGGGAAACTATTAGCAGAGCATGAGAGGCCTTAGGAGGAAGTGTGAGGGTGGAGCTGGCACCGTGGGGGAGACCCCACAGGAAGGTCTAGCAAAGGAAAACTAGTTGTTAAGTGACCTTACAGCATCGGAGAGTTAGCTTTGCAGGCTAAACAAAAGTATGTCAAATATCTATAATTCTTGCATTTGGGAGATGGGAAGTCAGAGGACTTCCCAAAAAGTTCCATTAACAAGGTGTGTGACCTTGTTAGAGGAGGTGTGTCACTTTTGAGGTTTCAAAAGCCTACATCAAGCCCAGTCTCTCTCTCTCTCTCTCTCTCTCTCTCTCTCTCTCTCTCTCTCTCTCTCTCTCTCTCTCTCTGCCTTCTGCTTATGAATCAGGATGTAAACTCTCAGTCCCTTGCTTGACTGCCTACAGTCACCCTTCCTGCCATGATGATCATGGACCAACCCTCTGGAACTGTGAGTAAAGTCTCAATTAAATGCTTTCTTTTATAAGAATTGGCTTGGTCATGGTGTCTCTTTGCAGCAATAGGACAGTAACCGAGACAACTTTCAAATCTGGGGATGCACAGTATCCTGGGAAAAAGTTCATTTAGTAACTTCAAGAATGTCTGTTGAGCCCCAATGAGGCCTCAGGAGTCTATTCAGTGTTAGAAGTTGGCAGAGCGAGAGCAATTGGGGTAGAGATGAAAGTCAGTGTTAATAAACAGAATAGAAGGCTTGACCCTTTCTAAATGTGCTGTTCAATTTGCTAATAAAACCACTTATTTATTTTAGCAAAGCCATAGGTCTTAGCCAGATTTTAGTTTTATAGGTTTAATATAATTCAGCATCACTTATTATAATCTAGCTCTTAAAGTTTTTGACCTTAAGAGTCTCAAGAAGAAATTAAGTAGGAAATATATTGGGCTTATAAAAGTGGAGATGAAATTTTCAAGGGAAATTTAGCAGTAAAGAGTAAGTTGGAAGCAGATTTCAACTTTGTTCTCAAAATAATTTTGGTCTGAGAGACTTCTCGGAGTAACACACTTCTTTGCTTGGCTATGTAAAATGTCAAACTCTAGGCAGGGAGTCAAACAACCTAATCCCATTGAGTTTCTCCGTTAGTCAGGGAACTTGGTAAGGTTATTCTGGAGAATGATGTTAAATTAGTGGGACTTTGAATTGAAGCTCCCGCCGATCCCACTAAATCTCCGCTAGTGGAGAAGGGCTGCCACCTAATCGCTGAGGTTTAGAGTGTTATGTGATTCAAGTGCCATTTGCTGCCATGGCTTGGGAAAACCTGCTCTTTCCATTAGAGCCTCCTCTTGTTTGCATAGCACTTGGCTCGGTGGCTCTAACCTGTCTTATTGCCGGGCTTTCTTCTACTGCCCCCAGCTGGGGCATCTTGCAGGCCCAGGGAATCCCAGCCGTCAATGGTTCACCTAGCTTCTCGCTTAAAAACCCATTTATAGGTCTGGAGGAGCCAAGTATTTCCTCATCGCCGAGTAAAAGCAATACCGGCTTTTCCAACATCTTTGCAGACATGAAGCCACATTAATTAGTTTTTACGGCTTTTCATCTCTCTCAGACGTCCAGTTTTTCTCAGATGCTCAGTTTGAGAGGCATTAAAGCAGTTCCTGATGAGCTCATGGACTGGCAGTGCTGGGTCAGCACTGGTTGGAGGTGTCCCCGTGGGCTCACGGCAGACTGATGTGTATGCCCCAGCGCAACTGATTGGTTTTTTGTGTGAAGCAGTGTGGGTGCTTGGCAGCTGGCAAAATTTTACTCTCAGCACTGAGCGAATGTTGAAGCAGTGGTGTGAAAGACAGGGCCACGTGAGATGCCTTAAGATGGGGTACCTGCCCTACTATGGGGGCTCATTGTTAGTCCACTTCTCCATGTCACGTTTTCCTTTCCAATATTCATACTCTCAGAGAACTGGTTCACATATGCTTTCTTTGTGTATGCTGAGGCCACGAACAGGCTAAAGGTTCTATTTACATTTCAAGCTATTGTTTCCCAGCTCCGCTTCTGTTTTTCTATGGTGATAGCGGTTCTCTGCAGATTTCAGATGTGATCTGTTATGTACCTATCTTAACCAGTTTAATGTCCGAGATTCTAGGGCTCTTCACTGATTCCTCCATGTATTAATAGCAGCCTGGGTTTACAATTCCAAAAAGATTATTTTATGTGCATGGGTGTTTGCTTGCATGCATATATTCTTGTGCACCATGTATGTTCTTGGTATCCTTAAAGGCCAGAAGAAGGTGTCAGATCACCAGGAACTGAAGTTACAAATGGTTGTGAGGGTACTTTGAATTGAACCTGGGGCCTCTGCAAGAGGAACAAGTACTGCTAACGGCAGAGTCCCTTTCCAGCTCCCATTTTGCAATTATTAACTACAGTGAACTGCAGAATATTTTGTTTTAAAAATTTTGTGACACATTGGTAATACTAAGATAGTAGAAACAAGCTAAAAAATATCTACCTCAGAATAGTTACAAAACAATTTAAAAACTTCTCATTTGGGAAACTCAAAACAGACATTGAGACCTGATAGTAGGTACAGGGCAAGAGAATCCTGCATTTCGAAAAGTAAAGTAAGCAAGCACAGAGCGCTTGAAATTCAGACAAGAAACTGTAAAACATCCAGAAAAATACAGGAGTGAATTTGCTCAAAGGGAAATACACAAGTTCTTGGGTAGAAAGACTAAACACCATAAAAATGTCAGTAACCTAGTTTTAACACAAATAACACCAGGTTCTTTACAGAGGAATCAAGAAGTAAGGCTGTCCAAGAAAACCCCAAAGCAGGGATAAAGAGAATACCAGAGCAAAGAGAATATGGCGCATGCATCATCCAGCTTCAGCAGAGGGAGATAGATGTTTGCTTTCTTAATTTGAAATCGTTTTATACTTACAAAACATTTGCAAGAACGGGACAAATAACTTCTCTCCCAGATGACCTTTTCCCAAGACTTGCCAGCTTTTAACATTTTGCTACGTTTATTTTATATCGTTTTTCTCTCTCTTTAATACACATACAATTGGGTACATACTTAACCCCTTCAAGTAATTGTACTCATTGCGCTCCTTTTCCTGATAGTAATAACATCTCTGTATGTATCTGGGGAGGGAGGTGAAACAAGACGGGGCCTGAGTTGGTAATTGTTGAAGGTCAGCAATGAGTGAAAGTTAACTTTGTTAGTTAACCTTTGGATCTGCTTGTCATTTTCAATAAAAAGGGGAAGAAGGCTATGGAGAGTTGGCGATTACCTTCACCCATGGAATAAACTGACCTTTATTACATGGGAACCTTAAGTGATGCTCTGGAATTTTTAGGGTATAAATAAAGAAAAATACAAGATCAGGCATGGTGTTGCACATCTATAATCCTACCACCTAGGTGGTGGTAGCAGGTGGATCAGGCATTCAAGGCTATCTTCAGCTTTGCAGCAAGTTGAAGACCAACCTGGGTAGACATATTCCTAGAAGATATGCCCTATGCTTGCCTGGAGGCATAGGTTGCCTTGGTGACCTCTAGAGTTTTCTAACCAGTGCCTTCTCTAGAGTGCGAGCAGAGCATTATGGGTCCAGGTTCAAGGTCAACTCTCACAACTTATTCCCAGGGGCTGCACCAAACAACAAGCAGAGCAGAGGAATCCCACCCTGTCTTGTTTTGAGCAGAGCCTACCTAAGCCACCCTTCTAGCTTCCATCCTGGAGGCCCTTCTGAGCCCACTCTGGGCCACCTGCCAGTGACTCGCCAGGTGCTGGACCTTAGCTGGACCCTTCACTGGCTCCATTGTAAGATCACTATTTCACTTCGCTTACTGGGCCTGTTGATAGAATTGGTTTCCTGGAGGGAAAAGTTAAATTTCCCTCACTGTTGTTGGAGCCAATGGTTCCCACCAGTGGCATTTTAATTACATACCAACTGGCTGCCTGAATATTTTGTCTAAATGTATGTCTAAATTTGTCCGCAAGTGATTCTAATGCATTTCCTCTTTCAACCATGGGATAGAGAATTTCAAAAGAAAGTGTGGTTCAAGGATTCATATCAGAGTGAGGTTCATAACTGCCTGGAACTGATATAATAATTCTAACATATTTTGGCATTAGGATTAAATGACTTGAAAGGATGCAGTCCCTTCTTTCACACATTTGGAGACAATATTAATATTACAAGATATAAATCACTGCTATAGCACGGTTGAGACAATTCATCAACTTTAGACTATTTCTGTTTGTCTATATGGTCTAGAAATAAAACTGTGTGTATTGCTCTTACCCCATTTTATTACCTATTCCCATGAGCAACTGAGGGCATATTCCCACAGACAGAGGTTCTGAAATGTCTTTGGGGCCTGATTTGGCTTGAGAAATAGGTTCAAAGTTCTCAGATTATTGCTGTTCTGGGGGGCAGGGATCTAGTTGCAAGCAGGAGTTCTGATCATTTCCACATATATGTTGCTTGGGAATGTTGGCATAGCTCTGGGTTTGCCACTGGCACTGTAACATACTCAGAACTTCTTAGCTCAGCCAGCAAGTCCAGTGATCAATGTCAAATGCAGAGCAGTGACCTCATCCAAGTGTGTGTGTGGCCCCTTCTCGACACCTTGTGTCTTGATTTGGTGTCAGAACTGGGCCAGCTGAAGTGTCTGGAATTCCATTCTCAGCCAGTGCTATTGCTGGATTTATTTTTGTCTGGGATACATCCTTCTAATTTGGAGCCAAAGTAAGCAGAAAACATCTTTTCTTCTCCTCAAGCATTGTTCAGTGAAGATGGGCAACCCTATTGGAATATATAATAATTACAACAAAAGAAAAACACAAAATAAAATTTCAGAGACCAAAGTAATTAAACAGATAAAAGTTAAGTACACTCATTTAGTTTATGAACACAATGGTGGTTTTCTTCTCACTTTGGGTCAGGTGTGAGGATATGTTGGGGAGATGGATCCTCTTTTCCAAGAGTTTTCAGCATGAGAACTGTGATAGCAATAAGATGGGATCTTTGATGTTCATGGGTTTGAGATTGTGGAGTCTGACTTTTCTCATTTCTTCAAGACCTCACACAAACTCATTTAGAAGGGACAGATCAGCGTCAAGGAGGGGTCATGAAACAGGGACTCTCTACTCCCTTACTGTGGAAACTCAGATTTTGGTATTATTGATGCCAGTATCAACTTTAGAGAGGAGTGACATAGTTGTGGCGGTACTAGGGCATATATCAGTTTATGAAGATCTCAGGAATGTTAAGTCTGGTGTGACAGGCAAGAGCGTTTGGAGGAGCATGTCCCAGCCTAGATAGGGGTAGGAAGGCAAAGAACTCTTGTTGAGTCTTGGAGTATTAATGAGATGATCCAGGAAGGCAATCAGTCATTTACTGGATATCATGCATTTCACACAAAAGAGTTAGCATATTTGTAGAACTGGAGGTGGGCAGCATAGTGTATTTGGGTGGGAAGTAAGTAGTTCAACCATTCAACATTTGATAGCTAATTTTGTGTAGCTACTACTTTCTAGACTTTGCTGAAGGGGTAGGAGATACAGTCTGGAACAAGACAGGAAAATTATATTTTTCAGATATTTTAGGCTAATGATAATTAAATAATCAATACACAAGTAAGGTAATTTCATATAAATATAATTTTTTTCTGTTTTGATTTTTTATTCATTTTTACACTAGCTTATTATTATTATTACCAATGCTTTTAGCACCAAGCCCATCAGTACCATAATTTCTTTGTGCTCTCTTATATTTCTTCTTGTATGTATCAAAACTTAAACTGAGCAATGAGTTCTGTGTTGCAAAGATGATTTATTTTTGTACCTGTCTAACCTGCCTTTGTTTCCTATTTTGATTTTTATTTATTTATTTATTTTTTTAAACTTTTTTTTTATTGAGAAAAGGAGAAAAAAAAACCCAAATTTCCTCCTCCTCCCAGCCTCCCATTTCCCTCCCCCTCCTCCCACCCTTCTCCCCCTCCCCCCACTCCTCTCCCCTTCCCTCTCCAGCCCAAAGAGCAGTCAGGGTTCCCTGCCCTGTGGTAAGTCCTAGGTCCTCCCCCCTCTGTCCATTTCTAGGAAGGTGAACATCCAAACTGGCTAGGCTCCCACAAAGCCAGCACATTACGTAGGTTCAAAACCCCGTGCCATTGTTCTTGGGTTCTCATCAGCCCTTATATGACAGAATGTGCCAGAGTGCTTAGGAATAGGCTAATATATTGACTATTAACACTATCGAAGGTTGGGGATTTACACCAAAATGGAGAATTATTCAGGGTATTGGATGACTAATCATAATATCTTAGGGAGACTTTCAGGTTATGGTAGATGAGACCTTTAGACTTCTTCAAATCATCAAGCATGAAGTCGGTCCTGCTCATGAGGATGAACGGAACACAGGCAAGTGATAAAGAAAGAAGACCTAAAAGTGTGAGGGAAGCAAAGGGGAGAGAGAGGGTGGTGAAAAGAGTGGGCAGGAAGACTGAAGGGCACACCAAGAAGGGGTTGGGAACAGCTGTAGCAGGTTTTGAGCGAAGCAGCAAGGTTCTGCTTTGTGTGGCCGCTCACATTCTTGGCTGGGGACGTTACTGTTTTCACCCACATTTTACACAGAAGAAAACAGAAACAAAGGAAAGGTTGGCATACAGCAAAGGGTTAGTTCACCTTCAGATACCCAAATTTACAGTCTAAACTCCTAACCTGCAGTCTTACTCTTTTCCCCAGCAGTCCAGAGATGCCCCAAACTTCTCCTTTTCCTATATTCACTAACTTTTCCCAGAAGACTGGGACAAACACGGGCTCTACTTTCCCAAAGTCTTAGATTTAGACTCCACTCATTCCATCTAGGAATGACATCTAGTTGGGCTCTGGGGATGCTGAAGGGAAGTGGAATTGGAAACAGGATGCTGTCAGAATCTCTGTTCTACTACTCAAGAGACAGATTGATTCCATGGTTACATCTCTTTGTCTGGTAGACACTTTCTGTTCTTGATGAATTTTATCTATCTTAGAACATTCACCACGTAGAATCAATATTCTTCTAACTTTCTAACAGAGTTTATCCCAAACAGCCCTTGAAAATGTGGTTATCTCAAACCTAAGCTGACTAGAGAGGGTTATAGGAATAGCTTTTCTGGGCCACCATGTACAATTTACAAAATATTTCTGGAATTGTAATTTGATGTTTGTAATAATTGCTGCAAATTGCTTTCTTCTGTATGGAAATGAGCACTGATTTGTATGACGGGCAACCCAACCATAACCAAATTACTAACATGGTGCGCTGGAGACAGCTGGTTTGGGGGCCTGGGTACCGGCTGACTCATAACCACCTGGAGCTCGGCAGCACAAAGTCTGCCCAGCTGAAAAGGAGAGTTTGAAAGAACTGGCTTTTGAGTTCCTTACAAATAGAAGTTAGAAACTCTTAGCTCACAGCAACGGATGGTAGAATGGGGATTCCTGGAGTTGACGGGAGATATGATGGGAAATTTATGGATTTAAAGTTTAATTTGCAGACTGAAAATGTCTAGAGTTTCGGTTGCATCCTAGCCATGTGCACATGGTTGTTACTATTGCCCTGTGCATGTTAAATGGTTAAGATAGCCAATGTTGCTCAGAGCGGTGGTTCATACCTTTAGTCTGAGCACTTGGGAAGCAGAGACAGGCAGAGAGTCCAAAGCCAGCCTGATCCACATAGCAAGTTCTAGGCCAGCCAGGCTACATAGTAAAACCCCATATCCAAAAAGCAAAGGCAGAAAACTTGGTATTGTGTGTTTCTAATCACAAGAATAGAACGTCAGGGACTGTAGAAGAATTGCATCTTTTGTGATGCGCTGAGAATGTTCTTTTTTGTTTTAAAAAATTTATTCTATGTGCACATATGTGTGCTATGCACTTGTGAATGTGGGTATGTGTGCATGTGCTTGAAGGCTCACGGTCAATTCTGAGTGTCTTTCCTTGATTGTTTTCCATTTTTAGCTTTTGAGACCGAGTCTTTCACTGAGCCAGAAGCTCATCTGTTCAGTGTGGCTGACTGGCCACGGGGTTTCAGATATCTTCCATACTCTATGTGAGCATTGCTATGCTCAGCTTCTTACATGGGTTCTGGAGATCCGAACACAAGTCTCCATGCTTGTGCAAGGTGTTTTACTGACTGAGCTATCTTCACAGCTTGAGAATTCTTTTTAAAAAACACACACGAGTGGATATAAAAGAGGCTATAACATTAATTATTTTTGTTGCTCTAATTCTGTCATGGATTTTTCAGTCTTGGTGGTATTTTTATGATGACTGTGTAAAAATACATATGCTAGATGGTCAGGATATGCAAGCATACTTCTGTTCCTTCTTTTGTAATTGGAGGTTCAGCCTGGGGAAGGGCTACTTTCAGGATACTTGGTCTAGGGTGACTTCACTGTCTAAACAACAGAATCCTAATGACTTGGTATCTCAAAGTATTAAAGCAATTAACTGTTCAAGTTGTCCTTTGTATCATGTTAAAGATGTCTTGCTGCTATCTTCCCCTTTTTGTGCTGGGGTATAAAAGTATATGGAAAATTAAACACAGGCGATTTCAGGATTCACTGGAACTCCCCCCCCCCAAATACATCTGCTAGTGAAAGTGGAAAACCTGGTGTGAGGCTCTATAGCTTCAGAAAGAGTGTTCTGATGGAATAGACTTTGGGTCTAGATAATTGTGATGTGCAATGCTTATTTGCAGTCTTTTTAAAGAAATAGTTTTTAAAATTAAAACTTTATTTAAAAATCCACTAAATTTTAAGTTCTATTTATCTCAAGGTCCACTTGAACCAGATGCATTTGCTGCACACACACACACACACACACACACACACACACACACACTTTATTTTGGGAGTCTCTGTCCCTTTGGAGTCATTTTCTTGGCACAAATGCTGCCAGTGTCCCTAAAGTGAGAACTGTTCAGCTGCTTTAATGTATCTGTAAGATCTTTTCTTCAGGATGATCTGAAAGCTGGGAAAATTTACAGTTTATCTCTAGCATGGGAAACATTATCCAGCAGTAGTCTTCCTCAAAGAGTTTCCTCAAAGACACAGAGTTGGCAAGTGCTCACATTTGGTTTCCGAGAAGAGACCTGAGAAGATTGCTGCCTCTCTCCCCAGTGTATGCCTGAAGGAGGTCTTTCACATCGCTTTTCAACACTTGGTAGGATCCCCAGTGTCAACATGGTGTCTTGGAGAGCTGAGTTGCATCAAGATCCAGCAAAGCATCAAGATCCAGCAAAGCTGGATCAGAGCATCAAGATCCAGCAAAGCTGGGGGGTCCTTCGAGGTGGGCTGAATTGAACACTGTGAGCAAGAGCAGATGTGGGCTTGCTTCTCCACAGCCCCCACCCCATTGCTTTCCCTAAACAGTCTTTATTTATTTATTTGGATCGAATAATATTCCCACATTATGTATGTCGGTGCAGAATACATTCATGTCGCTGAAACTCCAGAAAGGTTTGGAAAAGAGAATCTGAGTGTTCTTCTATTGAATGTTTAGAAAACGAAGACCATTGCCTACCAGAAAGAAAATCAAAACACAAATTCCACAAAGGGACAAGCACCCTACGCAAAGGTGAGCTCCCTTGGGCTTCTGTTCCTGTTGGAAAGCTGCTTTGTCTTATCTCTTGCAGGTTAGGGTAAGCTATGAGCCCACTTGAGGCACAAATTGACTCCATGTGTGTTCCCTGTGGTGGACTCTGGTTTTCTGATCACTTCAGGGCAGGAGAAGACAGGCAGGGCTTGGTGGGCATGTGGCTTTGTGCTAGTGGGGTGGGATGCATTCTCCAGCTGAAAGCAATAAAATCCACCTCAGAGACATTCTTCATAAAGTCAGATGAGGGTTTGACAGTCCCCGAATGCTCACACAATTGCTGCAGCTGTGCAGTCCTTAAAAAAAGTAACACACACACACACACACACACACACAACTAGACAATGGTTCTGAATTCTTCCTGTGGTCCTCACTCCATGTCTGCTCGGGCTGCTGGATCTGGTGAGCTTATTTTTCACTGTGGTTAATGTATCAGTTATTGCAAACATCATTATTTAACCATCTCCAAAACTGCCCACAACTTTTCTTTCTTGGTTTTATCCCAGTTGATTTTGTGTAGTAAAAGGACTCCTCAGTAAATATGTTCAGGTAGCATCAGTCCCTGGAGTATTTTGACTTGATATGTGGCCAAAACATCCAACAATGTGTAGAAGAATAGATAGTGAGTTGCTGCCTTTAAAACCTTCAACTTGTAGTAGCATTATTCATAGCAGACAAAAGATCAGAAAAACACAAATGTTCATCAATAGATAAATGGCTGAAGAATGGAGTGTGTTTGCACAATGGAATAATCTACCCATAAGATGAATGAAGTATTGGTACAAGTACAATTTGAAGGAAATTTCAAGTCAGTGATGATAACACCTGAAAGCATCATGTGAAGGTTGAGGTTCCAAAGTTACATTTAAAATATTTATTATTTTTATTTTATATGTATGAGTGTTTTACGAGCATGTGTGTATGTGCTCCATGTGCCTGCAGTGTTGATGGGTACCAGAAGAGGGCATCAGATTCCTTAGAAATAGAGTTACAAGCAGTTTCAAACTGCCCTGTGTGTGCTGGGGACCGAACTTCTGGTCTGCAAGAGCAGCAAGTGCTTGTAGCTGCCAAGCCACCTCTCTAGCCCCCAAAGGCTACATTTTAAATCACTCTTTTTATGTGATAAATCTGGAACAGGCAAAGCTCCCTGGTCAAAAGGCAGAGTAGGAGTGGCTGGGGGCAGGGAGAATTTGTGGGAAGGGAGAATGGAGAATGATAACTCAATGCAGGACCTTCTCTTGGGGTGCTGGAAAGTTTTGGGGCAATCATGGTGGCACACCATGGCAAGGGCACTAAAACACCACTGACTTCTCTACCTTAAAATGGCTGCTTGTGTGTTTCACAAATTTCATTTCAAACAAACAAACAGGTTTTCTTCCTTTGTTGTCTTAGAGATGTCACAGTTTTGTTTGGGTCTTTTCCATGTTTTCTAGAGAGATCCACTTTTCAATTTCCATCTAAATAATTCATCTTGAGATCTTGAGCTCAATACAGGTATTCTTTAATCCATCTTACATTCTGAAATTTACATATAGTATAAACTTATACATACTACTGTATCTCTCAGCAGGTATCTTTTTCTTAGTGATAACAGTATTTTGAGTCGTAGATCTGTATGTAGGGACAAATATTTCTTAAAAATTTAAAAAATTACTTATTTTTATTTTATGTGCATTGGTGTTTTGCCTTTATGTTTGTGTGAGGGTGTCAGATCCCTTGGAACTGGAAATCCAGACAGTTGTATACTGCCATGTAGGTGCTGGGAATTGAACCTGGGTCCTTGGGAAGAGCTTTTAGCCACTGAGCCATCTTTTTAGTCCTGTCAGAAACAAAAATTTTAAAAATATTTTTATATGTATTGACATTTTGCCTACATGTATGTCTGGGCATCATTTGTACGCAGTGCCTAGGGAAGCCAGAAGAGGCTGCCAGATCTCCTGGGACCAGAGTGACAGACATTCTGAGCTGCTGTGTGGGTGCAAGGAATAGAACTTGGGTCCTCTGGAAGAACAGCCAGTGCTTTTAACCACACAGCAATCCTTCTAGCTCTGTCACAAATTTGTTTCAAGTGAGGAAAACTCTGGAAAGCTGGTGAAGTCTCTGGAGTTGGCTCTTGGCTTTTTGGAGCCAGAGAGATGCGATACCTGCAGCCTAAGGAAAAACAGAAAGGAAGAAAAGGAGTGAAACCAAGCACCTCCTTTACTCTGGGTCTTTTTTTTTTCCCTTGCAATTTTCTTGGCCAGTTTCCTCTGTGGAATGTTTTAATAAAAGTTTTTTTTTCATGATTATTTTTCTGGAACCTCAATATAACAGGAGCTACTAAAATGAGCCTATTTGTAAGAGTAAAACCTTATAAACCTCATCGTCGGGCTGGAGAATGGCTCAGTAGTTTGGAGAAGCCTCTGCTCTTTCATGGGACAAGAGTTCAGTTCCCAGCATCCACTGGGCTGCTCACTAGCTCCAGGGAATGGATGTGATGGCCTCTTCTGGCTTCTGTGGACACACACACACACACACACACACACACACACACACTTCCCCCAGCATGTGTGAGCACACGTACGTGCATGAATAGAAATATACAAAAGTCTTGTTATTGACCTAATATCTGGAAGGGAGGAGAACACGACCTAGGAGAAGGAGAGTGAGCAGTGATTTTGTTAGGAGAAAACGTCATGAAACAAGAGAGCATTCAGAGTACTAGGATCTTTCACCACAGTGAGACAAGACTTTGACTTAGGACAGGCCCCCCAACCACCTCTGTATGAAGTTTTCCTTGGATTGGTGGATCTGTTCTGTCACACAGTTTATCCATAGTCATCCAGGAAAAGAGGTGTTTTTTTTTTCTTCTTCATACTGAAGCCAAAGACTACTGACCCTAGGAACAAACTATACTGAATTTCATGGGGATCTGTCTGTTTGGCTAGCCAGACACAAGCTGAGGAACCCCTGGGCTCATCTTCCTTGGATGAGGCTTTAGTTCGTTTTCGAAGAGTAAGGACTCTACTAGCTTGTCCAAAGCACTTTGCACTTGGAGAAAATGGTGAGTGCTCAGATGAACCAAACAAAAACCAGTGAGAAACAGGTGCTAAATTCCTCTGGAAGCAAAAGAGTCCTAAATTTTATTTTAACCATGGGACGTTTGAGGAAGTTCAACAAATGCTTCTTGATTTAAATTTGGAGATAGAGAAATTCTTTAATATATATATATACACACACATACACACACACACATATATGTATGTATGTATCCGTCAATGACATTCCTGTAGGTGGCTTTCATAGAAATTTAATTTAATTTAAAAATTAAACCCAGGGAAGCTGTTCTTAAGAATATATGATTTAAGACTAAGTTTTAAAACTATTGTTTTTGCAGTAGAATATAGAATTAAGGTGAAAGAAGATATATTTGCCCTACTTGGGTAGGCCACCCTCTGTTTTCTCTTAGCTAATGTGCTCTTATGATAGTGTACAGGTCACACAGTCACAAGGGAGTGCCATTGCTGATTGGATGAAGTGTGGGCATAGGACTTAAGGAGCACTGTGAAATTGGGGTGAGGAGACAGCATCAGTCCCTTGTATCTGAAGACTGCACGTGAAGAATAAATACCATTGCCATTTCTAAATAGACTGTTAGTCTGTGATCGTGGTCTGAGAAGAGAAGAGGGTGAGGAGAAAAGCCTGGTGACTTTCTCTCACCGAAGTCCAGCTCCAGTTGCTCATTTGGCTTTGTTGACACCCTGCACCCTCACAACAAACTCTTTCCATTCATGCTTGCTTGAGTGTTTTTTAGTTTCTCACAAATGCCAAGTGATCCCAAGAAACTCAATCCACTCCCCACTGACCAGTGCCAGTCCCTTTAGGGTAAATGGTGGTCTCCACTTTAAAAGCTTTTTTTGGCAATGGTGAGTCCAACTCTCATAAAAGCCTATTTCAGGGCATGGAAACCTTTAATTAGATTCGTATTCCATACCAAACTTTTATAGAAATAAGCCTGTTTATTCTACTTTTTGAATTTTCTCTATTTGAGATAGGTTGCAATTTTGTTTCTTCCTAGAAGTGAATTTGAGATCCTCCATCAGGATTTCTCAAACTTCATTTACTCTAAGAATCACTCAGAATCTGCATGTTAAGAATTCAGATGTCCTGTCTCTCTGGATGTGGTCCAGAGGCTCGAGGTGGAGCTAGCAATCTGAATTTTTAACAAGCATCCCCAGTGATGTCTGTAATCAGGGAGGCTGAGAAACATTGTACTTAAAGATAGTTAATGTTACCCCTGTGATTTGCTGTCTCCAAAACATTTCCTCACCTCTAATTGCCTCCCCACCTATGCCTACAAGTTCAAACTCTTCTTTCTATTCAAGGCTCAGAACACATGCCAATGTCTTCATGATCTTACATCATGAAAAAAGGATTCCTTTTTGTATTTCAAATACCAGAAAATAGTTACTAGGCAGGGCTGTGTATGGTCAAACCTATCCTTGACCATTCTTTATGTTATTCTTAAGGCCTTTGTTCTATTTTTTCCTGATGGTTAATCATCAATTTATCTGATACCTCATTAGAATATATACTTATCCAGGAATTCTTTGTAGCACTCAACTGAGAAAGTGTACTTATGGGATGTGGATAGGAACCAATGGTGATCTACCCTGGAGGCCATCCAATAGTGGCTCAGATGTTCCAAAGGGATCCACCCTGCTGAGAGCTACTGATGAATTCCCTAAAGCCAGTAACAAAGAGGACCTGCTTTTTAATGTGAGTGTCTCCAACCTACCCGTTCACTGACAGACTGAAGAGTTAGTTCTAAGACCTGCATCAAGGAACTGTGTAAGAAGGTGTGTGTATAAAAGAGTTGGTTTTGGGGGACCCAGAGCTTAGAATGATATCTTATCTTTTTGTTTTGGAGATGAATATGGCATTCAATTTGTTTCTTTGACTTTCTACAAGGTCAAGGTGCTTGGGCCATTCTCTTTATAACTAGGAGGAGCAAATGGTCCTTTTTTTTCTGAAAGTTGTTTATTTCCTCAACCTAAGCCCATCAGAATATGTCACTGCCATGAGGGCAGTGGGCAGGAGAGATGGCAACAGTGAAAAGGAGCCTTGGACTGGGGTGGGGCTTGGCTGCATTCTCATTGTTTAATTTGACAAGGAGACATGGGAAATCTCTGTGATCAAGAGAAGTTTGAGGGGGAATGGAGAGAATTATGTTTGTTTGGGTAAGAGAAACTAAGTCACAAAAAGGTGTAGACTGTGCTCCCTATTTTTAATGGATGATTTTAGGAAAAAGAGGCAGAGTTCTAGAGCTGCAGTGGATTTATATATGGGGGCACTATGCAAGGAGAAGTCCTTTTTTGTCCTCTGTAGAGAAACATGCACCTCTATAAAATGGCTAGCACTTGGTTCCCTGTACTTGGGTGCCTGTAAGGAAGAAAAGAAATAGCAAAGAGTAGAAAAGAGAATGAACTTGATTCTGTGATTTAGGACCGTTGAAACAAGAAGCTGATAAATATTACTTAACACCCAGGGCTGAAGCATATATGCTGTGAAATAATGCTCTTGTACACTGTAAAGATTTGTCACTCATGTTAGTTTAATAACATGTTGTAGCCAGGCAAGAAGTGTAGGTGGGCAACTAGACTAAGAGAATTTTGGGAAGAGAAAAGGCAGAGACACAGTCACCAACCAGATGCAGAGGAAGCAAGAGGAGAATGTCTTACTTAGAAAAGGTACCAAGCCATGTGGCTAAACACAGATAAGAATTATGGGTTAATTTAATTCATAAGAGCTAGTTAGTAATAAGCCTGAGCTAATAGATCAAACAGTTTTTAATTAATATAAGCCTCTGTGTGTTTCTTTGGGACTAAACAGCTATAGGACTGGGCAGGACAGAAACTTTGGTCTACACATATATTTGGGGTTGAAGGAGGAAGGTAGCATGGGAGTGAGAGAAAACCCACAGAAGGCAGAGCACTGGAACAACGACCCAAGTCTAGGTGAAAGAGAAAGAATGCTTTGCAAAAATACGGGGTGGCTTTAATAATAAAACAAACTTGAAAAAATAATGAGCCCAGAGCAGAATTTGGGGAAGAGAAGGAAGCAGATCAGAGGAAAACCACTATTTCTGTGCTTAAATAAGGGCAAGACTGAAATGATCACCATGGAAAGGTTATTTGTAATTCTAACATGGTAATATTATGTGTCCTTTCCAACAACACTGTTATAGAGCCGATGTAGGGATATACCAAGTCATTTGTTATTATATTGATACCTTTTAATTTGTTTTTATTTATTTTGACAATTTTTAATTTGTAATCTCCTTCACTTTTTTTATCTCCTTCACTTTTATTTTGCATATGTGTCCATATAATTTCTATGTAATTAATTATGTTATAAGCAATTTTATAAATTCCAACAAATGTCTGAAACAGTGAAACCACCAACAGAATAAAGGCAATGAACATAGTCACCACCCAAAATGTTTCTTTATCTTTTTTATAATCCCTTTACCCTGTTTCCCCTTCCTATGCTTCCCATGACCCTTTTCTTCTAACTTTCGAATCTTTAGGTGACATTTAATCCATGCTTTGATTCATTTACATAGAAAGAAAATATAAATGAAACAAGCCAATGGAGAATGCTTGTTTCATTTATCACACTTATTTGACAACTCCCCCACATTATAGTGTATATTGGTTTCATCCCTTTTGTTGCTTTAAGTAGCAACAATAATTTATTTATTAATTCATGGGTCAGTGGACAGTTGGATTGCTTCAGTTTGTCTGCTGCTATGCATCTTTCTCCATCACCCTTCATACAGTCATTTGATTTGGTTTCTTTTGTGTAATTGTCTGGGAAAAATGACTAGATCATAGGACAGATGTATGTTTAAGAAATTTCTTCACTGTTTTTCAAAGTGGTTACAACATTTTATGTTTCCACTAGCAGTATCTGAGGGTTCAAAAAAATTTCAACACTGGTTGAAGAACCTTCGTAATTTTAGACATTCTGACCCCTTTGCAACAGTGAGGGGTCTCACATTGTAGCAGTGCCACTTGCTCTGCCCCCCATAGGCAGTTTTGAACTCAAATTTTATCACATCTGCAGTTTATTGTGTATTTATATGAGAGAAAAATGGTCCTGATCTTATGATCTTGCTTATTGATAAGAATGCTAGATAAGGGGGGAATTTCTCAGCAGTTCTGGATCTACCTGTCAAAAGATTAAATTGACCTCACTTAGTACAATCCTCCCCTTTAGCTCCCCAAGCATTTTAATATGCTACCAACACATCTATCTTTAGATTCCCTGTGTTAGACTTTTGTCACTGTGACAAAAATAACTGAGAAAATAAGGAAGAGTTTGGTTCAGAGATTTAAGAGTTTCCATCCATTTTCACCAAGCCCCATATCTGTGGGCTCGTGGCAAATTAGAATGTCATAGAAAGCAGGACATGAAGCAGCGAATCTGCTCACTTAATGGCAGGCAGGAGGAAGAAAGACTAGACAGACAGACATCTAGACAGATAATAGACAGACAGATAGATAAACAAATGATAGCTAGACAGACTGACATAAAAAAGCTTAAGGGGAGCTACTTACAGGGAGGAAGCAGACCGGTGGTAAGGAGGAGCCGAGACAGAGGAGTGATGCGAAATGAATGAGAACAAAGCACAGTAATAGACATATATGGAAAGCCCTAAATAAACCCAATATTTGGTATGCTTACTAAAAAAGCCATTAATTGAAAGTGAGAGTCAGGGTCCCTATATTTAAGGGCTTGCTTCAATGACCAATTTCCTCTTCCTAAAGGTTGCCCACCTCCTGAGAGCAACACATGTTGGCAACTAAGCCTTAGTATCATTATACTCTGGAAGATATCTGATAGACAAACAGTACATTACCCTACTGACTGGTTTGTGCACACATGAATGAACAATAGAATCCATAGGTACAGCTTTGGACATATGATGACTTCTAAATATACTTTGAACGTCTTCTAGATATCAATTGATTTCAATTTGTGGGGCATTTCTTTTATTTTCATTGAAGAAAGCATTCCATTGCTTCCCCCCCCCCTACCCTTCTTCAGAGCCCTCTGCTTAATTCTCAGCTCTCTTTGCCCCACCTAATATCCCCTTACCAGGTTTGTAGAGGACTCATTCCTTTATGAAGAGTTCATCACCTACCACCTTTTCTAGTTCAAGGTCCCTTGAATAAATCTCTTACTCATGGTAACAGCAAGCCTTCTTGGGTGTCTTACTTCAAGTCCCACAAATGGTCGGAGAACAAAAGTTACCCATACTATTTTAAACTATTATTTCAGATGCTTCCCTTTTCATTATTTTCCGTCCGGCTGCCTTTCATTAGATTTCCAGGCTTTATCTCTCTCTTCTCTGATGTATTAGCTCTGTTAGAAAGGCTGAGGTTCAGCTTTTTTTGACTGTGTAGAACAATTGAACTCACAATTCTTCTTCCCATCTGTCAACCATCTTGCTGCAAAGATGCTAATTGTCTTGGACAGGCCAACTTGTCAACATGAAATTGTAAACTATTTCATGTGAGCCATTTTTTTCGTGTGGCCCTTTTATAAAATGTAGCAATTTGAAAGTTTAGCATTGCATTCAACGTCTACATGATCTGGTCCTAGAAGAGTCTAAAACAAAACCAAACCAGAAAATCAAATCAAAACCAACCACAGATTATCTTCACCACCAATGGATTTGTGAAAGAATTAGCTGGGTCATGAATAGTTATTGGCTTTATTCAGTGAAGGCAAAAGTCTGGCGTGAGAGACGATGAGAGAGGGTGAAAACTATATGTGTGAATATGATTGTAATACATTAGGTGCAGGTATGAAAATGCCACAAGGAAGCCCATTATTATGTATAATTAGTATATGCGAGTAATACTTAAAAAATCCTGGTGTTTGACACTTACCAGGTCAGCATGTTTTGAGGCTCTCCTTCAACCTTCTTTTCCTGAGTTTGCTGTTATATTAGCATTCAGGAGATGTTTTGCATTGAGCTGAAGTTCCATATGAACTGTGTCTGAGGGTTCCTTGCAGTCTCCACATCAGAGAACCTCTGCATGAGGGGCTTAGCTTTGTGTTCCAGGGAGGCCTTGCATTTGACAAGCTGGGAATGTTTTGGATTAAAATGGAAGCACGTTGGCAGAATGATGTGGGGAAGCTTGCATAATGTATAATGGCTGTCAGCACCCTGCCTGGATCCAGCCAGTGCTTATGAGTACCTCCATTTAATGAGTCCAATATTCACCTATGAGTTTTTATAAGCTAACACCAAAGCAAGTAAAAAGAGTTGAAGCACATATGCTTTTTTGACCAACTGTGAGTTTTCAGGTACTCACCCATGAGATTTTCAATCCCTATAAAATTTCCACTGGGAGTACTTTCTGGAAGCAGTAGTCTGAGCTTGAAGTCTAGGTTTACACAGCTCTCTGAAGGGGCATCATGACCATGGTCTGAAAATATGCCATAAAGCAACTCTTTTTCCCTATTCTGCTATAGTCTCGTTCTCATATATTTGGCCAGAAATTAAAGCTTTTGCATCATATAAGGCCTCTGGATCCATACAGTTATTCAAATAAAAAAGTCTACCAAAGGATCAGTAAATGGAATAATTAGAAGAACAAGGCCCTTGTAAGAGGATTATCTGATTAACTGGATCTTGAGGATAAACACACTTCGCCCTCTTACCTTATTAATGACAATCTTCAGATCATTCCCTAACCTTAGCATAGTCAAAATAGTAAGCATGATAAAACTTTTCTCTAGTGACTAAGAATTCTGTTACACTTTTAAGGTTAGTATTCCTGAACATTGACTCCCACTGGATAACATTTATAGGATGCTATGGATTGTTCCATAAGGATTGCATAGTTTGCCATTCGTAGGTGTGAGGAAGGGCATGTGGCTTTCCTGCCCGCAGGGCAGTGCAGAATCCTTCTGTTAACTAAGAGTCATGTTTAGATGGTTCTGCTAACTGAGCCTTAGGAAATGGTGCTTTCCCCCCCTCCCTTTGCCCTTTGTAGAGAAAATGCTGGAAAAAGACTGACAGTGATAGTAAGAAACAGGTTTGCTCAGATGTAGCTTAAGACATTGTAAAGCTGTCTTGAGCATTCAAGAATGTAGTGGGTTTTGTGTGTGCCAAAACCCTTTAGCTTATACCATCCCCACTCTAAGATCAGAAAGTTCAGGGATCCACAGAGTCAAAAGAAGCATAGCTCCAGCCAAAAAGAGTGACAGTGTGTATTGTATATCACCCCCTTTTAAGAGACACTTTTCAAAGAAGACACGAGATGAGAATTCCCTAGCTGGGCTCTACTCTCATCATTACAGCATCGTTGGCGCAGCCGTTCCCTGACATCTGTACCAAAGATGTTGCTGATTGCAGAACACACAATACAGGCAGTGGTTGTCAGCTGCTCTGGGTTAGTGCAGCTGATGTAATCACCAACGTTTCATTCATAACAAGCACCCGTCTTATATGGCCCCTTAACCGCTCGAATATGGATTTGTGCTGTGTGGGTCGAAGTTCAAGTGTGTATGCAGCACAAAGCAGCCCAGAATGTTCTGGTAGATATTTTATTTGCCAACAATGTTTCTTTCAGTTGTGTCCAATAAAAATAGTTTGAGTGGATGGATGGTGTGGAGAGACAAGGTTCTCATACCTATGGGTCTCTCTGATCTTTCATCCCCCCACCCCTTGAGAGCTCTACTGCACTTTTCATCAAAAGCACCAGAGACACGCTTCTTCAGGATTGATTCTCATGCCTGCTTCACAGCGATTGATGATGTGTGCTTTCCTGGTGTAGCCATGTGGATAGTGTAACTGATCTTCTCTTACTGGGCTGTTAATGAGTGCTTTCCTTTGCCTGGCAAGCTTCTACTTCTCTTTTAAGCTTGACTCAGGCAACCCCTCTGCAAAGGTTATTTCTTGACACCCTCCCCCAACACCTCTGCTTCTACCCTTGTAACATCCTGTGTTTAGAGCTATCAGAACACTCACACTACAGTGAAATTTTGTGCTCGATATCTGTCATCTTCTCTAAGACGTAAGCTTCTCAAGGGCAGTGCCTGGATCTCTGGGTGTCTAGCCTGACCCCCACATTGGATAGCAAAGATGTATCTCAGAGTTTGGAGACAATTCTCGCTGGTATGTAGGAGCTGGATTTTAGGTGTTAACTGGCCCCATCACTCAGTTATGTTCAATTACATATGAAAAATGCCTTCCCTTTATTATTCCTTTCCAGTTGTTCAGCTAATGACAAGAAATTCTGAGCTGCCTGTTTGCATATTATTACTGTGTTCCTATTGCTAATATTATTTTAGTTAGGAGAGATTAACTCCAAGGCCCAAGGCTTGTAACAGAGTTTTACAATATTGTTTGATTATTATTGTGTTTATCTTCTTGTTATCTTATACTTATGATAAAGGTTGCTCTTTTTCATTTGTGATTGCTATGTGCAGTTACCTGTTAAAAGAGAATTCATCTCAATAAAATGAGTTGAATTTTGAAAGAGAGAAACGTGCAAGTGATATGTGAGGGTGGTTCCAGAGTCACACCACTATGACGCTGTATAACTTTGAATAGGACAGGATGCTTGTATTCCTAACCCTTCAGCGCTGAACGGAAATGATCCAAGAATACAGAGAAATGAGATCACACAAAACACAGCGCACAGACATTACAGCAGCATTATAAAACTCATTATTGCTATTATTGCCTCTCTGATAGTGCTCAGGAAGGGTTGAACATGGCTTGCATCTCTGTCCACAGGAACTTGGGTTTCCTTCCTGAACTCCTAGAGCATTGCCTCGTAAAAGGAACTTGGTACCATATCCCGCACAGGAGCACACTGAGGATCATCAAGACAATTCAAGCCTCCACTTTCCTACTTACTTGGGAGCAGGGGTTTAAAATGATGAACATTTATGAAGGATTAACATTAACAGATGGATGCAGAAATATTGAGACATTCAAATATGTACATATCGTCATGGAATTAGTTATCATTCATTCATTCATTCTTTCCTGAGAAGCACTGTCTTCTAGGACCTTTCTCCTGCTCTTAAGGGATGGCACTGGCTTGGCAGTCTTCGTGTGGGAAAGAATGAGAGGCATCAATGGAAAAGAAAGTACTTTGCTAAAAGCATAGGGTAGCGATGGCTGAACAAACATAAAATTTGCAGAATAACACATTCCAAGAGGTTTAAAAGCAGTGTCCCTCATCCTTATTAGTACCCTTAACAGATTCTCCTACATCTACCTCTTGGCTATGCAACACAAGAAGTTGATGACTTGGGTTTTAATCCAGCTCTTCTCCTTTGAAAATGCCACACACTCTGTCCTTTATTACAACTTGGTTTATAGCTGAAGCCATGAGGGTATGAAGACAGTGATCTGTAGGAACCTTGGATTAACATGCTACAAGTATGTGAGAAATTCTTTATGATAAAATACTTATTTTCTGTTTTGAGACCTTCATTTGAGATGAGCTAATTAGTATCTGGAATTTAGAAGCCATGTACTAAAATAACTTAAGAGTTGACTTCCTGATATCTGAAATTTCTCACTATGGCCTTCAGTGTCGATTCTAGAAGAACCAAGTCAGTCTTTTTATTTCCCTTCTCTTCACTTCTCTTGGGGCTTTGTAAAAAAGAATCTTAAAAGGCCTTAAAGTAGAAAGAATGGTGCTTGCTCAGATGGGATGGCAGAAATCTGGTATGACAGACATCTTTGAAAGACTGCTACCTCTTTCCTGTGGTGACTGTCTGAAGTTAGTATAATCGGAGAACCCAAGAACCAGCCTCCAGAGCTTACTTAATTCCTCTTTGAAGCAGAAGCTTTGAACTCTTACTAGAAGAAGCTAGTAGTTAAAGGCACTCCTAAGATTGTCATTGTGTGTGTGTGTGTGTGTAAGAAGGATACTCAAGAGTAGATATTTATAACTATCCACTTTTATAGTGCTCAAGAGCTAGAGAATAAATTGGCGACTCCTGTCCAGAGAAATGCTGTGTGTTAACAAAAAGTAGAGAAAGAGGGACATCAATCCATTGCACATACCAGTTGACTATATTCTCCATAAAAATTTAAAGGATTACCTATATTTTAGTATAAATATCTTAGTCACATTAAGTTGTACTTATAAAGACACAGCAGTCTTTATTTTTCTATAACTCAAAGTCATCTCTGTTTGCCATATATGATGTGGCATTCCCCTCTGTATGCTGTGATTACCATTAATGAATAAAGTAAACTGGCTGGGACTGATAGGGTAGAACAGAGCTAGGCAGGGAAAACTAAACTGAATGCTGGGAAGAAGAAGGCAGAGTTAGGAGAAGCCATAGATCCTCTGCCAGAGACAGACGTGCTGAACTTTTCTGGTAGACCACAGTCTCGTGGTGATGCACAGATTAATGGAGATGGGTTAAACTAAGATGTAGGTGTTATCCAATAAGAAGCTAGAGTTAATGGGCCAAGCAGTGATTTACGTAATATGGTTTCTTTGTGATTATTTCAGGTCTGAGCTGCCGGGTGGCTGGGGAAACAGACTGATGTCCTCCTTACAACACATATAGATCACTATAGAAAACAAAATCTTAGGAATTTTGAAAAAAAAAACCACTTTCTCTTAGGCTAAAATGTATACATTTGAGGTTCTGTGAGGCCTGGAAGCTGGGCACATGATGGTGCCAATATCAGCAAGAAGGTGGTCAGAATATTTTCATGGTCTGTCAGGACATGGGCATGGTAATATTGAGCAGAATATGATGATGTTATTAAAACAAGATTCTATTTTATGCACTATCAAAAATGTTAAGATGATGTTGTCATAGCTACGCAGGTTGTAAGTATATCTGCTGAGACAATTCCTAAAGCAGCAAGTTGATTGTAGCACTAACAGCCATCTCTTGATTGGAGGGTAAGCAGTAGCACACAGTGTTTAAACACCAAGGTTTGTTTTAAAACAGAGGCAAATAGCAGACTTCTTAGATCTGTTTTCATGATTCAGAAAGAGGCTGACCCATGCTAAGCACTGGGGAAATGGCTAAACCTTACACTTACTCTTATTTTGGTAGTTATTATCACATGTGTTTATTTTTATTTTTATTTTAAATTCTTTTACATACTAATCCCAGTTCCCCTCCCTCCCCTCCTGTTCAGCCACCTTCCCTTCATTCCATTCCCATCTGTTCCTCAGAGAGGGCAAGGCCACCCATGGGGATTCAATGAATTCTGTCACATCCCCACATTGAGGCAGGATCACTGCTCTTCCCCTCATGTCTAGGCTGAGCAAGGTTTCTCTTCATAGGAAATAGACCCCAAAAAGCCAGATCATTCATTAGGGATTGCTCCTGTCCCACTGCTAGTGACACCATCTGCCCAAGTCACCCACTGTCATTTGCTTTCACGGGGGCCACATTGGTCTTCTGCAGGTTTCCTGGTTGTCTGTCTGGAGTCAGTGGGCTCCTACTAGTTCAAGTCAGTTTTTTATGTGGGTTTCATCATCCTGATCTTGATGCCTTTGTTCATCACATGTGTTTTTAATATAAATTACAATTTATTAAACAGGGCTTTGGTGACTTAAGGTTGATAACATTATGCATTAATTTCATGTAATATTTAAATTAATTTAATTTGATAATAAATAGTAATGTAAGCTTTTGTTTATATCCAATCTATTAGTAAGAAGATATTCTTGGCAAAACAAAACATGCCACAGTATAAGACAAAATTAACCCACGTAGGAGAGATGATTTCTTTTGAAATTCTCTTCGAATGAACATAATTGAATTCTGGGTAAGCTAAAGTTGACAGGCCAGACACTTTGGACACGAGACAAATCATTTAAATCTGCTTAAAGGTGCAGCATATTCTAATATAGACACCACAGTAAGTAGTCTTCGGTTTATTTGCTTACTTATTTTAAAATTTATTGTTTTGTGTGTGTGTATGTGTGTGTGTGTGTGTGTGTGTGAGTGTAAGTGCTATGGCTCATGAGTAGAGGTCAGAGGACAACTTTGTGAATCAGTTCTCTCCTTCCACTTTTGTGTGAGTTCTGGGGCTCAAACGTAAGTCATCAGACTTGGTGGAAGGTACCTTTACCCTCTGAGCCATATCACTGGTACTTAGGCAGTATTTTAACTAATTAATTCTTGTATGTGTGGATATTCTGTAGAGACAAGGGAGACTTTGCTTTTTATATGTGGTATTCCTTTTTTAAATTAATTTTATTGAGCTCTACACTTTTCTCTGCTCCCCTCCTTTCCTGTCCCCTCCCCTTCAACCCTTTCCCATGGTCCCCATGGTCCCAATTTACTTAGGAGATCTTGTCTTTGTCTACTTCCCATGTATATTAGATCCATGTAAGTCTCTTTTAGGGTCCTCATTGTTATCTAGGTTCTCTGGGATTGTGATTTGTAGGCTGGTTTTATTTTCTTTGCTTTATGTTTAAAAACCACTTATGAGTGGGGGAAGTGGGAGGGAAAAGGGAGGCAGGGAGAAGGGGGAAATTTTTAATAAAAAATTAAAAAAAAATAAATGAAATCTTCTTTATTTAAAAAAAACCACTTATGAGTGAGTACATATGATAATTGTTTTTCTGGGTCTGGGTCAACTCACTTAAGGAAATGCTCAACATTCTTAGCCATCAGAGAAATGCAAATCAAAACAAACTCTGAGATTCTATCTTACACCTGCAAGAATGGCCAAGATCGAAAACACTGATGACAACTTATGCTGGAGAGGTTGTAGGGTAAAGGGAACACTCTTGCATTGCTGGTGGAAGTGCAAACTGATATAGCCCCTTTGCATATCAGTATGGCGATTTATCATAAATTAGGAAACAACCTTCCTCAAGACCCAGCAATAACACTTTTGGACATAAACCCAAGGGATGCTCAATCGTGGCACAAGGACATGTGTTCAACTATGTTCATAGTAGCATTGATTGTCATGGCCTAAATGGCTCTCAACTGCAGAATGGATAAGGAAAATGTGGTACATTTACACAATGGAGTACTACACAGCAGAAAGTAATAATGACATCTTGAAATTTGCAGGCAAATGGATGGAGCTAGAAAACATGATATATGTGGTATTCTTTAAAACTAGATTTTTCTTGTTCTAGGTTTTCAATAGATGCTACAGACACAGATACAGCAATCAGGCAATTCATTTATAACTTTTGAAAATGAATTATTTCAAGCAGTTATTGAACTAATTAGTAGTGTTTACTTTAGTTCTCTTGTAGCAGTGTAAGAAGATACCTCACCTTGATCAGAGCTAATTTTCTCATGGAATATACATTAATATGTCTTTAGCTTGTCTTTCCTAGAGATGGACACTATGATAGCAGTTGTCAATTTCCACCAGGCATCACTATGGATGGAGCTCCTTGATTTCCACCAGGCTAAGGTTTCTATATCCATAAAAACCACAAGTCAGAGTCTCTCTTCTCATGGAGGATTTAGGTTTCATATTAAAGATAACACATTTAGAAATCTCATTTTGTCCATGGGATTCTAAGCTGTGAAAGGTTTTAAATTCAACTGAAATATAGGAGCACCTGTGAAGACCTTGAAATAGGTGGTTTTTTTTGTTGCTGGTTCTTTAAGGGAGGAAGGGTTCTTTTGTCTCACTACTTCACAGGGTTCAGTCCACTTTGCTTGGTTCCATGTCCTTAGGGGGATTTTTGTAACAGTCAAAGCATGAAGTGAAGGCTATTATTCACTTCCTGGTGACAAATATGAGGCAGAGGTTGAAGAGGTCAAGGATGATACATGCTCAAAGTCCTGCCTACCAATGACCTACTTCAGTTAGGTAAGACTACACCTCCTAAAATCTTTAAAACATCCCCTAATAGGGCCAGCAGCTGGAGACAAAGTTTTGAAAGCATGAACATGTGAGGACATTTCATACTCAAGACAAAATGTTATATATCT
This sequence comes from Microtus oregoni, assembly GCF_018167655.1. Lineage (NCBI taxonomy): Eukaryota > Metazoa > Chordata > Mammalia > Rodentia > Cricetidae > Microtus > Microtus oregoni. The sequence continues at coordinate 1,539,978 of NW_024544789.1, forward strand.
GTCCCTAAAGGATAAAGGCGGTTTCTTTCTTTTCTTTATTATGTGTGTTTGTGTACATGCGTGGTGTGGTGTGTATGGGTATAGTCAGAGGACAACTTGCAGGAGCCAGCTCTTTCCTACCATTTGGATTCTAGGGATCCAACTCAGGATTTTAGTAAGTATTCTTATCTACTGAGCAATCTCATTGGCTATCATTCTGTTTGCTTTCATAATGGCTAAAAAAGCTGAAGGGTTAGATGGGTGGTGGTGGCACATGCCTTTAATCCAAGCACTCTGGAGGGAGAGTGAGGTGGATCTCTATGAGCTTGAGACCAGTCTGGTCTACAGAGTGTTCCAAGAAAGACAAGTTTATTCAGAGAAACCCTGTCTTGAAAAAACCCACCCACCTTCCCACTCACCCACCCAACCAACTAACCAACCAACCAAACACTGAAGGTTTGACCTTCTTGAGCCAGAGTGCCTGTCAGAAACTCATTTGTAAAGAATATGCTAAGTCATTTGTTTTACAGAGTTAACTCAGGGTTTGCTTCTGTTCAATTAACAGATGAAGTTACCTCTACATCCTAAAGTTATCATGGAATCCATTCAATTTCATCCTAAGGAATCTGAGCATTGATTCCAACTGATTTTTCCCTTTTCTCATCTTTACTCTCCCTCAGCTACCCACATTTGTGTTTTTTCTTTCTGTGTAAAAAAAAGAATACCATTCCCCAAATGGTTCCATTTAGATTCTAGCTCTTACACTCCCTTGTGTTGGAGGGGGTGTTTCAGCCCAGCGTGTGGGAAGAAAGACACCAAGATTCTATGGCCACATCTACACAGTATTTCAGATGTTTCTTGTCACCCTCTTGAAAACATCAGTTTCAGTTCACTGCTCTCACTTATAGTCAGCATCATTTATAACTTTTCAGGAGATAACCACTAGTGAAATGACATGAATTTCAGCGGTGAAATTATGTAAATCAAGGTCTTTAAAATAATCATCTCAGTGTCTGTACTTTCAAATATACATTAAAAAATGGGCATTAAACCAAAAGTAAAACCAATAAAAAGTCATTTTTGAACTGGGTATAAAAACACCTACCTGTAATCCCAGCACTCACGAGCAAGCAGGTGGATGGCAAGTTCGAGGCTGGCTTGGGCTGTATACTAAAATTCTGTTTTTGCTTCTTCAACACCACCACCACCACCCAAACAAACCCTTTTTGGAGCCTATATTATTAATAAAACTTTACAAAAGGAATCCGAGGCTGGTTTTCTTTGCTTTATCCCAGAGAACTTGGACAACAATGAGGACACTAAGAGAGACTTACATAGATCTAATCTACATGGGAAGTAGAAAAAGACAAGATCTCCTGAGTAAATTGGGAGCATGGGGACCTTGGGGGAGGATTGAAAGGGGGAGGGGAGAGACAGGGAGGGGAGCAGAGAAAAATGTAGAGCTCAATAAAAATCAATTAAAAAAAGAAAAGAATGAGAAAGGAATCATGCAGTCAGTCTGCATCCTACGGAAGACTCTACAGAGCTAGTATTTATTTATTTATTTATTTATTTATTTATTTATTGCAGTGTGCAATGAAAAACACTCCTGACGTGTGAGCTGGAACTTTATCCCAAGCACCAAGGGAAAAATTCCTGACATAGCAGTGCATAGTTGTTATCCCAGTGATTGACAGGAGAATCCATGGAGTTTGCTGGCCAGGCAGTCTAGCTGAATTGGTGAGTTCTAAGTTCAGTGAGAATTCTTGTCTCAAAGAACAAGGTGGAAGGTGATTAAGGAAGACACTAATGTCAATCAGTTGTCTCCATATACATGGGCATATCCAAAAACACAGAACACCTACATATGTTAGTACACAAAAACATACACACACACACACACACACACACACACATACACACACACATGGATACACAACCACTTCTGATAACTTGTTTTGTTAAACATATTCTGGATTATGTTCTTTTCACATTTATTTCATAGGTTGATTAAAGATTTCAAAGTCTCTTAATAACTAAAAAAAAGTTCCATTCAAACACAAATTATATAGGGTTTGAGTAATTAAAATTCACATTGACAAGTAAACTACTAGCACCTGAGTTTGTCCAGAAACAAGCAATCCTGTGCTTTTCACCCAGAGGCCTTGAAGCCTGTGTCTTTCCTGAGCAAGTGTAACTTAAATTGGATCGGTTGTTCACCATTTCTTCTCTTTTTGGGGTGTTTCTGTTTTCATCTTAAATCAGCAGATTGACTTAATATATCACTGGAAACACATTCATCACTTCTGCCTGCTATCTCTTAGCTTTTGGATAATGTGTGGAATTGAAATAATTATAACGTTGGCTGTTTTGCCATAGATTAAAAACATATGATTTGAAACAAACATACCTTTAAAAAGGAAGACAACATTTGGAACTTGTTATCTTTGTATGCATAGTTTTTCTTTTCTTTTCTGAAGACAATTGTATGGGATTCAAATGCTCTGACTGACCTAGGAGACAGCAGTAAGAGCCTTAATGCTTTTCTTTCCTCATGCAGCTTTTCTGGCCAGGGCTTAACTGAGTTCATGGGAAAACAAATGACCTCATAGATGGAGCCGCTCCACATTAGGAAGTGTAACACAAGTTATGAGATGCAGGCATAGGGTGAAGGTGGGGTAAAATTTGTTTATATATGCAAGGAAAACCTTTGTCTCTAAGGTGCAATGGGATAGGTTACTCTTTTTCGTGGTCCTAGGGGCAAACGCTGCTCTTTCTTTTACCTTTTTAATTCCCGATTTTGGCAGGACCTTTAGGTCATGTACTATGCTGGAGGCTACCAGGTGAGTATGATTTTGGCTTGCATCTGATCCCAGGAAGCTACGCTTCCTGTTGCCTGGCTCTTTGAGAACATTTGCTCCTGTGGTTTCCCTCGTTGGCATTTAGCCATTTGTTTGTGTCAAACTGATATATGCTGTTTTTGATATTACTAGAGGAATTCAGCAAGAGTTTAGTGAGCACACCTTCTTCATCTTTCTCGTGTGTATTCAAGAAGCCATAGGCAAAAGGGGAGAGGATGGACACCGTGGTGGAACCTTTTAATGCAGCTTCTCATGTTGTGGTGATCCCCAACCATAAAAGTATCTTATTGCTACCTCATGACTGTATGTTTGCTACTGTTGTGAATGAAAATGTAAAATCTGATATGTAAACACAAAAGGTCTCCATCCACAGATTGAGAACTACTGTTTTAGAGGGAGGTTTGTTCAAGGAAAAAACCCAGAACCAACAAAGAAAAGTCTCAACAAGTCCCTTCGGTTGCTAGGACAACTGGTCAATCCTGACCCTTTAGTCCTTTCGCCTAGCCTTGTCAGGGGGTATGTGTACTGGATGGTAGTGTTTCTACCTGAATTCTCTTAACATCTAGCGGTCTGAAGTTTTTTTGAATTGTCTCTTGCAAGCCCCACTTTCCTGAATATTTGTCCCTGTGTAGCCATGGCTGTCCTGGAACTCCCTCTGTAGACTAGGCTGGCTTCAAACTCAGAAATCCACCCGCCTCTGCCTCCTGTGTGCTGAGATTAAAGGTGTGCACCACTACACTTGGCTGGGGTTGAACTGAAACTGCAGAGCTATCTGGGAAGGGTTGATTTGATACCTTCACAATACTGACCCTAATTCAGTTTTATGCTCTGATTTGTCTGGCTAGGCACTATCTTATTTGTGCTTTATAATAACCCCATGAGGTGATCAAACATCATAAATGGAGGCTCAGAGGAGCTTAGGTTTAAAGAGGTGGGAGACAGTAAAGACAGGTCTGGAATGCTGCTGACATGTCAGGCTTTAGAGTGCATATACTAGATACTTTCCAGGGTGATGTTATAAAGTCCTGAGCTGTGGAGTCCAACCAGCAAGGTTTAAACCTGGTTTTGGCCTTTGCTTGGTGCTAGGAACTGAACTCAGGGCTTCATGCATGCTAGACAAGCACTTTACCAGCTAAGTCACATTTATAGCCACATACAAACTTGTTTTTAAGTCACAGGCTCTTGAATTGGTGCCCCTAAAGCTTACTACTTGCTGCTAGCTCAGATACTTTCCTCCTCTGGGGATTTGGTTGGATGAATGAATTAGCTTTCAGCTAGGTGGCTGTCTCAGCTTTAAAAACAATCTGATTTTTATTGTTTTTTGAGACAGTGTCTCACTTAGACCAGGCTGAGCTTAAACTTCTATGTTGCTGAGATAATCTTGAGCTTCTGATCCTTTTGCCTCCAGCTCAAGAGTACTGGGATTACAAGAATGCACTGCCATGCCCAGTATTATGTGATCAAACTCAGAGCTTTGTGTATGCTAAGTAGGCAGTTGTCCATGTCAGCTACATCTCCAGCCCATAAACATTGATTTCTGAAACACACTTATTATTTTGTGTTTCACTGTATAATTCTAAATATAGAATTATTTTATTATTGTCTATAACTTTAAGTGGATTGTATAATTATCATATGCCCATTTATAAACACCCACACATATGTAAAATTTGTTTGCAGGTTTTTTTTATTTCCAATGAAGAAAATCTTATGAATTTGTCTAAACTTTTTTTCTCTCATTGTAAGAAATCTCCTCATGAGCAGCAAAGTGTTTGAGATGGCCCCACAATAGCCAATATAAAGCAAACAGGGATGGCATGTCTGAGAGAGTCAGTCTGAGTGAATGTTCTATCATGACATATGCTGGCAGGGATCATGGATCATGAGGTGAGACAGAAAGTACAGGAAGTGCTCTAGACAATGTCAAATTGGGACAGAGCATTGTTGTGTGGAACAGGCCAATCAGGACTTCTCTCATGAAGCATGTGGACATGGCCCCTGGGAGAGGTTGGATAGACCTCTGATGCTCATTTAAAGTTTTTTGGTTCTTTTGTTGGGGGCTCCAGTTCAGATCCCTGATGGCCCCCTAATGTCTGTGATTAGTTTCAGTCACTCTGTCCTCTCTGCTGTAAGATTTAGGTAATAATCTTCTGGCTTGTCTTCACTATCATTCAGGGCTAAGCTGATGAGCGTCTGCAAGCACACACGTGACCTTCAGCTTCAAGCATAGTTCATTTAGTGCTTGCCCCACTGTGGCTAATTAAAACATACTTTAGATGGTTGAGCACATTTTCCCACACAGCTTCCCCCCCTGAGCTGGTTGCTTTCTTTCTTCCCTTCCTCTTAGTTCTGTGATTCACCCAACAGCCATGTTATTTGAGAAAGCATGATGTAGACTTCCAGTTCTTTGGAAGTGGCCAAGCAAAGATAATTTCATGAGTGAAAGTGGCTTGTATCACTTAATCTTGTATTCGTTGGATAGATCTTATTACAGGGCTACATCTGACACCAGCGAAGCTATAAAATGGGTACTGACTGTGTGCTTGTGAAGAACGAGACGTCGATGCTGGTGACAAATTGAGAAGTCTCAAGTACCAGGTGTATCAATAGGTGGAAGAGTTTTTTATTTCCGCGACTTCTTAGTTCAGCAAGTTCTAGGCTCAGAGACATCATCTCACTTATTCATTTGTTCATTCACACAATTTGTCAACTTGATACAAGCTTATGCCATCTGGCAAGAGGGAACCTCAGCTGAGAAGATGCCCTTATCAGATTAGCCCACAGGCAAATCTGTGGGGACCTTTGCTTGATTAGTGGTTGACTGGGGAGGGCCCAGCCCACTATGGAAGTGCTACCTGTAGGCAGGTGGTCTTGGGGTGTATAAAAATGCAGGCTGAGCAAGCCACAGGGAGGAAGGTAGTAATGAACACTCCTCCAGGGCCTCTGCTTCAGTTCCTATTTTCAGGTTTCTGCCCTGTCCAAGTTTGAGTTCCTGTCCTGGTTTCCCTCAGTGATGGATCCTGATCAGGACATGTAACTTTTCCTCCCCAAGCTGGATTTGGTCATGGTCTTTATCATAGCACAGAAAGCAAACTAGAGTGCTTACTGAGCATCTACTATGTGCGAATCGTTATATTTGATCTGATGACTAAAATGAAGAACTGATGTGGGCCTTGCTTCTTTGGTGTCGGCCCTACACATCTTCCAGATCTTCTTCCTGATTCCTTAGAGGCCTGACTGAGCCCCCAGACTTGTCTGTTTGTTAGCAGCTGATTTGCTCACAACCCAGGTGTGCCTAAAACTCATAAATAAATGAGACACTCCATCCAACGTGGTCCATAAAATGAGTGAAGTTTAAAAGAATATTTATTTTTGTTATTTGACAAATTTGTGCCTGTATATACTATATTATGATTACATTTTTGTCTCTCTTATCCCCCGGCCCCTAAAATTTATACCAATCCCTTTTCAAAATTCATACCTTTTGGTGATGTGGGAGTGTCATATATCAATCTGTTGATTTCATTGGTTAAGCAATAAAGAAACTGCTTGGCCCTCATAGGTTAAAACATAGGTGGGTGGAGTAAACAGAACAGAATGCTGGGAGAAAGAAGCTGAGTCAGAGAGTTTCCATGATTCTCCTACTCCAGGCAGACGCAGGTTAAGATCATTCCTGGTAAGCCAGCTCATGGGCTACATAGATTATTAGAAATGGGCTAGTCCAGGTGCGAGAGTTAGCCGAGAAAAGGCTAGATATAATGGGCCAAGCGGTGTTTAAAAGAATACAGTTTCCGTGTAATTATTTCGGGTAAAGCTAGCCGTATGGGCGGCCGGGTCCTGGGGACATAGCCCGCCGCACCTATTACAACATTTTGGGTTGTTATTTTTGGTTTTTATTAGAGATTTTGGTAAAATGCATTGACTAAGTACTTCATTTGGTGCTGTGTAGACAAGGCCTTTACTTCTTGGGGGTAATAGATCTTATGGGACCAATTTAGCTTCATCCAAGAGAGCAAATTTCCCAACTCTGAATGAGCTCTGATTTTCATTAGATGGGCTGGCTACAGGGTAATTTCATGAAAACAATGTCCAGAAGCTTGTGACTCAGCTTGAATTTATCTTTGTCTTATCCTCCTGCATCCCTGTGGTGCCTGAGTGAGAGAGTGTACCGGGAAGCTTCAGTTCAGGCTGAAAGCTCGGTTCTCTGCAGACAAAAACAAAAGTCCACTTGAGGGCTCCATTCCAGCGAGAGGGCAGCTGCTGACTCTGCATCATGCTCTCTGTTTCCTTTATTTTTCTTCTTTTCTTATTGCTATGGTGTGTGTATGCTATGGTGTGTGGATAGTTTTGCCAAATTAGATTTCTCCTTCTACCTTTATGTGGCTTCTGGGGATGGAACTCAGGTTGCCAAGGTCTGGTGGCAAGTACCTCCCTCCACCCACCAAGCTAGCTAGGTAGCCTTGTATCATAATTTGTCAAACAATATCATTGTTGGGTGAATAGGAGAAATGAGAGGAAAGGATGACAGAAAGGACTCTCCTCAGGGGCCAAGTTGCATGGGAAAATGTTCTAAGTCATCTAAATCTTATTTTAATTGGCCATGGCAGGGCAAGTACTAAAATGTCTCATGGGCTCATGACACTCCGAAGTAGCAAGGTTTTGGGGTGAATAAATAGCTTAAATTTTGTCCAAAGAAAACCACTATATAACACATCTGTTGATGGTTAGCAGATCTTCAACGTGTCTAAGAGACTGAAAATATCGGATATTTAAGGAATATTATTTTGGATTTTCTACTTTTTTATGAATTCAGCTGTAGAAAGGAAAACACTGGAAATGAAGCTTCCAGATTTCCACATGAGGACTTCTGGAATGATTATAATAATAATAATAAAAAATCCTAATGGCTTTCATAGAGGAAACCTATCAACCTTGATTACTTGGCACATGCTTCAGCCTAGGCCTGGTGTGAGCCAAAGACTGTGCTTTAGTAATTGTGCACTTAACACTGTTGAGCTTTGATGAGTCTCAGTTCTATATCAGACACATTCTCATGAAGGATGATGGTCTTCCAGGCTGAACTTACACAAACTGGAGCTGGGGAGAAATGTGTAATAATAGGAAGTAGGGGTTGGTGACTCAGGACTATTTTGTGGCAAGGCTGGTTATTGGAACAGTGATACATACGGAAGCAGCTTTTGTTGTTATTGGTGTTGCTCTTTTCCCCTTGGAAATTCTGGGCCTTGGAAGTCTCTTCCAATGGGCTAGATGTGTTTTTTTTTTTTTTTTTTATCAACTCTGACTCCATGTTAAGACTCTCTAAGAGAGGTTTCCAAATGGAGTAACATGAAGATTCACTCTCAGACTCTTGATTTAACTGATCTGTGTTGCGACCTGCTCACATGTATTTAAAAAATTGCTCTTAGACAATGATTATGCAACTAATGTTGAAAACCAAACAGAAAGCCCTAGGGTACAGTCACAATTAGATGTGACAAATCATACTGGATGCTATTTAGGGTCCATTTAACTCTTCTCTGATGCTTTGAGTCGCCTTTTAAAAATGGTTTAGTAGGTTTACTGTTAGTCACTGGTATGCAATATAAATTGTGGTATATGTTTAAATAAGGAGTTCAGTGATCCTACAGTGGACATATCCAAACCACACCCATTTCTAACCTTTTCTTGGTACACAACTCCTATTTCTTTTAGATTAAGTATACATATATCTATCTGAGATCGTTATGCAAATCATGTTTTGCGAAGGAAACTGGGAAGGATTTGTGTTCAGTGACAAACTAGCTTAGTGATCTAGTTCTGTACCTTATTTGAAATAGGACTTCAACATATCACTTTGGGGTATACAGTTCCACCCATAGCAATCATTTCATTATGAAATGAATGCATTTTGGAATAGGTTACAGGGTGGTCATTTTCTTCTTGTATCCTTGGGCAAACTTCAGAGTTAGCCTGCATTTATTAAAATCAGGAACTGATTTAGATGGTAGGCTTGCAGGAATTTCATGTCAGAGATGGCTTGGTTAAGGGGTCCAGATCTCCTGAAGTCAGTGATCATGAAATTGACTTTCACACAACCAAAGGTAGAGTAACAAGGACAGGAGTTACCTTCTACCTGGAAAACCTAAATTGGACAAAGTATGAGAAGCAGCCAAGACCATGATACCAGTAAGGAAAGATTATATGTCCTATGTTTGCTCTAGCTCACAGAGGGAGTGCCTGTGGCCCTGAGCTGTGGAAAATGAGGAAATAAAGCGGCATTTAGGGAGGTCAGTTTGTTGGAGTTCTCAGGTGGTACAGCTGCAGAGAGGGCTGTAGACTCATAGGACATGGGTACTTCGATAGATTTCCTTTATGCCATATGTAAACGGAGTTTCTGTCCCACCCAGTCCTGTAGCCATTTAGTCCCAAAGAAACAAAAAAATGTAGAGCTCAATAAAAAAAAGAAAAAAAAGAAAACAACAAAAAAGAGAAACACACAGAGTCTTATAACAATTATAAAAATTGCCCTATTGTCTCAGGCTTATTATTAACTAGCTCTTACAACTTAAATTAACCCATAATTCTTGTCTATGTTAGCCACGTGGCTTGGTACCTCTTATCAGTGAGGCATTCTCATCTTGCTTCGGTGATGCCCAAGGAAGACAGAAAACTGTGGGCTAGTGAATGGACCACCTCTCTAAATCAGAGGGAATGTAGCTGGGGCTCATGGAGAACTGTGAATACTCTTGGACACCACCAACCATGGTGAAAAACTTCATTTCCAGTGGATTATCTGTAACATTGAAAACTTGTCTGCAAGAGGCATAAACTCTAAGATAAATGCCAGTCTGTCTAAGCAAGTCTTAGGATCAGTGCATTTTTCATGGGTGGTGGGTCAAATGTTTTGTTGGTTCCCATCCTAGGGAGGATGAGGATGGCAGAAAGAGCCCTAGGAGGCTTCCAAGGTGGCACTCGACTGGGTTTGGGAACAACTAAGAAGTGATTCTGTTGCCTGCTCCATTGGAAAAATGACCTGGTGGAGCCGGCTATTCCTTTGTTTCTCCAGTTCTAAAAACATACCCTTTCATCACCAGATCTTACACACGTATTTTCATGTCATTGATCACCTCTTCATGACCGAGACCAGCCTTTAAGCTGAATCTTAAGCATTCATGCCACTTCAGGCAGCATTTCTCCTTGTCCTTATTCAGCTCCTTGATGATTTCAAATGATTTCTGGCTTTTGTTCTTTGACAAGAATATGCTTTTGGGAGTCTTCTCAAGATTCTTTTTTTTTCTTGTAAGATGTGTTTATTTTTGTTTAATGTGCATATGTGTTTTGCCTGCAACTGTATGTGTGTACTGTGTGCGTGCCTGATGCTAAAGGAGGCCAGAAGAGGGCACCATACCTACCTACTCCTGGAGTTCCAGTCAGCTATAAGCTGTCAGGTGGGTGCTGGGAACCTAACGCTGGTTCTCTGTAAGAGCAGTAAGTGCTCTTAGCTGCCGAGCCATCTCTCCAGCCTTTCAGGGTTCTTTTGAGAGGTTGGTTCTGAGTGATTTATTGGAAGTGATTACTGTGATGGGGAATTTTTACAGAATGAGGGACTCAGCAAGAAAAGACACTGGTTGGAGGATGTTTCATGCAGGAACACAGCCTTTGTCTAAAGAGGGGTTGGAGGAAGAGTTTTACTTAGCAATTTCCTTCCTTGTCTCCACAGTAAAAATCTGAGCAGATGCCAAATCTTCATATTATTATTTTAGCAAAAGCACCCAAATTATCACCATTACTTTGAAGCTTTTCCCAACTGTTTGAACATAAAGATCACCAAGAACAAATCTCGAAGTTAATTTACCTGATTCCAAGTGTGCCAGCATGTGCCAACTGTCCAGGCCATAGCTCTGGGCTCATGTCAAGTTGGAGAAGAAATAAGAACAAAGACTTTCCTTCCCCAATCTGCAGCTGGCCCTCCCGGGCCCCACCAAAGCCAAATTCAAGGAGGTCTTAGGGAATGTGTCTCTAACATTGGCCTGAGTGAGGAGTCTTTGAAGTTGCTGAGGGTTTTCCTGTTGTTTCTACTTCATGGAGGTCCAAAATGAGATACTGGCTCCCCACAAAGCAACAGGTAGAAGGAGGGGCCCCAAGAATGCAGGCATAAGCAGTTGTAGCCAGTCTCTTCACTGAGGGAACAAGTGGAGACAGTCACCTGAAGCTGTATTAATGTTGGACTATATTAATAAATTTCACCAATCCTGAAATGTTGTCCTGGGATGAACTGACAAGTTTGTCCTTTAGATTTCTTTCTTGAGACATTAAAAAAGTTTCCTCACATGACCCTTTTTATTAGTTTGTTTTTCTTTTTTTCAAATTTTTAAAATTTATTCTTTGTGTCTTTCACATCATGCAGCGCATCCCCTTGCATCCACCCTCCACCCCTGCAACCTCCCCCTGCCACCACCAATAAAATAAAATAAAATGAAATAAAATAAAATTTAAGATAAAAAGGAGAAAAGAAAAAAGAAGGAATAAAGGGAAAATCTCATCATGGAAGCTGCAGTGTGACACCATGAGTGATGCACCAAACCCCTCTATCCATACATCTTTACATGCATTCGTAGTGAAGAAGCATCGGTTTGGTTTGAGGCCCCCGGTCTCTGCTACACCATCGATGCTGGGCCCTCACTGGGACTCTTCCTGAATATCTCTTTGCTGCCCTATGTCATGGACCAGATCTTGTGTCCCTAGGGTCTGCAGGACCAACCCCCTCCCCCCCCACACACCTGTGCTCCAGCAGATCACAGATGGGGAGGATATTGGGGTGGGCCAACACTTAACCCTAGTTCTGGGCCTGGGCAGTTACATGGTTGGTCAGCCCACCAGCTCTCCCCTGACTTCACCACCAGGGTGAGCTCTCTGGCTAATTCATCCAGGGCAGCAATGAGCAAGGGGCGGGTCCAGTTCTCCTGCTTTCACATTCTCAGGGTGGGCTCTCCCACCCCTACACCTTCAGGGCCAGCTCTACTGCGTCGCCCGGTTGAGGTGTAGTTGGTTATTTATTTATTTTTTTATTTTATTTTTTACTCTTTTGGCTCTTTTGCTCTTTTGGGGACCCACCACCCAGCGTCCAAATAAATGATACATGGAGAAACCTATTATTACTTATAAATGCCCAGTCTTAGCTTGGCTTGTTTCTTGGCAGCTTTTCTTATCTTAAATTATCCCAACTACCTTTTCCCTCTGGGCCTTTTCCTCTTTCTTTCTTTCTTTCTTTCTTTCTTTTTTTACTTCTATATATCTTGCTTTCACTCTTACTCCGTGGCCGGCTTTGTTACTGTGTGGCTCTGTGGCTCCTTGCGAACTCCTCTCCTTGTTCTTGTTCCTTCATCCTACTAATTCCTACTCAGAAAGGCTCAAGAGGCCCTCCCCTCCACCAGAGGAGCAAGTGTCGTCAGCTTCCAGTTTGGTCTCATGTTATGAATGGCATTGAGGACATGACCATTGCTGAAGGAAATTATTTGCTCTGGCTTTGCTAACAGTCCTTAAATAGTATGCAGACTGTATATTCTGCCGTCAAACTATCCAGCATTCTGGCAGGATGGAATCTCCCAGGAAGATGAGTGTGGTTGTTCTTGGCAACCCCTGCCTGGATCTTGGCAGTGAACTGTGTTTCCCTTTTACCTTCTGCCTCTGTACCTTCCAACTTCTGAAAACTCAATTGCAGATGTCAGAACCTGGATGTGTATCTATGGCCTGGAGCACTTGGATGTTGTTGCTATGGAAGCTTTCCGGTGCCAAACTGTTCTGGACTTTTCTGTGGGCCTTCCGGTACTACTACTACTACTACTACTACTACTTCTTCTTCTTCTTCTTCTTCTTCTTCTTCTTCTTCTTCTTCTTCTTCTTCTTCTTCTTCTTCTTCTTGTAGAGAAATGCCTCTCACCTTTCAGAACAAAGCACTGTTTTTATGTATTGATTTTATTTTTGAACTTATCTCTAGATTTTTGGTATTGCTCACGTACCAACTTGCTGTAGGATAAATAAAAATTGAAGGACTTGATTTGAAATTGTACTTTTTCATCATTTGAAATTGATACTTGGACTTCTCTCCTTTGCCTTTCTTTTCTTCCTCTTGGAAGCAGCACTTTAGGCAAGTGTTCTTAGCTAATTCACTTTGAAAATTCACTTTAACAAGCCTTGCTAGGGAGATACTTATCAAAGGGTGATGGAGGAAGGTCATTGGTTAAGTAATAAAGAAACTGCTTGGCCTCGTAGGTTAAAACATAGGTGGGAGGAGTAAACAGAACAGAATGCTGGGAGGAAGAGGAAGTGAGCGCAGACTCGACAGCTCTGCTCTCTGGAGCAGAAATGCCATGCTCCTCTCTCCCGGGTAGACGCACACAATGAAGCAAGCCGCCAGGTCAGACATGCTAAATCTTTCCCGGTAAGACCGGTGCTACAGTTTATTAGAAATGGGTTGATCGCGATATCAGAATTAGCCTAGAAGAGGCTAGATAGAAATGGGCCAAGCAGTGTTTAAATGAATACAGTTTGTGTGTTGTTATTTTGGGCATAAGCTAGCAGGCGGCCGGGGTGCTGGGGACGCAGCCCAGCTGCTCTTATTACTACAAAAGGGCATGATTTTGGCCCCTGAAGACAGATGAACCATGAAGCTCTACTGTAGAGTACTCTGTATGGTTAACAAGTCTGTATTGCTTACTTCAAAATCTGCTAAGAGGGCAGAGCTTGCATTAAATGTCCCCTCCGTGATCATGGTTGTGCAGACAACCTTGTGTGCTGAGGTCAGAGGACAATCTCAGCTGTCATTCATTCCTTAGATGTCAGTCCTTAGTCTATTTTATTGCTTTGTTTTTGAGGTGGGGTTTCTTATCGGTCTGGGATGGTCTGGGATGTGCTGGATAGTCTAGGATAATTAGTCAGGGAGCCCTGGGAATATGCCTGTCTTTGCTTCTTCAGTGCTAGGATTACAAGCCTATCCCATCATGCTTAGCTTTTGTTCACTTAGTTCTGAGGCTTAGACTTGGGTGCCCATGCATGCAAGGCAAGCACTTAGTGACCGAGGCATCACCCCAGCCCTCTTGAGTTAGAAATCTCTTATCACACTAAAGCAAGGCAGGATTTTTAGGAGCTAGTGCTTATGCGCATGCTACAGCTTGTGAGGATCACTTTTTTTTTCAGGTATACTCCCACTTTCAAACTCAATAGGTTGCACACATTTAATATCTAAAGGTTTTTAAAAATATTGATCATAGCTCAGTTGCATGAATAATAAAAAGTCTCACTACAGGAAGCCTCAAGGTACTTGTCAGTTTCTCCCTTTAACCCTCTGTTTCTTTCTTTTTTTTTTTTTTAACTTTTTTTTATTGAGAAAAGAGAAAAAAAAACAAATTTCCTCCTCCTCCCAGCCTCCCATTTCCCTCCCCCTCCTCCCACCCTTCTCCCCCTCCCCCCCACTCCTCTCCCCCTCCCTCGCCAGCCCAAAGAGCAGTCAGATTTTCCTGCCCTGTGGTAAGTCCTAGGTCCTCCCCCCTCCGTGCATTTCTAGGAAGGTGAACATCCAAACTGGCTAGGCTCCCACAAAGCCAGCACATTACGTAGGTTCTAGAGTGGCTCCCAGATACCCAAGCCGAGGTCCCCAGTTAGTTCCTTGGGCAGCTGAGGATGGGGAACCTGAAATGACCCTATCCTAGAGCAATACTGACGAATATCTTGCATATCATCATAGAACCTTCATCTGGTGATGGATGGAGACAGAGACAGAGACCCACACTGGAGCACTGGACTGAGCTCCCAAGGTCCCGATGAGGAGCAGAAGGAGGGAGAACATGAGCAAAGAAGTCGGGACCACGAGGGGTGCACCCACCCACTGAGACAGTGGAGCTGATCTATTGGGAGCTCACCAAGGCCAGCTGGACTGTGACTGAAAAAGCATGGGATAAAACTAGACTCTCTGAGCATGGCCAACAATGAGGGCTGATGAGAACCCAAGGACAATGGCACGAGGTTTTGAACCTCTGTTTCTTTCTTTCACCCTCTGTTTCACTCCCTTTTCCTTTTTGTAATAACAAAGAAGTAGACCTTATGGTCACATTGCAGGCAAGGATTCCTGAGAAAGACATTTAACTGCATGGGCCATATTCCCATTTAAGTCATGGCCTGGATCCCATAGTTGACACTTTATCTGAAAGTGCGTCAGCTCTTCATTCAGTCTCTAAATATTTAATTTTTCTGAGGGAGGCAGGGCTTGAAAGCTCAAGAACTGGAACAGTGTGTTCTCCTTTATCCCCCACCTCTCTTTTGCATAAATTTCAATTTTATCCATCTTAGCTATACTAATTTATAAAAGAAGAAATGCTGATCAATTTGATTATTTAGCATTTTTAAGAGCTGTCAGAAGTCAGAGTCCTAAAGGTAGTCATGACTTGGTACCTCCCCACCCCTATACTCATTTCTCTTTCATTCCAAGATAAATACGAGTGTTCTTTTGCTGCAGACTACGCTGGGAAACTTATGTCAGCTATTAATGCCAACTATTGCCATGCCTGAAGTGGGAAAACTGCCCTCCTTTTTAGAGAGGGTTGTCATGGCTCCCTCACATATGAATACAGCTTGTCCCACTTTATCGGCTGAAGCTAATTGTCATTGGTGCTACAAATTAACCTGTTCTTTACTCTCTGGAATACCTTTTGGTATGTTAGACCAGGCAAGTTGGTTAATCATAGTGTGGTAAAAACATTGATACTTCTTTGAAAATTCCAAATGTGTTGTACAAAATACCTTTGCCTTGGAGGAATGGCCTTTAAGGATAAACGTAAGGTAAGGATATCCTTAATCACTGATGCCTTCATCAAGGATGGGAGTGTGAGCATATCCATTGCAGCCTGAGCTTAGTATTTAAAGAAAGGAAAAACAAGTCAGAAAGGTGGCAAGTGTCTTGCCCGACTCTCAGCAATCCTGTCACACTCTTTCTCTTTCCTTTTCCCTTCCTCTTTTCTTCCTCTCTTTTTCTTTCCCTTCCTCTCTTTCTCTTTTTCTTTCCTTTCCTCTCTTTTTCTTTCCCTCACTCTCTTTCTCTTTCTCTTCCTCTCTTTTCCTTCTTCTTTCTCTTTTTCTTTCCCCTTCTCCTCCTTTCTTTCTCTTTCTCTTTCTCACTGTTTCTACCTCCATCCTAGGGTGCATTTTCTCCATTAGTCACCATCTTATTCCAGGCCAGCATCTGAGATAGTCCAATGCCCTTGACCTCTTTCTATTTTCTTTATACAAAAATCTCCTGTCTTTGACACAATGAGAAAATTTGCTCTCTGTCATTTCTTAAACAGTCTCATTCTTTTTGGGGAATCCTGTTGCTGGCTGCAGCCAAGGCTTCAAAGGCAAGAGTAAAGTTATTCTATAAAATAACAAGGAAGACTTTTGCTCAGCTGAGAGTTGTGGAGGAAACAGAGCAAAGTGTCATGGGGTAATAGGAGCTGAACAACCCTGAAGAGACACATCCCTTGACTGCACACCTTAGCAGAATGTTAAACTCGTATAGCATCTTGCAAGGATGGATTATTTTTGCTATGAACTAGAGTGGAGGCTGAGTGTCTGATGGGGTGAATCTGGAAACAGGCAACTTTCTTATATCAAACAGAAAACTGGAACCGACCTGAAGGAAGTAAGCACTTATTGACTTTTAGAACCCTCATGAGGCTTTTGATTGCCATTTGTCAATGTTTTAACTGTGATATTGACCAAGGCTTAGGTAAAGTATATACATTACCTTTGAGGGCCAGGGAAACCAGAGATGATGTCTCCCAGAATACACAGGATAGTTGCTGTGAAACATACAATGTTTTGGTAGTTTTTGAGGTAGTCATGCATGAAGACTTTTACTCCTACAGTAGACTTGAAACAACAATGAGGGAAACTAAAGTTTTCAGCTATTTATTTCACAGAGCCTCAGCTAGGACATACTCACATATGGACATAGGACATATCAGATATAGGCATCTCTGACCACTGAGTCCTAGGGTAGGATGCAGGGAATAACATCGGGGAACTAGAAGATACCAGAAGAGCTGGCTATGGCCTGCCGTGTGTTTGCGTGCCTATCTCATGAAGACAGTTCATCATGGAGAAATGAGGTGGCTGTGAAGTCAGGGTGTTTACTGGGATAACATTTTCCCCTGGCAAAAGAGATGCCTGCCTTTCTCATCTGCCACTTTTCCATCCACCCATCACCAGCAAACTTGAAATTAGGTTTCAAAGACTTCTGTTTTGCCTGAAAGAAATAAGGCCTCAGAACAGCTTTCGGCAAAGCAGCTCAACCTCTGTTTAAAAATTACACTCTAGTTCACTGTCAACGTCTGATCTTAGAGTGGAGAGCAGGGAGTAGAGAGAGCGGCGGGAGGGGGGCAGATAAGTTCAGCCTACAGCAAGAGAACATTTGTGCATTTTAAGAACTGTAGCCACCCACAGGTAGACAGCATTATTGTTTTAATTTTTTTTTTTTTTGGTTTTTCGAGACAGGGTTTCTCTGTAGCTTTGGAGCCTGTCCTGGAACTAGCTCTTGTAGACCAGGCTGGCCTAGAACTCCCAGAGATCCGCCTGCCTCTGCCTCCCGAGTGCTGGGATTAAAGGCATGCGCCACCACTGTCCAGCTATTGTTTTAATTTTATAAATGAAAAGAACAAACCAAAACATAGAAAGACTGAAAAACTTGCTCAAGGTTACATGGCTAGTGTTAAACCAGGATTCAAGTATTTATTGGCCCTTATAGCTCCTAGCAAGTGAGTAGCCAGCAGGGGTGAAATGCAGAAAAGAACATTAAAGGAACACAGTGTACAGAACAGCAAACTCTCTCATGCCATGCTTGGCCTTGGGCTAGCGCTGATGGTCACTGCTAGTCAGGGGAGGTGGAGATGGGAAAGACAGACAGTAAGATAGTGGACCTGATCACAGAGAAGAGCCAAACCTGAGTGAGAACAGAGGAAACAGCAGAGAAAGGACTTAGAAAAGGAAGAAAAGAATAAAGGATTCAAATCAGGGTAGCTTCTCTGTTTCCTCAAAGAACACAGGGAAGTAGAAAGAAATAAAAAAAATAACTTAGTTTGGAGCAAGATATATTAATAGCCATTTATGAATTTTCCCTTGTGCTCATCTGAAAAGATAAATTCGATAGGATGTCATAGTGGAGGATCAACCACAACTTTGAGTACGGTCTGAAGATGGCTTTACAAAATAGAAGTAGACTTGCGGGGACTTGGTTGTTCTGCTTTTTAAAAAGCTGCAACCGAATGTGCTTCTGATCAGAGGGGAAATGGAAAGAGGGCACCGGGCCAAACACATGTAGGCAGGTGCTGTGAAACTTCTCCACACGGCTCTGCCAAAGCACTCATGGGTGACCTTGGCATTTAATGGGAAAATTATGCTTCTCCATGCCTGCCTCTGGGGAGGGTGAGACCTCCAGGCTTATCTGGATTTGATATTGAGGTGATATTTGAACACATCACTCTGAAGGTGTCAGAACAGGCAATTCCCTACGCATGCCTGGTTCTGTCCCATGCCTCCATCCGAACTCAGGCCTTTTTATCTCTGAGAATAATGAGGCTGCTGAATACCCCCATGGTAATATCATCTGCGATGTTGGCATATTTGGAAAAAGTAGCAGAAAATAAGTCTGTCTCCTGACCTATTCTTTTATCCTTGGAGTGAGCAGGGTTTTCTGCTTTGCCTGTTAACTCTCCATGGTTAGCAAATACATGGGAGGTAGCATCGTGAGATAGAGTGGACCTGGATTGTGGCTTTAGCTCAGTAAGCTTCCCATGGTGGCAATCACAAGCTAGTGTAAGACTGATGTCTTAAAGCTACAGACGTTTCTTATTTCAAACTTTTTGAGGCAGGAAGCTAAAAAGCAAGGTGTCAGCTAGGCCACTGTTCCTTGGGTGGAACCCTTCCTTGCCTGTTCTGGCTGACAGTGGCTGGGACAATCCCTCTGCTCCTATTTTCCCAGTGTGCCTTTTTCCAGTTTCACTCTCCCTGTGTGTATCTGTCTTCACATTGCTCTTTTTTCTTCTTATAAGGACATTAGAACTTCATTTTAACTCAAGTACACCTATACCACACTTCTAAGTACAGTCACATTCATAGCTCGCACGGATCAGTACATCAACATGTGGTTTTGGGTGGCATGATTCAACCCATAATCCATGGGGCCTATTTATATTAAATGATTGGAATAAGAGTTGGAAATTGACAGCCACAATCAGGGAGTCCGGTTTGATCACATGCTCGTTCAGTCCCAATGGGGCTGACTAAGAAGCCATTGATAAAGTCACTGGGACTTGTTTTTACGGCTTGTTCTGGCTTTTTGGGACCCTAGTCTATATGGACCCTAGTCTAAGCCTGGATGTAGTGGGGAGGGCCTTGGACCACCTTTTGAAGAGAAAATTCTATTTCTAATGCATATTCTTGTCAGCCTTGACTGAAATTATTTATCAATGTATGCTTACATTTACTGTTTTGGGCTCTCTATATGTTTGCTTTTTTAAAAAATATATTTTTTATTGATTCCTTGGCAATTTCACATCATGTACCCTAATTCCACTCACTCCTAAGTCCCCCAAATCCTTCCCTCACCCCTGCATCACCCCCAAAAGAAAATTAAAAAACCAAACCAAACCAAACCAAGCAAGTAAATAAACAAACCAAACAAAATCTAAAACAAAACCCAAAACAAAACAACCCCACCCCCCCATAAAAAACCCTTCACTTCTCCATCTTTCTCACCTCTCCAACACCTCTTCATTCGTCCTGGTGGCACTGGGAGTGATGTGTCACATGGTGTATACCCTTTTGTCTAATCAGCTTTACTAGCAAATGTTCATTGCAATGAGTCACTGGTCTGGTTCAAGGCCTCTGGTTTCTGGTACATCATCCTCACTGGATCCTCACCAAAACTCCTCTGGGTTATCCTGTGGCTTCCCCGAGTCATGGAGATTCTGTTTGTAGCATTCCACAGAACCAGTCTCACCATGAGCTCCAGCAGGTTCTAGATGGGATAGATGTTAGTGTAGAAGGAGATGTGGGCAGGCCTGCTTTTTGTCCTGCAAGGCTCCCTCATGCCTAGCTTTACACCCGAAATAACAACACACAAATTGTATTCTTTTAAACACTGCCTGACCCATTAGTTCTAGCCTCTTCTTGGCTAATTCTCATATCTTGATTAACCCATTTCTAATAATCTGTGTAGCACCACGAGGTGGTGGCTTACCAGAAAAGATTCAGCATGTCTGACCTGGCGGCTGGCTCCATAGTGTCTGACCTCACTTCCCTTCTTCCCAGCATTCTGTTCTGTCTACTCCACCCACCTATGTTCTGACTTATCAGGCCAAGCAGTTTCTTTATTAATTAACCAATGAAAGCAACAGATAGACAAATGACCTTCCCACATCATGTTAGGGTGAGCCAACCCAAGGCCCCACTGTGGGCCTGGGTAGTCGCCGTGGTACTGGGTAGAAGTATGTGCCACTCTGATCTGTATGGCCTTGCTGTAGCAAGGCCCTTGGGCATCAACAATTGGCTGGCAGCTGCCTGGCTTCTGGCCCCAGGCATGTCCCTCTGTTATCTCCCTTGTTCTCTCTTCCTTCTCTCTTGCTTAGATTTCTCTTCCTACTTATTCTCTCTGCTCACCAGCCCTGCCTTTCCCTCTCCTGCCTAGATGCTGGCTGTTTAGCTATTTATTAGATCAATCAGGTGCCTTAGGCAGGCAAGGTGAAACAAATACAGTACCTTTACATGATTAAACATACATCCGTACATTGTTAAACAAATGCAGCATAAACAAACGTAACACATCTTTGTCTACTTAAAATAATATTCCACAATAATATTCTAACAAACACAGTAAGGCATTGTGATACATTTCTCTAAACTATTTTTCTGGTGGCCATCTCTATGACCTTTTAAGTTTGAAGGCCCATGAGCTTATTTCAGATGTTCAATAGTACTTTCATTTTACCACTTATATCTCTCTTTTATGTTTTTTTTAAATTTCTATTTAGTGTGTGTGTTTTCACACACGTACTATGGTGTATACATATACCATGATGTGTATGTAGGTCAGAGGACAACTTGTGGAAGTCAGTTTTTCTTACACCATATGGGTTTTGATAATAAAACTCAAGTCCTCAGGCTTGGTGGCAGGAACCTTTACCTGTCCAGTCAGCTTTTGAGTCTTGCTGTGTTTTCCTTTAAGCCCTATAGCTTTCCAATTAGTTAGAAATTAGTCTAGTTGAAAATATGTTACTGAGTGTTATTAGTCACTGTTCTATTCCTGTGAAGAGACATCATGACCAAGGCAGCTTGTAAAGGGAAGCATCTAGTTGTGGGCTAGTTTACAGTTTCAGAGGACTAGTCCGTGACCCCATCATGGTGGAAATTAGACAGGCATGGGGCTGGAGTAGTAGCTGAGAGCGTTACGTCCTGATCTTCAGGCAGCAGGAAGAGGTGTGTGTGTGTGTGTGTGTGTGTGTGTGTGTGTGTGTGTAGGGGGACGCCCAGCCTGGCATGGACTTCTGAAACCTCAAAGCCTAGCCACAGTGTCATACCTTCTTCACAAGGCCACACCTCATCTGCCAAGGCAACACCTTCTTTAGCAAGGCCACACCTCCTAATTCTTCTCAAAGAATTCCACTCCCTGGTAACTAAGCATTCAAATATATAAGTCTATGGAGGACAGTCTCATTCAAGCACTGAGTCTGGGTGAAAGTTCTTCTGATTGATGATTTGAAGATGATTACTGTGCTTTTCTCGTCTGTTTCTGTGAAACATGGACTCTGTTCTAGTTGGTGTAAGGCATCCCTTTGCTTCTGGGGACACTTGGGTTTGTTGCCCATCAGTGTGAAGAGACAGGATGTTTAACTTCTGTGTCAGTCAGAATTAGTTGGGGGAGCAGAGCTCCTGCCAGCATGGTGGGGGGAGTTTATTGTTGGAATTAGGCCTAAATCTTGTTTGGGAGGAACTAAGGAGGGAAAGTATGCAAGCAGGGAAGGGAGGTCAGAAAGAACCACAGAGTGGTTGGTCCCAAGTAGGTATGGTGTAGGAAAGGAATTGGCCGCAGGAGTCCTAAGAAGGCTATGGAGGGAACTCATGGAAAGTTCTGTGAGAAGCAACCATCCCTAGAAGCTGCTGTCCAAGCGACTGATCAGCAGGACCAGCCCAAAGTCAGGAAGAGAAGCATGCTAATCTTCATTTGGTCTTCTCCTGGACAAAGTTGTATTCTGTTATTGTTTCTTTTTTATGAACCAGGGTATTTCTATATAGCACTGGCTAGCCTAGATCTTGGCATGCTAGCCATGCTGATCTTGAGCTTACAGAGAAGCCCTTGTCTCTAGGGAACATGTTGGGATAGCAGACATGTATCACCACTCCTGGATCATAATTTTGTTTTAGTTAGGTAAGGATTGAACAGAGGCTAAAACACAGGTCTCATGTGGATCAACCTGTGCTAAGAAGAAACCATGTAAATCAGTGATTCTCAACCTGTGGGTTGTGATCCCTTTGACAAACTTCTACCTCTAAACATATTTACATTATAATTCATAACAGTGCAAAACTACAGTTATAAAAGTAATGATAAAAATAATTCTATATTTTTTTTTGGGTTCCCCACAACATAAGGAACTGTATTAAGGGGTTGCAGCATTAGGAAGGTTGAAACCACTGATGCAAAGGACCAGTGCGGTGAGGAAGGTAGGTGTGAGGTGGGGGGCAGTGCAGGTGACATGGGGACGACTTTGGAAGCACCTACTTTAGCCACTTTGACCTGTTCTACGGTTACATCTGACAGAGTTCCAGTTCATATTGAGAGACATAAGAATTCACCAATACAGAGTGAGAATTTCCCTACTCAAATCAATGTCGAATCTAAAGTGTAAACATCGGATCTAACCTTGTCTTATGTCATCCTCACCAAGCAAAACCAAGTAACAGGAAGGAAATGTCTTTGTGTTCTTCAGGTTTGAAAAGCTGGGTTTGTTGCATGTCTTTTTGTGGTGAGAACATCTAAATCTTCTCTTAGCACTTTTGAAATGTGTGCTATTATTATTATCACCAATGGTGACCCTACTGTTTTATAGATCTCTGAAACTTTTCCCTCCCATATAACTGGAATTCATACCCTTTGACTAATATCTCCCCATTCCCCATCCTCCACCCACCCCCAGGCTCTGGGAACCACCACCTACTCTTTGCTTCTCAGGGTTCAACTTTTTAGATTCCTCATAAAAGTGAGATCATGTGGTACTTGGGTTTCTGCGCCTGGCTTCTTTCACTTAGTTAATGTCCTCGAGGTTTGTCCGTGTTGTTCTAAAAATCATTCAGGTTTAAGGCTTACCATGTCCCACCTCTCTCCACGGTCAACGGGGGCACTGGAGTTTGGGGGACCAGGTCCGTTTGCTCACTGCTGTGTCACAGTTGAGAGAAGGAAAGGTAGAATTTGAGCACTTAGTGAATTTGGTTCCTTCAGTGCCCATTCTTTCACCACACACTGGCCCGCAGCTGTGAAAGGATGGATTCCATGTGGAAACTGGCTTGGCTCTCTGAGGTCCCAGAAGTGACAGTTGTAAATCTGTGTTCCAAGAGAGCACTAAGTCAGGCAAGCTAGGTTTAAACACCTTGGATCCCTGTGCTCTGACAAGGGGAGCAGGCAGTTAGGAAGCATTAAAGAAACAGTCAGTGGAGATGTGAAGTCCAAGTTTTGTAATGCTTTTGACACAAATCACTTTCCAGCTGCAGTGGGTGCTCGGAGAAACAATGTCCTGATGCTTCTAACAAAGACATTTGTAAAGTTTTCAAAGGCTGTGGTTGTGGTGGCTTCTGGTGGGAAGATGGAACAGGGTGTGTGTGTGTGTGTGAGAGAGAGAGAGAGAGAGAGAGAGAGAGAGAGAGAGAGAGAGAGAGACAGAGAGAGACAGAGAGACAGAGAAAGAGAGAGAGAGGCACACCCAGAGACAGACACATGCACACACACATAAACATGCAGAGAGAAACAGGAGAGATATACAGACACAGAGATACAAAAAGATATGGAAATGTGAATGCTCACGTGGAAGCCAGAGGAGGCCTCCTAAGACAGAGTCTCTCATTGAGCTTTCTGGCAGCAGGTAAGCCCCAAATGAGTCACCTGCCTCCGCCTCTTTATAGCATTTGGGTTATAGGCATGTATTTGACCACATTTACCTTGTTACATGTGTGCTGGGGATTTGAACTCAGGTCCTTGTGTTTGTACAGCAAGTGCTCTTAACCTGCTGAGCCATCCCTCCAGCCCCAATTAAGTGGTATGTCTGGGCAAAATATGTAGAAGCTAGAGTATGTTTGTTGTAGCTGTTTTGCTTCTTATATTGATTTATTTTATAAAGATTTTTATTTTTAAGCCTGGCTTCTGAGATGTTGGTCCTGGGTAAATTAACAAATGATTATTTAAAAAGGTTGCCTTAAATGCCTTCACTCAGTAAGAATTCTTATCTCTGAACCTTTGTGGAGGTCCTGGTAGGGGAGTGCAGCTAGTGAATACCCCTTACCAGAAGGTCCTCTTCTGTCTGGGAAGGTCTAGAGCAGTGAGTCTCAACTTTGCTAATGATGCAGCCCCTAAATACAGTTCCTCATGTTGTGGGGACTCTAATATAAAATTATTTTTCTTGCTACTTCATCACTGTAATTTTGCTACTGTTGTCAATCATAATGTAAACATCTGATATCAGATAAGTGACTTCGGTGAATGGGTTATTTGACCCCCAAAGGGGTCTCAGACCACAGGGTGCAGAAACACTGATCTAGAGGGACACACATGCAGTGGTAAGGGACTGGGCTAGTCAGCCTGGTCAGCCAAATCAACCCTGGATATAACTGGGGTGGCAGACACTACAGTCAGATTGCCCTCACATCCAGTATTCTGATCTCTAGAGAGTGGGAGGTGTGTGTGTGTGTGTTATATTAAAAAATTGCCAGTTTTTTTGTGTTCCCCAGCTGGTAATATTGGAAGTTTAAAGAATTAAGATATTGATTCTGTGATTGTTAGGTCAGGTCTTGTTTTATGGGGCTGAACTTTGATCAGATTGAATAGATACCATGATGAATTGGGGCAGTAACATGATCTGGCCTGGGGGAAGGGCTTTCAGATGAGTTCCAAAGCCTCCAAAGTGTCCCTGTCACACTGACTCCTGTGGTGAAAGTGGAGATAGGGAGGACTGTAGTAATGGGGCGGCGGGGCTGCGTTCCCAGCACCCCGGCCGCCTGCTCGGCTAGCTTATGCTCCGAAATAACAACACACAAACTGTATTCATTTAAACACTGCTTGGCCCATTCTCTTCTAGGCTAATTCTCACATATTAATTTAGCCCATTTCTAATCATCTGTGTGTAGCACCCCAAGGTGCGCTTACCGGGAAGATTCTAGCCTATGTCCATCCTGGGTCGGAGCTCCATAGAGTGCGTCTGCCCAGAAGCCAGGAGCATGGCGTCTCTCTCAGGCGTCTGCTCCCGAGAGGAGAGCTGTCGAGACTGAGCTCACTTCCTCTTCCTCCCAGCGTTCTGTTCTGTTTACTCCTCCCACCTATCCTCTAACCAATAAAATGGGCCAAGGCAGTTCCTTTATTAGCCAATGACCTTCCTCCATCAGAGGACAGGAGTGACTAGGGGGAGATCATAGAAGAAAATGAGGGTTGAAAATTACTGAAATTTGTTATATACGTGGATGAAATGGTCAAAGAAAAACAAAAAACCCAAATACTGTTGTAGTCCCTGGTTTTCTTATCAAGACTCATTAATTTTTCTTAGATAGACTGTCTTCTCATAGTTAATTGAACTATTGGCTAATTTTCAGTGTTTTAAAAACTCTAGTAATTAGAACCGTGTTAATTTTTTTAGAGTGTGTTCCTGGTCTTTATAGGGGAATGAACTTATGGACCAGCTACTATTCCAGAAGTCCTGTTGTTTGGGGAGACTGCTAGTTTGTTCCTGACTTGAAATAATCACACAGAAACTATGTTATTTGCAATACTGTTTGACCAATATCTTAAGCGTATTTCTAGCCAGCGCTTATACCTTAAATTAACCCATTTCTATTATTTTATATTATATCACATGGGTCATGGCCTACCAGCAAGGTTCCAGCTGGCGCTCATGTCTTTCTTCTCTGGTGACTACATGGCATCTTACCAACTCTGCCTTCTTTCTCCCAGCATTCAGTTTAGTTTTCCTGCCTAGCTCTATTCTGCTAAGCTACTGGCTGAAACAGCTTTATTCATTAACCAATAAAGCCAACTCATATACAGAAGGACTTCCCACACCATCCTGCCTTCTGGAGTTTCATTTTGTTTTATATTTAGATTGTATCTCTCTACATGGGCAGAAAAAGTGTCATTTCTCAGCCTAACACATTCAGATCAGAAATCATGTGCAACACCAGCCAAAATAGTTTTAATATAGATGGAACTATCTGCATGAAAATGATTTCAACTCTAAAAGAGAAAAAATTTTCACATAATATATATGCATGGACTCAGACATTTTCTATGTCTCAAGTATAGATGTGGTACAAGCAGTCCAGATATCCTGGATACTATTCTGCAATATCACTTTTGACAGAAAGCATTCAGGACAAATATTGTTGGCAGAGAATCTGACATTTATTGTACATTTAGTTCATGTAATTTCATGAGAACATATTATCTTAGTTATCTCATACCTTATATTGAAATGATGACTTGTGTTTGATTTGCCTACCAGAGGTAAAGGGAGAATGTAAATGAGGCGGTAGGAAGCTCACAGAACACTTTAAGACATCACCCCTTCCTCAGTACGGTTCTTGCTTGTTCCCATGTGTAGCTGACCGCATAGTATAAATATGCATGGCAAATAAGAAATGTTGAATGAAAATGTTAATATGTGCACATATAGTTTTGCTTCTGCAGATGTTAGAAAGTCATTTTTTAAAAGATTTATTTACTTTTATTTTATGTGTGTATGTGTTTTGCCTGCATGTATTTCTTTGCACTATGTATGTGTTTGTATGTGTCCTGTGGATTCCCCAGAATTAAAGTTGGAGGACGCTGTGAGCTGCTGTGGGAGGGCTGGGAACTGAACTCTGATTTTCTACAAGAGCAGCTAGTACTCCTAATCGCCGAGCCATTGTGGTGGCTTGAATGAATTTTATCTCACATTCTCAGGCATGTAAATACTTGGTCCCCAGCTTGTGATATTCTCTGGGGAGGGTTAGGAGGTGTAGTCTTGCTCTAGGAAGTGTTTCGCCGAGGGAGAACTTTGAGGTTTCAAAGCCACCTGCCATTCCATGTTTGCTTCTCTCTCAGCTTGTCATTTGCACTGGAGACATGAGAGCCTATGGACTTCTGCCACAGTGCTTGTCTGCTGCCTTGCTCTTCCACCACGCTGATGCTGGAGTCTTAGTCCTCTGGAACCACGAGCCCCAAATAAACAGTTTCCTCTATAAATTGCCTTGACAATAATGCTTTATAGCAGCAATAGAAAAGCAATTAATACTGCCATCTTTTTAGCCCCTGGAAATTTGTCATCCCCCTCCTCCATCAGGTCTTATGCCATTTACGTGCTTCTTTCATTTTCAAAGGCACTATGGTCATCCCTCGTATGCTTGTGGGACACACATTCAGCAGCTGCTGCTTTGCTTGCAGACCACTCTGAAATCGAGTCTGAGCGAGGGCACATGTGGCTATTCCCTCAGCAAGCTTTTGTTTTAATTCACAAAAAGTAAAATCGTATTGGCCTTTTTTTTTTCCAACTGAGTTTGCATTATAAACAGAGACCGTAGTGTGTAAAATACATAAAAAAGTCCAAGATGAAGTAAAAGATTTCTTTGCTGTGTATAATTACAAGATTATATGTAAAAACTGAAGCAATACTGTCACCCAGAAGAAGGGACAATCTCTCCCCCACAACCCCAAGACAGGGTTTTTCTGTGTATGTCTGGCTATCCTGGAACTAGCTCTGTAGACCAGGCTGTCCTCGAACTCAGAGAGATACACCTACTCTGCCTCCCGGGCGCTGGCATTAAAGGCAAGTGCAACCACGGCCTGGTCTGACAATGCTTTATTTATTTATTTTTTGTACATAAAATATTACTAGTATTTTCCTTCCTTAACCTTGGCTTAGCTCCCATCTCCCTTCACCCTGCCTTGTAGACAATGCCTCTGCCATTGGCCAGACAACTCAGGAAAGGAGACAGGTGGGAATTAGAGCTGGGGACACAGTCAGAGACAGAGGGGGGAGTTTTTGGATTATTGACTTTCTCAGATACTTTCCCAGTTTACTCTCTTATTTACTCTGGGTGGCAGTCTTCTGTCGCAATGCAAGGAAACCTTATAGGAAGTGTAGGAAGACATCACTTTGCTTTTTTTAAAAAAATTCTTTGTGTGTGTGTGTGTGTGTGTGTGTGTGTGTAATTTATACATGAGCTCTGCATCTACACCACTCTTCTCCAAAGCTGCTGCCTTTTCTGCCCTCCTACCATCTCAGTAACTTTAGGCAGCAGGCAGGGGTTGTCCCTCTTGCGGTGCATGACGCCAGTCTGTGTTCTATGCCCCACCATACCATTCGTGTACCGGACAAGGGACTGGAGATTGAAACACACAAACACACAGAGACAGAGACAGAGACACAGGTCATCCTTGAAGCCACAATGCTCCAAGAATGTCCCTTTATTGTGGTCAGGGGCAGCTTATATAGGGATAGCCACACCCCAGCCAAATGCACCAGAAACCATTCCCCTGCCATCAGGAACTCCTAAGGGTCTCATGCTCAGAGCAGCTGTAGGCACTCAGATCAGGGGAAAACAAGTTGTTTACAAGAAATTCAGGATCTGGGGGTTCACTGCTCCCTACACCTCTGAGCGTGGATATTTGGCTGGAAGGTTGCTGTTAGGAGAGCTGAAGATGGGGAGGAAATGGCTGTCTGCGTCTGAGGGTAAGCCTCATATTCTAACAGGCCTTGAAATGTCTTTCGATTCCTGACCATGCTCACTTCTGGACTGGGCTTTGGAGAACTCCTACTTCTGTCTTCCTCATCTTAGAACTCACACATCAGCTGAGCAATAGAACAGTCACAGAATGGCTGCTGAGTCAGACTGAACTCTATGTGACCATCCACATGAAAAAGTTTAATTCGTTAGTCAAAGGATTTAAGTTTCCTTCAAAATCCCAGGGTGAGAGTTGTCTTTCACACCTATAAGCATGAATATAAGGTGAAATACAATACTGCATTAGTCTTGTCTGAACTGTTTGCAGGAGCAATAAACATTAGAATCCCAGCTATTTCCAAATTTGGACCTTCCATGCTTTATACTTGCTCTAAAGGAAAAGTTAATATGCTTTCTGGGAAAAATCATGGCTTCAACTTCTACTTTTTATTTGTTTTTATTTTATTTTTTAAAAGTATTTATTTATTTGTTATGTATACAATATTCTATTTGTGTGTATGCCTGCAGGCCAAAAGAGGGCACCAGACCTTATTACAGATGGTTGTGAGCCACCATATGGTTGCTGGGAATTGAACTCAGGACCTTTGGAAGAGTAGGCAATGCTCTTAACCACTGAGCCATCTCTCCAGCCCTTGTTTTTATTTTTATATGTATGTATGTATTTGTCTATCTATTTTTCTTTTTTGAGACAGGGTTTCTCCGTGTAACAGCCCTGGCTGTCCTGAAACTCACTTTGTAGACCAGGCTGACCTTGAACTCACAGAGATCCGCCTACTTCTGCCTCCTGAGTGCTGGGATTAAAGGCATACACCACCATCGCCCAGCAGTTTTTTTTTTAATTTTTTAAAAAAGATTCTTCTTGCTTTCATTCATGTGTCTGTGTGTATATATACATGCCATATATGTGCACCTGCTCTTGGAGGCCAGAAGAGGATGCTCAGAGCTCCCAGGGCTGGAGTCACAGGTTGTCATAATCCACCCAACTTGGATGCTGAGAACTAGTCTCTGCTCCTCTGCCACAGCTCTGAGCTCCCGACTGCTGGGCCATCTCTCCAGCTTCATGACTAGAAGTTTTGTACTTTAGACTCCTGACCTGTGTTAAATCCTGCACTCTCTCTCAACTCGGGTCTTATTGAAAGGAGTATGTGTGTATGTGTGGTGTGTGCTTGATATGTGTGTGCAGTGTGGTGTGTAGTGTGTGCAGTGTGTGTGTGTGGTGTGTGTGTTTGGGGAGTGGATGGTGTGTGTAGTGTGTGTGATATATGAGTGTGGTGTGTGGGGTGTGAGTGTATGTGTGTGCGTGTGTGTGTTTGGGGAGTGTATGGTGTTTGTGGTGTGTGTGATATGTGAGTGTGGTGTATGTATCCGTGTGTGTGTGTGTGTGTGTGGGTATGTGGTGGGATAAACACTTTCCAGTTTTGCTTTGAAATTTAATGAGCTGGAAATCTAAACTGGAGTAAAAGCGAAGTTTGACTTGAGTGCTGCTGTGTGCCCTCAGGTGGAGCTGAAGACTTAATTATGCCATCTGAAGCCTGTGGAAATGGAAGCTCATAGCTCCCGTGTACAGCAGCTTTCTACATCATGAAGAAAACAGGAGAAAAATGGAAATGACTATGAGCTGAAAACATAATGTTTTATGCTGACAAAAATTGTGGCTTTGACTGTTTGTAACTTAATCTTGTGACCTCTGTTAACTCTTGCTAATGGAGTACTCCTTTCTCTTGCGTCTCCCACACTTCTTCTAACCATCTGTGTAATTCAGAACCACTTACCTGCTTGCTTCTGCTTCCCTCCCTTCATTCTCAGCCTTCCAAAGCAGGGTCTGGGACTTTGCCAGCACAGAGCAGGGGCCAAGGGAGTCACTGATGACTACCCAGTAAAGAGGGTTGAGTAACGAGCACACTTTATTTATTTATTTATTTATTTATTTATTTATTTATTTATTTAAGATTTCTGTCTCTTCCCAGCCACCGCCTCCCATTTCTCTCCCCCTCCCCCAATTAAGTCCCCCCCCCCCCCTCAGCCCGAAGCACAATCAGGGTTCCCTGCCCTGTGGGAAGTCCAAGGAACACCCACCTCCATCCAGGTCTAGTAAGTTGAGCATCCAAACTGCCTAGGCTCCCACAAAGCCAGTACGTGCAGTAGGATCAGAAACCCATTGCCATTGTTCTTGAGTTCTCAGTAGTCCTCATTGTCCGCTATGTTCAGAGAGTCCGGTTTTATCCCAGGCTTTTTCAGACCCAGGCCAGCTAGCCTTGGTGAGTTCCCAATAGAACATCCCCATTGTCTCAGTGTGTGGGTGCACCCCTTATGGTCCTGAGTTCCTTGCTCGTGCTCTCTCTCCTTCTGCTCCTGATTTGGACCTTGAGATTTATGTCTGGTACGAGCACACATTCTATCTCTTCTGGCTCCCTGTATCTCAACCCTCCTGCTGCCTTCCTGCCTGGTGACCTACGATGCCGGTTGCTGTAATCGCCCCCCCCCCCCATTAAAAGTTTGCAGACATTGACTTCCACGCATTGTTGCCATTCCCATTGCAATATCAAAATTAGAGCAGGAGGGGGCTTAAAAGTCTCCAGATTTTCTCACCTTGCTTAACCATCCGTTAGCATCTATGCCTACAGACTTCAATTGTTAGAACTGTGCTCCAGATGGAGTTTATATCCAATCAGAACCAAGCATAATACACAAAGAAAGTGGATAGTACCTATTAAATTGTTTGTGAAGGGATGGGTGAACTTTAACATCAATTCCAAATTTCTTGGTATGCAGACAAAGCAAGTAGCTATCTTAGGCTGTGAAATCAATGCTGAGCCAGCACAAAAAGATGAGAAATCTTGCCCAAGCAGTTATTCAAATAATATGGTTTCTGTGCGATTATTTCAGTTCTGGGCAGCTGGGACGAACAGTTTCACTGCAACAGCAATGCCTGGGTTTGAGCAAAAGGAGGGATCATTTGGGGGATGCTTCCTATGACTGGAAAATCTGGATGCTTTCTTTTACAGAAACCTGGAACCTTTGCTTCGGAATCCAACGCTCTGCACTGCCACCATATTTCACAATCTTCCCCCTTTTCATAAACATAAAGTCATTTTAAAGTAATACCTTGTGAAATTATTAAACAGCCTCATGTTTAGGTTGATTACACTCCCATAGAGGGTCCCATATCTGTGAGTATATGGGCAACACAAATTGGCCTCAGTGGGCTATAAAAAAGGAAAAAGGAGAACCCTAAGTTGGCAGGGGATGGGGATTTAGGGATTGGGATCTGGGAGAATGGGTGAAGAAGTGAGTATGTTAAAATTACATTGTATGAAAGTATGAACTTCTCAAAAGATTAATAAAATAATACATACATAATAAGGTTAGAAAAAACACTACCATGCTACCTTATCTAATTTGGAATTGACTTACAAAACACTGCTAGGAGTTGATAAGTTTCTTATTTCTTTTTTAAAATGATTCATTTATTTTGTGTATATGCATGTTTTGCCTGCATGCATGTGCACCACATGTGCGCCTGGTACATGTGGAGATCAAAGAAAACACTGGATACCCTGGAACTGGAGTTACAGATGATTGTGAGCTACTGGGAACTGAACCCTAGCCCTCTGCAAAAGCAGCAAGTGCTCATACCTACTGAGCCATCTCTCCAGCCTAAAAGAGTAACTAAAAGTTACTCTTAAAAGAAGTAGTTGTAATTCTTATTTTGATATTCTAGTTGGATGAAATATTTTAGTAGCCAACTTTATGTTGAAATAATTCCTCTCACAAGGGCAAATTTATTCAGTTAACTATGTATGGAGAGATCAATCACCCATTATAATAGAAACTGTTTTCTTTCTCTTTATTTTCTGTACATTTAAGGGGGGAAAAAAAAGCTTTGGTGTTGACTTGGTAGACTTTTAACTACCAGAGCATTGGGAGCGCGCAGGGTTCCGTACATTCCAGTAAAGGCCTTCAAGCAGTCTCGCAGGATTTTAAACACTCCTGGTTATGAAAACAAATTTTCATCTTTATTTTTCCAAGCTGTCTCCTTACATATAGCACTTAAGAAAAATCACCATTACTGGTTTTACTGCCTGATTGCTTAAGAGGTAATTGGTTCAGCACCTGGGCAGGAAGCTATTTTGGCAGGAACTCTATTTTCTTCAAGTTCTAGCTGTAAAATTCTGGATAGTGAATTGTAATCAGGGGCTCATTTAAAAAAAAAAACTACAGAGCACACAAGGATACTAATGTGTGAGGCAAAGAAACTGCAGTGTACTGTTAGGAATACAGAACCAGTTTTGTATGTTTTTAAAACTGTAACTTGGTATTAAAAGTTCATATTTTATACTGGGATTTAGGTCTAAGATCTGAAATACTCAAAACAGATTACCTAATCTGGGTTCTTCCTTCTTACTATGAATTTCCCCCAAATGAACTATTTTAAACCTTAAGATAAGAAAATCATCCTCTGTCTTGAATGCTCCTAAATTGTTTGGCTGATGATAAGAGGGGAATATCAACTAGTGTGTTTTACATAAGGTCATCCATGCTTCTCAAAACTTTGGATGCCATTGTCCTATCTTTTATGCAATTGCTATATTAATTTACGATGGCAAATGCTCTATAAGATGCCAGTGTTCAGGTCAGTTTTCCTTCCACTTCTCCCTGGCAGAGAGGTCTGATGTTCAGCCCAGAAACTGGTGAAGGCAGAGCTGTGGGAAGGTGACCTGGAAATAAGGGATTTAATGCTATCCAGGACTTTGAACTATGATCCTCATTCTGGGCTTCTAGAAACGGCATGGGATTCCCTTTAAATTCCTTTGGCTATTGAACTACATCCATTGAGTGCTTTACTGTTTCAAGACTGAGCACACACATGAGGTTAGGTTTCATGACCATTGGGTGCTTGTACAAATAGAAGTCAACTGCCTGAAATATTGTCTACGCAGTGTTGTCCGTGGGCCAATGGTATTATAGACTGAGCAGAGGGCTGACTGTCAAAACACAGCATTCAAATTTTCACACTAGAACTCCATGTGAATGAACCATGTGCATATCCTTCTGTGACTTGGTTTCCCTTTTTTCTATTTATTTTTGTAAATGTTCTGTGTACTTAAGGTACATAGCATGATGTTTGTTATACATATAGTGAATGAAATAGTTGCAGTGAAGCCAATTCACCTGTCCATCTCCTCCCATAGTTATTCTTTTCTCTCCCCACGCTTCTCCTATTCCTCCCCGCTTTCCCTTCTCTTTATTCTTTTCCTCCCTTCATCCCTTCCTTCTTCTCTTCTCTATCTCAGTGAAAACACTGAAATCTGCTTGGGAGAAAGTTCTCGATACATCTAGGACATTGTCGGCTGTGACGGTTGCACTATGCATCTAACTTTTTGTCCTTTCCTTCATAACTGTGTTATTGTTTGCATTTTGGTCACATGATTCTTACTTGCTGCTTCTTAGAGCTGAAATTCACTCAATCTTCCTTTTATTTCTTTTCCGAACAGACCTTAATTTATCTGTCATTTTTACTGTGACTTTTTCTAAGAAAAGGTACATGAAAAGTAAATATTCTGCGAAGGAACTATGCGAAGGATGGCCAAAATCACACCTCACAGCTAAGAGTGTTTATCTTAGTATAGAATTTGTTAGTGCTGTCAACTCGAGTCACATAGGAAGAGGGAACTTCATTTGAAATCGCCTCCATCCGAATGGCCCGTGAGTGTATCTCTGAGATATTCTCTGTCTTAATAATTGATGTAGCAGGGCCACCCTATCATGTGTGGCACCTCACGTGGGCAGGTGGTCCTAGGTCATATAAAAAGAAGGGGGGGGGATGGCAAGCTGAACAGACCGTGGGAAGGAACCCAGTAAGTAGCATCCCTCTCCTGTTTCTGCTCTAGTTCCTGCCTCCAGGCTCCCATCAAGAGTCCTGCCTTGGCATTCCTCAGTGATAAAAGTAAGCCAAATAAACCTATCCCTTCTCCAAGTTGCTTCTGGTCATATTTATCACAGCAGCAGAAAGCAATGAAAACATTTGGAAACACTTCTTTTTTTCTTTTAAATTTCCAAGGCTTTGTTCTAAGGCCTTTGTCCTGAGGTGACAGGATGGAGAATTTTGATGCTAGATAAGTTCTTTTTCCATTGGAGGAGACCCATGTCACTTGGAAGCTTCTAGGCATCCTTTGGTCCCAGGATTCTGAGTTTTCACGATGATGCATTTGTGTGGGTTTATTTTCATCCACTGTGGTGGGCACTTGGCTTTCTAAACATGGGAACTTCTCTTTTGCTTCTGGAAAATTTTCTTCAAGGATTCCTTTCTCTCTGTTTCCCCCCTTCTGAAACTGTTATAATTGGATGGATGGTAGATTTTCTGGGCTATTCCTCAAATTGCTTTTTTTCGTTTATCTTTCATCTTTTGATATTTTTGATGTACTTTCTGATTTTTCTCAAAATATCCTACCAAGTTTTGATTTTTCATTTGTATTACTAGGCTGTTAATTTCCCAAAGATATTCTCTCATTGTCTGAATAGTTCTTTAAAAAATGGTGCCCTGTTCTTGTTTAATACCTTGAATATCTTTTCTCTTCTTTTCAATGATGTCATGCCAGTTTTACCCCCTCTTTTCTTTCTGCCAACTGCATTTTTTTTTTTCTGTCAGTGCTGGACCCTTATTTTATTTTTAGCTTATGGTTTTTGAGACTTTAGGTAATCTTGAATTCCTGATCTTCTTCTTGTACTCACTACCCAAGAGTTGGGATTACAGGGGTTCATACTGAGCCAAGCTCAAGAAGTCCCTTCCTCCTCCCAACATCCCTCATAGTTAACTGATATGTGTCTAGTGAATGTGCCAGAAGGTTCTGGGAGGCACCCTGTGCTCCTTGGTGGGTCTTCCTGCTGCAGAGTGACGTCTGGGTTGTTGGAAAGCTCCATGCTGAGGTCTTTGGGTCTTTGTTCATTAGAAGGCCAGATCACTCAGGGAGGATCATTGAGTCTTCAGGATAGAAATCTGGGCCTGGCAGCTGGTGATCTGGGAGTCAAGGGAATATCTTTTCTCATCTTTTTATTAGGAATTCTGCATTGAGAATTTCAGATTGTGCTGAAACTCTCTATTCATGTCCCACATTATCTGCTCCTAACTGTATCTGGAATTTTCAAGTTCAGAATACAACAAAAATCCAATATAATGTTGACAAGAAGGGATAGAAGGGCTAACCACTTTCTAAACGGACACTTAGCCAAACCTTTCAGGTTTTGTACCCCATCCATAGTGTCATGTCCCAGAAACACCGGATGTCCCCAGTTCCTGAGACTTGGGAGCTCTGCATTAGGCTGGATCAGTCAAGGATTTCCAGCTGTCATAGCCCTTTCCCAGACTAGATGCCTATGCATGCTAACCTTTGCTTCTTGTAGATCATGGGTGTTATTTGCCTTCCCTCTTCTCCATTTCCTGCTTCTTCCTCCTTTCTTCCTCCTCCTCTGCTTCAGTTCCATATCCAGTGACAAAAAGGACCACCAGAGGGTATTCAGGAGGAGGTGAGGGAACCTTGTCTTTTGTTTGGACTAAACTTAAGAACAGAGTCCCATATTGTGTTAGAGTTCCTGAATTTGGAGGGCTAAATGACAAGGCTTTTAACATGGTCACTGGCAATCTTGTTGTTCATTTTTGACAATGCTGAGGAGCAAAGGGAAGAAAAGTGGGGGTGGGTAGGTAGGGGATAAATAAACCTATAATTAACCCAAATCTTGGAAATAAACAGAGCTCAAAGTTATTGTTCTGTGCAGTGTTTCTGACATAGAGAGTCAAATAAATACAACAAAGAGCCCATTCTGGGCATAAGGAACGGCACTCACCGCTCAGTTTTCAGGTCTTAAAGGTGGACTCGCAGGAGAAGAACGTGTTCTCAGTGTCAAAGGCACAAAGCCTGCAGAATTTCAGCTGAGGGGTGAAGTGGAGGTGGAAGAAAGCAAACTCTGAGGTTGGACGAACAGTTCTGGATAAAAGACTAAGAAAGTTCTCTGGGGACCAAGTCAGCTCTGAGCCAAATTCTAACTTCTGCTCTTTTCCAAGTGGAGTGTTGCTGCTGCGCATGTGCGCTGGGCGGGACGGTTAAAAGGCCTTTCTTTGGCTGCCAACTCACTGCCTGTCTGCTTTAAAGATCAAGCTGCAGAAGAGATCCAGTTGTGGGCTTTTAAAGGAAAGACAGAAAACCAGCTAGGAAAAGAGGGAGCCAGCAAGGGGAGAGTTCGTTTGGCTTAACAGTTGGTAGGAAATAATTTCAATTCTGGTTTTGGGTGAGCTTACAGCTGGTTGAAGGAGTGAGGATAGTGTTGAAACTGGGGAGCTGATGGGGTGGACCATGGTGAGCATGCTGGCAAAGAACTTGTAGGCTTTCCTATAGCATGCCTTTCTTTGTTTCCTATTGGGGTGGAGATTGGTCCCCCACTTTCAGCTTTCTCGGGTGTCCATGCCACCCACGCAAGCCAGGTGGCTGTACTGCTCCGACATAGTCCAGGTTCTCCAGACACGACCCAAGACTAGGAAGGCGCCAGCAGTCAGCATTTATCCCTCCAAGGTTTCTAATCTTTCTTTTTCTTTTTAATTTATTTAACTTTATTTTATGTGCTTTGGTCTGAAAGTGTCAGGTCCCCTGGAACTGAGTTACAGGCAGCTAGTTGTTAACTGCCCTGTGGATTCTGGGAATTGAACTCAGGACCTCTGGAAGAGCAGTCAGTGCTCTTAACTACTGAACTTAACTCCAGTCCCCGGTTCCTAATCTCTTAAATTGGACTTTCTTTCACCCCCAACTCTGTGTCACTTTCTCTCTGTTTTGGCTTTGCATTCCTATGTACCTGGCTAGACGCTTGGGATAGCCAATCATTGTTCATTCATGTAAAAGCAATTATAGAGAATCTGTAATAGTAATAATTTTGGTAATTTTTATTTTATTTTTTTAAAAAGAAAACATACTATCTTTTTTCATTATACATACCGATCAAAGTTTCCACTCTCCTCCTTCCATTTTCTCCTTTTACTCCCCAATCCACCCTCATCCACTCATCAGAGAGTGTAAGGCACATTGCTTTGGGGAAGGTCCAAGGCCCTCCCTACTATATCTAGGCTGAGCAATGTATCCATCCAAAGAGAGTAGGTTCCCAAAAAGTCAGTACAAGCAGTAAGGGATAAATTTTGGTGCTACTGCCAGGGCCCCCCAGTTTGACCTGGCCATGCAACTGTCAACTACATTCAGAGGGACTAGTTTGGTCATATGCCTGTTCCTTCCCAGTCTGGCTTGAGTTGGTGAGCTCCCATTAGCTCAGGTAGACTGTTTCAGTGGGTGAACCCATCATGGTCTTGACCTCTTTGCTCTTATTCTCACTCCCCCCACTCTTCAGCTGAACTTTGGGAGCTCAGTCCAGTGCTCCAATGCAGGTCACTGCTTCTTTTTCCATCAGTTGCTGGATGAAGTTTCTATGGTGATATTTAAGATTTCATAAGTCTGAACATAGGGCAAGTCAAGATTGGGCCCCCTCTCCTCTATTGCTTAGGGTCTTAGCTGGGGTCATCCTTGTGGATTCCTGGGAATTTCTCTAGAACCAGTTTCTTGCTAACCCTTATAAAGGATCCCTCAATTGAAACACTTCTTTCCTTGCTCTCATCTCTATCCTTCCTCCATATCTACTATCCTGTTCCCTCAAGTTCTCCTACAGAGGGCATGCCATTGGTCCGAGGTTATCTAGAGTCACCAAAGCTGCCTGCGTTCACCCCATAGCCAGGGCTGTAATATTAATATTATAATTACTTTGTAGTATTAAATGATTTGAAGATAACTAGCATAGTCAAAGATCTAAGACTATTTTTTTAAATTAGTATTTTAAAATGAATTTTATTTTCCTTTTTAAAAGATTCTTTTAAAAATTGTGTGTGCGTGTGTGTGATGTGAGTTTGTGCAACTGAGTGCAGTGCCCACAGATGTAAGAAGAGGGAATTGGAGTCTCTGGAGCTAGAATTACAGTTCTAGCAATTGTGAAGCACCCAACATGGTTGTTGGGCACAAAACTCCTGTCCTCTGGAAGAACAGCAAATGCTCTTAAATGCTGAGCCATCTTTCCAGGCCCTAAAATGAATTTTCTTTATATTATTAATTTTTAATTAACTATTAATATTCAGTATTCCATTCACCCTCATATTACTTTTTCTTTGTTAAAGCTTATTTGCACCCTCAAATTTTTGTGGTGTTCTGGTAGTTGGTGTGGGAAGTCCTTTTGTATATGTGTTGCTTTTATTGGTTAATGAATAAAGAAGCTGACTTGCCCTGTGATACGGTAGAGTAGAGCTGGGAGGGGAAAAATAAACTGAACACTGGGAGAAAGAAGGTGGAGTCAGAGAGAAACTATGTAGCCACCTGCAGGAGACAGACACACTGGAACCTTGCTGGTAAGCCACAGCCATGTGGCGATACACAGATTAATAGAAATGGGTTAATTTAAGATATGAGTTAGCCAGAATTACTCTTAAGCCATTGGCCAAACAGTATTGCAAATAATATAGTTTCTGTGTGATTATTTTGGGTCTGAGCTTCCAGGAGTGAACAAGCGGCCTTCCTACAACAGGGAGTCATTTGTGGACATGAATGAGCTGAACAGAGAAAAATTTGAGAGCGCACACTACTCATTTCATCTTAGGGAGAACAAGTTGTTGTTGGAGAGTGAGAGCACGAGCACACGTGTGTTTGAGAGAGAGAGAGAGAGAGAGGGAGAGAGAGAGAGAGAGAGAGAGGAAGAGAGAGAGGGAGAGAGAGAGAGAGAGAGAGAGAGAGAGGAAGAGAGAGGGAGAGAGGGAGAGAGGAAGAGAGAGAGGGAGAGAGGGAGAGAGAGAGGGAGAGAGAGAGGGAGAGAGAGAGAGAGGAAGAGAGAGAGGGAGAGAGAGAGAGGGAGAGAGAGAGAGAGGAAGAGAGAGAGGGAGAGAGAGAGAGGGAGAGAGAGAGGGAGAGGGAGAGGGAGAGGGAGGGAGGAAGAGAGAGAGAGAGAGAGGGAGGGAGGGAGGGAGGAGAGAGAGGAGGGAGAGGGAGAGGGAGAGTGAGGTAGGGGAGGGAGAGAGAGAGAGAGAAAGAGAGAGAGAGAGAGAGAGAGAGGTGTTAACTTTCCATTTATTCTCTGAAAAATAAAAAAGAAATAACCCCTAAGATTTTTTTGGTGGCCAAGGAACTCTGGTGCTTTAGTACAAGCCTTTTACTGCTCCTAGATGTCGCAACGTTGTCTTAGATGGTGCTTTACATTCCCATGCTCCTTTTGATGCCTGACTAACTTCTCCAGTGCAATCTCTGTGAAGCTGTAATAGACAAAGGCCTGGTGTTTATCAGCATGCTAAAGTTTCTAGAAAGCCACATCCTGTGGTGCTGACTCTGTGGTACCCAAAAAGCTAGCGTTGAGATCTTCAAGCTTTTACCAAGCATGCGAGAGTATATTATGAGCCAAATGAACCTGGTTTCCATGGGTGACTCCTCCTACAGTTGATTCAACATAGTAGAAAGTTTTATAAAAAGTTTTACCTGGTTTTCATTTGTGTCTAAATATAAGAGGATTCCTAGAACCAGAGACTATTCCCTTAGCATATGGTTATTGAGGATGATAAAAAATGATAACCAGGTCTTCCAAGTAATACTTTCCTCAGAGTGTCTACTGACAGCCTCTGAATTGCCTCCAGCTTGATGGTGACTCTCCTAAGGGTGATTGTGCTTGCACTAGGAGTCAACTGTTTGCATAATCACAGCTCACCATTGCATTCCCCCTTCATGTTCCAAAAGAGCCCCCTACATGACTGCTTCTTAAGTATATATATATAGACCTTAAAAATGTATTTGAAAATCAGTTCTCTAATGTAAAGAATCTATACTGAGAGGCAGTAGGAAAGTATTCATGGGCACATCATCTTCAGTGAGTAGCAAGGGCTTTAGTTAGGCCCTGTAATGAAGAAAGAGGGTTTTCATATAAAGATGCCCGCTGTTGCCGATGGCTATGACATCTTTTAACTTTGGTGAGCACTAGGAGGAAGGTAGAACATGTTTTCTAACACTTGATGTATGGAGATGTATCTACATGGATGAAAAAGTAAGGGCCAGTGATACATCCCATTGATCCATTGTCCCTTTGATCCTTTGATCCTGCCCTTTTGTCCTGGGTGGAATCCAATTGTGTGTACCTTTCTGTCCTTGGGACCTCCACACTTGAAGTCTGAGCAGCAGATATAACTCTAACTCAACGAATGGGGTGAGACTAAGAAGTCTAACGGGACACTTGGTCACTCATGGTACATGATGGAGACAGATGAGCAATCCATCACACCCCTGGTTCTAGGCAGCATAGGTAGATGAGTGGTTAAGAAAACAATGTCTGGAATCACACTTTCTGAACTTCCAATTCTAAATTGACTTGACACTTATGTGACTGTTATTATTTATAATTACTTACGTCCTCAGAATTTCAGAAAATTCTAGGATTACTCTAAATGTTTGTATATGTATACATACATACATACATACATACATAAACACATACAGACATACATAAAGCACTTGCCACACATGGGTAACACTTTTGTACATTGCCTGGCATGTTGCAAGAACCTACCTAGTAAATCTTAAATCATTTTTCTAGATAAAACTGATAAACTTAAAAAT
This sequence comes from Microtus oregoni, assembly GCF_018167655.1. Classification (NCBI taxonomy): domain Eukaryota; kingdom Metazoa; phylum Chordata; class Mammalia; order Rodentia; family Cricetidae; genus Microtus; species Microtus oregoni. Next base: position 1,581,490 of record NW_024544789.1, read on the forward strand.
GCACATCTTGGTAATTATAGGAGTTATTGAAGAATATGGTGAGCTCTTTCATGATAAACTTTATTCATAAGCTAGCACCAAGTGATATAGTTCAAGGTGCTATTGGGCCTCATGCAAGTGGGAGGGGTCATACGCGCTTTCATGGCTCTTTTGCTTTCCAATGACTTACACCCCATTCACTGATTTTTTTTTCCTTTGTTCCTTTACTGTTTTATTGGTTACTTCTGATGAAGGAAAAAATGTTAGATT